>NC_139674.1:11955643-11963143 GCF_951799395.1 Argentina silus
TGTGTGTGTGTGTGTGTGTGTGTGTACTGCCTACGTCCTGTCTCTCTGTATTATCAGTGTGGACCCTGTCACATTAGCATTACTGATATGTGTGCTCTGCAGCATTACAGAGAATTAAGTGGCTGACTAACTTAAGCTCTCAGTGCACTAATTAAAACAACTCCACTCAGCCTGATGGAAAAGCAATGGAAAAGCTGTAATTGAATTCCGAGAGGCCCGAGTTCTGGACACAAGGATTTCTGGAGATTAACAATGTCAAAAGTAGTCTTGTAGTCTTTGTTTT
Source organism: Argentina silus (assembly GCF_951799395.1). NCBI lineage: Eukaryota > Metazoa > Chordata > Actinopteri > Argentiniformes > Argentinidae > Argentina > Argentina silus. Next base: position 11,955,927 of record NC_139674.1, read on the forward strand.
TGTCAAGGTAAGGTACTAAGGTACTTAAGAATGCTTCAGTTTAAACCCTCTTACTGTAATCCATTTCAATCAGGGCGGAAAGTTCTATTCATGCACAGTGTACCTTTAAAACACTTAGGACACTCTTGAGAGATGGTAAAAGACAGTTTACAAAAAGCGGAATAATATTTTTGACTTAATGGGCCGTTTTAAGGACAAAAGTCATACCATGTCAAAGACATCCATCCCTGGTACAGTACACCCATCTCCCACAGCCACTCACCGGTAGTTAATTTAGCAAAAATAGCATCTCATATACCATTACAGAGGCAGGCTATTGCCAGGACCCTGTCCTTGTCACCAGCCGTATTAACAGAACTAAATGGATTTAGAGGGCCCTAGTGCACGATCCAGACACAGACACTGTTACAGAATACAAAAGGCTCTTTTCCCTACACGGCCACCATGTAGGGAGAGCCAAGGCCCCGGTACCGTACATGAGTGCAGAAGCTAAGTGGGTTTAGAAACACATGACCCAGAAAAGAGGTACGATCGGCACCACCCATTACTCTGTTCCAGACGACACAGCCCACCCACCATTCATTTCCATCAAGAACTGTAATAATGTTTGTACTCCGGCTGAAATTGCTTTCCCTCTTTTTTTTTTTTCTCTACTTCTTGTTGTTGTATCCTACCCCAGTAGGTCACGGCGGTGTGAAATAGCCTTCCTTCCCTCCCGTGTGAACGAGCGGTGTCTCAAGAGGGTCAGCGGCAGGTTTCCCCGGCTCGCCTCCCGGCTGCTGTGTGGTCAGCCACCGTTGCTACGGTGATATTAGCCGATTGATTTATATGTTCAGAAACACTGGTGCACTCCCTCTGATAGGGTTTTTAGACAGGGTGATGGAGAGCCCTGTGAATAGACTGCATTGCTGCATTTCTACACGCCCGCCCCCCCACACACACACACACACACACACACACACCCCCCTCACCCCCCCACCCCCCTTCACCACCACCACCACCACCACCACCACCACCACCACCACCACCACTCTGAACACCCCCCTCCCTGTTAAGAGCGTTGAATTTATCGTCGCTCTGATGTGATGAATTAAAGCGCTCAGGCAAATTTCGTGCCAGTGTGCCTTTTCACTCTAATCAACAACAACTGGGGCGCTGCCAAATATGTATCCCGCGGCTGTTCACTTTGAAATACAGGTGTGTGTTTGTTTACAATAGAAGAGGAAAATGATTATTGGCTCACAGTCATAATCCTTGCTGAGGGGCCCCGTAAGATTCCTATGACATCAAACGCCACATTAAAACCCTTTTACAATGCCATACCAAACATCGCTCCTCTGTTTTGAATCATAAGGATGCCAAGGAGCCGGAAAATCAGCGGCCATGTAACTGGAGGAGCTCCTCAGACAGATGACAACCATTGTGATTGACCCACGTTGACATTCTCCATGATGACGAACAAACCCGTCCACTCATCCCCTCGCTCCCTGAGACGGCGTCCAATCAGCGAGAGTTATGCACGGCCACTCTTCAGCCGTCTCCGGAGTGGAGACTGTGAGCGAGGGAGAGAGGGAGGGAGGGAGGGAGGGAGGGAGGGAGGCGCTCACCCTGGCAACCTCTTCTCTTACCGCGTCTGGCTGACTCCAAAACGTGTTCCTCGATTCCTTACATCCTATCTCCTTACATCCTGTCTCCTCACATCCTCTATCCTCACATCCTAACTCCTCACATCCTATCTCCTCACATCCTACCTCCTCACATCCTTTATCCTCACATCTTATCTCCTTGCATCCTACCTCCTCACATTCTATCTCCTCACGTCCTTTATCCTCACATCCTACAGTACCAGTCAAAAGTTTGGACACAAACTTGCCAAGAGTGTGCAAAGCTGTCATCAAAGCAAAAGGTGGCTACTTTGAAGAATCTAAAATATAAAACATATTCTGGTTTGTTTAACAGTTTTTTGTTTACTACATAATTCCATAGTGTTCCTTCATAGTTTTGATGTCTTCAATATTAATCTACAATGTAGAAAATAATAAAAATAAAGAAAAACCATTGAATGAGAAGGTGGGTCCAAACTTTTGACTGGTACTGTATCTCCTCACATTCCATCTCCTCACATCCTTCTCAAAAGGTTTCCTCCCCTTTGACCCCCCATATAGACAACGTGATACCGAAGTGGAGAGGAGGACTCAAGGAATTGAGGAGTGCATATTGTTTCCCGTCTCCTCCAGACAAGAGAGGCAGACACGGATAATCTCAAACATTAAATTGCAGACTGCTTCGCCAGCCAACTCCTCTCCTCTGCGAGTGAAAATTAATTCAGTTTCAAACATGAATAGAAATCATCACCTCTTTCATCTGCAGCAAAACAATGTCTTACAAATCCACCGCCGTTTCCCAGACAGAGCACACCACCTCTGTCAAGCAATCTAACTTGCTACTTTTAAACCGGGCTCCTGTTTGTCGGCCTGTGTCTACCACCTTGTATCCCTCTGTGTACAATAATCTGGAAATACAAAAACTCCTGAAGCATATCTCTCTCTCTCTCTCTCTCTCTCTCTCTCAACTGCGATGCTGCGAAATATCTATCCCGTGGATAGATCTATCTCTCTCTCTCTCTCCCCCCCCCCCCGTCTCTCTCTTCTTCTCTTCATTTCTTCTCTGTGTAGAAGCCTGGCTGTGAGAGGGGCCTCCAGTCCCTCTCTCCTCTCTGAGGACTGTGGGGAGAGAGCTGAGAGAGCTGAGAGCGCGGGGGCTTGTGGGCCACAGGGAGTGGATTGCTTATTTGTTGCATCAGTGGTTCTGGCTGTGACGTTCCTCCGCTGTGAGAGGGGAGGAGAGGACGCAGGCCTTCCAGGAGCAGCAGCGTCCGTGACCTTCCGGGGAACTTTATTGGCTTTCACAAATGGATCTGCGAGGGTATCGTCTCCGAAAAAAAGGCTACTCTGGCCTCCTGCCAACACCCCTACCGGCTCTATCTCCTCCACCACCAGCACCACCAGCACCAGCAGCAGAAACATTATCTTATTGGTGATTACAGATGCTGTAGCAGGACAGGACCAAGGGGATCAGGGACACAGCACCTTGATGTCATCTTGCAGCTATGGAATTGTTTGTTTTTTTGGGGGGTTTTTTTGTCATTTGAACCAGTGAGAATGAATGAATGAATAAATGAATGAATGAATGAATGAATGAATGAATGAACAAAGTATTGAAAGGATGGACGGATGGATGGATGATTGAAAGGGTGAAAATGCTAAATATAAATATGTCATTTTCTTGTCTGTCAAGCCACCTTATGCGGCTCATCCCTGTTTCTGAAGCATGAATCTGACCACAGAGGCCTACAGTGTCTCATCCAGTGAAATGCATGTAGGTAACATCCTAGTAATGATATTCTGACCACAGGTACACACACAGCTCACCTCTCTGCCAGCCTTCAGTGAGGCAGACAAAAAGTAATATAGATGACTTCATCATTTTTTGCCTTGTGACCTTTCCGGCAATATTCTCTCTCCTCCTCCTCCTCCTCCTCCTCCTCCTCCTCCTCCTCCTCCTCCTCCTTCTCCTCTGCACACAATCTGTGCAGCTCTTTTTATGACCAACTGTCTCTCTCACTCTCTCTGTCTGTCTCTGTCTCTCTCTCTCTCTCTCTGTCTGTCTGTCTCTCTGTCTCTCTCTCTCTGTCTCTCTCTCTCTGTCTCTCTCTCTCTGTCTCTCTCTCCTCCCCTCTCTCTCTCTCCCATCTCACCCTCCTCATTCCCTCTCCCAAGGGATTGATTCATATGAAGAGGCTGAATATGGTTTCAAGGTTAAGTACCCGTGTGTCCCATGGCTACATAAGCTGTGCTGAGTTGCGTTCACAGTGTCTGTGTTGTTGCTGCACCGTCAGGGCTCATTCAGTAACAGACCTATCACAGCCCTCACATCAGTGAGCAACGCAAGCAGAGGGTGGGTCGATATAGGTTTCGATATGGTACAATTAGATGAGATGATATTGATGGAGAAATAGCCTGATGGTGCTCTTTCTCTCTCTCTGTGTCCCATACAAACGGTTTCTAGGCAGACTGGGAGAACGGATTCAAGATCATGCAGAGAGGGTCTCTCACTTTATGACAGGGGAGACTGGTGGAGGCTGGTGGAGGCTGTTAGAGGCTGGTGGGGTCTGGTGGAGGTTGGTGGAGGCTGTTAGAGGCTGGTGGAGGCTGGGGGAGGCTAGTGGAGGCTGGTGGAGGTAGCCTCTGGGTTATGGTGCATGTTACACAGCCTCCAGACCTGGGCCAGGAGATGGAAACCAATCATGTGTTGATTCATATCAAGATTTCTGTTAGATAAGGCAGGGTGGTTTACAGCATCTTCCCTCCATCATTCTTCTCCTCCTCACTTGTTTCTCCTCATCCCTCCATCATGGGTTGTTAACCTCGGAAATGGAAAATTCACAAATAGTCGGTATGTTGATGAATCGACACCATGACACATAGATATAGTGTGGCACAGAGTGTTTTCACACACACGTGACACCTTCCCTCTCTCCCATTGTTCATTTCATTACCTCCCTCTCATCCCTCCGTCACGTGGGTTCACCTGGAGACACCATGGTAGCAGCGAGGGGCCTTCCTGCCCTGTAATGACTCTTATTAATCAGGAATCACAGCCCTCCAGCTGATACTGGGAGTCAAAGTCAATCCAACAGATCATCAGTTTCCTCTGTGAGTGGGTCAGGGCCTGTAGGAGCACACTCACACACAGACACACACACACACACACACACACACACACACACACACACACACACACACACACAGCACACACACACACACACACACAGACACACACACACACACACACACACACACACACACACAGACACACACACACACACACACACACACACACTGATGATGATCCAGTACTGGATATGCGGCTCTTTTCTTCTTCCTGATTGTGACTACTTCACCAGGTGAGTAATCAGGGTTGTTTCTCCCATCCACTCTACTCCCCTCCTCTTACCGCCCCCCCCCCACCCCCCACCCACCCCCCCCCCCCCCCACACACACACACACACACACCCCACCCCACCCCCCACCCCCGCTCTCATTTGTATCCCTCTATCGCTCTTTCTTTCTCCAACACACATTCTCCACTACCTCCCTCCCTCTCCCTCTCCCTCTCTCTCTCCCTCCCTCTCTCTCCCTCTCTCTCCCTTCTCAATTCCATCTCTTTTTCTTTTTTTTCTTTCATAAAGAATCCATACACATATATGTTGTAATGTCAGTCAGTGTCAGCTTTTCAGTGTGAAAGTGACTCTTCCGGACGGTGTCCTTCAGTGTTACACAACAGATATTTATCAAAAGCATAATGATGACGATGTGTGAATATCTTTTCCAAGACATCCTGTTGTCCATGAAGGACAACCTTGATATCACAACAAGTCTCCATTCAGTCCAATATGAACTCCTTCGTTCACTAATCTGTCATCCGTCAGGGACACATGTACATCCTGAGTTATTATTTTCCTGCGTAGGAGGAGGAGGAGGAAGAGGAGGAGGAGGAGGAAGAGGAGGAGGAGGGGTGACTGAGTTACTGACTTGAACTCTTCTCCTGTCTGTGCTCATATTCCACTCCAAATTATCTCGCTGGGGCCTCACCGTGCAATAACAGTAAATCACAGAATGAGAAGAAATGATTTTGCAATTTCTAAAGGGCAAGAGAGTCACAGAGATGAATTACAAGGTATGGGATCTAATGGTACCACAAGACTAATTAGAAGACATCAATTGTAGGGGATGGAGGAGTGGCATTCATGGCCAGCGGCCCAAAGGTTAATAGATAAAGCGATGTGAGGATCCTAGTCGTGGGGTCTTCCGTGACACCGCTTTGACTCTGAATACGGGACGAGCTTTGTTCATCGTTACTCTGACATGGCGGCAAAATGGAAAATGTTTCGTCCGAACGGCTGCTTATGGTGCGATCGCTAGGCTGTTCATGAACGCCGTGTAGCAGGCAGGTTTCTGACTCCTTTTGATGCCGAGAGTTGTTCTGAAGATCGTTGTACACGTGGTTTTCCCCTTGTCAGTCGTTGTCATGGCGACCGGTTGACTGGTTGAGAGACGGATCTTATTGGATGCCAATTCGACATCGAATGGCTGAATGAGTCAAACACTCTGACGAGAATCGGGGCTAATTATTTTCGTTGCACCTCAACATACCGGCATATTTCATGAGCAAAGGTTCTCCACTGAAGCAAGGTTCCTTTGGGTATTGCTAACCCTGGAAGCAATACATTATCCAACCTGCTTTTCAGAATGTGATTATGCTTGTTGCCTTATGCATAAGCCAGGCGATTCTCACTCCGCGGTTTTCGTATTAGGCAAATCAATTGGATGTGCAATCGAGTAAACTTCATTTCAACTTCATTTCAACCTCTTTTTTCCTGTGTTTGTTATAATACGTCTCAAATCAATCTGAATATACTTTAGTCTTCCATTGTTTCGTTGTCTAACTGGTTTTCTGTCGGCGTCGGAGTTGCGCTGCGATTTATTGAGGCTTTTGGTCAGAAGTCAGTGTCTTAGCATCAGCTGGGTGTGGAACTGCCAAGGACTCTGGCTGACCAGAGAGAGAGAGAGAGGGGGGGGGGGGGGGGGGGAGAAGGAGAGAGAGGGAGGGGGAGAGGGAGAGAGAGAGGGGGGGAGAGGGAGAGAGAGAGAGAGCTCAAATGAGTCTGTCTGATATCATTCCCAGAGCCCATTAGGCTGTAATGATGTTCATGTCATCTGAGTTTGCATTTGGAGGGTCACTCTGTGAAGCGCCACAATCAAATCAGATCGTTTCACAGACACACACACACACACACACACACACACACACACACACACACACACACACACACACACACACACACACACAAAAGACACACACACACACACACACACACACACACACACACATCCAAAACACACACATCCAAAACACACATACACACAAACAGGGAGGCGGTGACATAACATGATATATATACAAAAGGCTGGGAATTAGTATGCATGGAACGGCTGCACTCGTCTTGAATGTGATTACAATTTCTATTTCTCCAAACCTCACCCTGCGGATGATTCACTGGATTTTTCAGTCGTTGAACGCCTGGTGAAAAGCATCTTTTTTCCTCAGGCCACCGGTGCCTTCGACGTTCTCCAGGTGCAACGGCTCACCTTTGC
>NC_139674.1:11965643-11983143 GCF_951799395.1 Argentina silus
TGTGTGTGTGTGTGTGTGTGTGTGTGTGTGTGTGTGTGTGTGTGTGTGTACCAGAGTAAAGACACAGCAGAGACGGGGCTCCTCACTCACAGGTGTGTTCTCCTGCACTCTGGTCTCTTCCCTATCTGGCTGCCGCACACTAACAGTTGTCAGTCACAGTGGGTCTGTGTGTGTCACTGGCCTCCTGAGTGAGAGGGGAGGAAGGCTTATAGTGGGGGGGGTTGTGTGTGTGTGTGTGTGTGTGTGTGTGTGTGTGTGTATGTGTGTGTGTGTGTGTGTGCGTGTGCGTGTGTGTGCGTCAGTGTTCATTTTGGCATCCTTTTTTGGATTTCGTCTACTCATAGTCATTGTGACTAAAATAGCCTTACATTCTCGCCCTATTTTTCTCATTTGAAAAATGATTTAGTCTCGCCCAAAATGACGAAAACTATGAGCTGTTTGAGTAAAACTTGTTTCATTTGAGTCATTTTGTCAGGACACTTACGTTGGTTTAATATGTTTAATAAAAAATAGTAATACATTAAGTCTGGGTAATTGGATGGCTCCGCTCCGACATAGCTCCCCGCCTGAAGTTAAACAACATAAAATACAATATTAGAAGGCGGTGGAGCCCACAACTTGTCAACCACCCGCCCCATTGGTACGTAAACACAGAGGGGCCGTGTGGGTGGAAGTTGGGGCGGCAGGTGGGACGACCAACAAATGAAACTCACATAGCCAGTGGCGAAAACACTGTTTCACCATGGTGGCGCGTTGCATAACTCCAGCTCTTTTAAGCCTGGTCCCATGAACATTCCATGTTGTTTTGCATACGTGAGATCAGCTGTCCGTCACCTGGTGGCCAGCTGGCCCGTTCGATTTCACATGGCCTGCCTGAATGTACGTCAACTTCATTATCCTCGTATGCCTCATCAAACCATAGTAAACATTAACCACTGACTTCCATGTGTGCAAACATACATCTTGTTCGACTGCCATATTTTTCTGCATAACATCCTATCACTTCTCTTCCCAACAGCCAAATTAGTGGAATAATTACTCTGCGGCAGATTAAAAATCACATGGCATGTAAAGGGCAGTAGGCCTAAACAATGCAAAACGTTGCGATCGGTCTTGTTTGAATCAGCATGACTCTGCCGATAGCAAGCCGTGCTTGTCTGCATCCATGATGGCTTTTGGCTGGGTTGGAGAAAGTTTGTTGGGAAGAGTGGTCATGACATGGAAAATGACCTGTGCGTGATACTCATTTTCCAGCAATAAAAACATTGCCACGTTGCAATGAGAAAGTCTTACAATTCTGCTCGCATGCATGCTTTTGATTGGACCAAGCAAATAACACCTCTCTCCAAAAATGATTAAAAAAAAAAGATGGTTATCGTTTTTTCTGGGTCTATGTAGTCAGTTATCGTCGCGTCTTTTGCCACAGAAAAATAGGTGTTTGACAAATGTTTTCGTTATTCATTTCGTTGACGAAATTAACACTGGTGTGCGTATGGTTGTGTGTGTGTGTGTGTGTGTGTGTGTGTGTGTGTGTGTGTGTGTGTGTGTGTGTGTGTGTGTGTGTGTACTGTATGTATGAGTCACACAGAGTAGGAGCTACACAGGATCTGTGCCCAGCATGACAAATGTGTACCACTTGACTCTATTTCAGGTCCAGAAAATACATTCCATATGGTGTCAGGTTTACACAGAATGATGTATAGACCGAGGGCTGTGGGTTTGGAAAAATGGACCTCGGTGAAATTCAATGGATATTTTATTGGTCAATTTTGTGATTTGATCTCTCAGTGGAAAATGAAATATTTCTTGTTTTTTTTTCAGAGCAAACAATAATCATTTCGGAGAAAGTATAGAATAGAGGTGTAGATGTGTGTTGAATATATTCTCTACTGTAGCTCCTACCCTTTGAAACACACTCCCGAAGCACATCAAGGAACCTGACACACTCTCCTCCTTCAAACGTTCCCTCCAAACCCATCTTTTTAGGTCTCGTACCTTCCCCCAACCTTTGCCTTTCAGTACTTGACTATTTTAGCTGTCTGTGCTTTTTGTTTTGTATTGTTTCATTTATTTTTATTATTATTGATTCTCCATGGATGTGAAGTGTATTTGAGTCCTGAGAAAAGCACAAAATAAATGTATTATTGTTATTATTATTATTATTATTATTATATTATTATTATTATTATTATTATTATAGACTAATACACTCAGTAGAGACAACACACAGTATATTGCAGTAATGCTTGTAATGGACATAATGTAGACACCAAAACAGTTTCCCAGACAGATTCAGCCTAATCATGGACTAAAAAGCATCTTCAATTGAGATTTTCTATTGAAGATATGATTTAGTGCAGGACCAGACTTGGAACACAGAAATATCCCCAGGACACTTTGATTGCAAAGTCATAAATTACATCACATTAGAAAGATGAATAAAAAAAAGATCTGCTAAATGTCTAAAATGCCTTAAATGTAAATGTAAGTAAAAGACAAGACACGCCACTCTGTTTAGTGGTGAATATCTGCCACCTGCTGGTGGAAAATAGAAATGCATTCCTCTGCTTGTCATAACTTAAGCTTTCAATTATCAAATCTTAATGCAAACAAATAATACAAATAAACTAACAGTGAACACTCAGCGCATGATCTGAACCTTTTCAAAAGCCGGTTCAGTACCAAGCAGGTATCAGAGAACTAGAACAAGATCATGTATAGTACAGCTCCTCTCGTGTAGATGGTCAAATTCATGACAGTTACATAACAAAACACCCCCGACAGTGTGACACACATTCACACAGATGACTCGTACATGAACTGTCTGTTTCTTTGTTTGACGGGTGCAATGCTCTCTATGAAATCACCCGCCTCTCCTCCTCCTCCTCCTCCTCCTCCTCCTCTCTTGCTGGAGATGTGAGCGGGAGAAGAAGGGGATGAGACACTTGCTGCGTCCCTACAGTCTCTCCTCTAATCCTCCCATCCTTCCTCATCACTTCCTTCTCCAAACGCATCGAGGACCCGCGGTTCCTCCCCTCAGACGTTCTCTTCTCATGTGTTTCGAAAAGGAGGCGAGGAATTGAAGAGGTGGAGAGGGGCAGAGGAGAGACAATGGGGACCCAACCAGAGGAGTGAATTGGGGGGTTAATTATCTGATCTGTGTAAGCTCTGTTGAGTGTTCAGATGAAGGAGACCCTAGACACCACACAGACTTCAAACACTGCTCTCTCTCTCTCTCTCTCTCTCTCTATCTATCTCTCTCTGCCCCCCCCCCCCCCCCCCGCCCCCACCTCTCCATGTTAGTCTGAATAGCTCCATTGCAAGCGTGCTATCATTATGCCTTCTGCTGTAGCTGAATCACACTCTCCTGAGAAGGAAACCTCAAGGGGAAGTCTTCCTCATCCTGGTAAGCCCTCAGTATGACCTTTGCCCTTGGTTGTGATCCAGGAAGTGCTGCAGCAGTGTCTTCCACTGCCGGATCTCCTCCAGGTACGACCTCTCCACCTCTCCACCGACCCCCGTCAGCTCACTCACCCTCGCCGTGGTCTCAGCTGGGGACACAACATCAACATTCTACTTCAGATAGTTGGATGGATGGAGGGAGGGAGGGAGGGAGGGAGGGAGGGAGGGATGGATGGATGGATGGAAACGTAGACAGACAGACAGACAGACAGACAGACAGACAGACAGACAGACAGACAGACAGACAAAGATACTTCTCGGTTACCCATCAGGTAGACAGCGTAAGTGGACAGCGCCAGGATCAGCAGCAGCACCACAGCCAGGAGGATGAAGAGGAGGAGGAGGAGTTTGGCTCTGGAGCGAGGGAGTGTGAGGTCTGAGGTGACTGGGGTTTTCCCGCTCTCCTCTCCCTGGCTGTAGACAGGAACACCTCCATCTGCACTCACCAACCGCTGAATCACAACAGGCAGGCGTCCTGCAAGGTCAAAGGTCATACTGACAATAAGAAAACGCTTTTTATTTTCCTACAGGGCAGAAAGAACATTGATCAGCATCATCCTTTGGAATGTGATATGTCATGTTGTATGTTCGCAGTACCATTTGGAAAGATCCGTTGGTCAGCCTTAAAGATCTAAAGGAGTGAGAATAGATGGAAAGATTCGCTATTTACCTGCTTTAGGGTTGTCGTGTGTCAGAGTCTTCCTCTCCTTCTCACCTGGGGAGGCTGTGGTCTTGGAGCTCAGGAGCTGTGCTGATGCCAACCAGAGGAACAGGAGTTAGGAGGGCCTCTACTGGACACATGAGCCTGACTGAACTACCACATTATGGAGAATGTTGATGACAGGCAAGGACATCTGGTGCGTGAGATAACCATGAAGGTTCAGATATAACAACATGACCAAGGACATGGAAATCATGTTTCTAGGAAAACCATCTCAAGGATAACCAAGGCTCCTGGGGGGAAATGAGATGCCTGTTTACCTTATTAGAAGATATACACTCCTCACACCAGAGGAAGTAAACATACACACACACACACACACACACACACACACACATGCATGCATGCATACACACACACACGCACGCATCCACACACATGCACACACACACACACACACACACACACACACACACACACACACACACACACACACACACACACACACACACACTGAATGAATATCTGAGTGAGACATGAATGCACACACAATTACATCATCTATGCACAACATGTACCCTACAGTATGTATACTGTCTAATCCCTGTTGACAGGTCAAGCAGCATCTCCAGTTGGAAGTCAAAACACATTAACTGGTGAGAACGGATCACGTCTCTCCCTGTAAAAGAAGATGGGAGTCGGCCATCTTGCAGGGTCGATAATAAGACAACATTACGGGAGGATCATCAGGTTGTTGCTACGCCAACGTAAACCCCGCCTGCCCGTTTGTGTTCCTGACACCTCCCCAGCCTCCCACACCTCCTTTGTGCCTTGTCACCACAACGGAAGCTTCCAGGCCACAGCCGCACATACAGCCAGCTAATTATACCACAGCGGACGTCACACTCGAACAGGTGGCCAATTTCCCAGAGTCCCCAGGGACGGCAGCCACCGCTGCAGAGAGAGAAAGAGACGGATGATGGGAAGTGAAATGTTTTTTTTTTTTTTGTTATTGCTGTTGTTTTGTTTTATGCCACAGTTCAGCAGTAGAACTCCTGAAGTAGCTTCCTGAGGTGTCTGATTTAAAGGCTTTAGTCATCCAAATTATAGAGAGGTTTCAGTGCATGCATTGACTCACCGTATGCACTAAGCACATCAGACATACTGTCATCTTGTTTTATGCCACCCTTCAGCAGTAGGGCTCAGCTTGCTGTACTATCTGATTTAGAGGCTCTAGTCATCATGATTATAGAAAGGTTTCAGTGTATGTGCTTCCTCCAGTCACCTGGGGGAAGGGGAAAGCGATGCATGGCTCTCCCAGTATGTTTACATTTATCAGGGGGGGCAGCCATTTTGTCAGCTCAACAGCAAGGGCCCCCGAGCATCTGAAGGAAATGCCTGGAGCGCTCTGTGACAAAGTGCTGCTAATCTCGACATACATTTTTCACTGTGATACGAGTGGCTGTCTCTGGAGCCTAGAGTGAAGGTGGAGGGTGGGGGGGGGGGCGGGGGCGGTGCAGGGGGGAGGGGCCCGGGGGTGAGGGGGTTGGTGGGAGGCGGGGGTGATTCACTAGCAACCAACATCAGGCCTTTCACAGTGACTTGCTGATCTATACTGAGAGCTGCGGCGACAGCTGCTATGGAGACGTCTGCACCGTGGAAGTGGAAGAAATGTACATTTACCTGATTATCATCCATCTGGAGTGTGTGTGTGTGCGTGTGTGTGTGTGTGTGCGTGTGTGTGCGTGTGTGTGCGTGTGTGTGCGTGTGTGTGCGTGCGTGTGTGTGCATGTGCGTGTGTGTGTGCGTGCGTGTGCGTGTCCGTCCGTGCGCATGTGTGTGTGAGTGAGTGTGTGCGTGTGTGTGTATGTGCGTGTGTGTGCGTGCGTGCGCGTGCGTGTCCGTGCGTGTGTGTGTGTGTGTGTGTGTGTGAGTGAGTGTGGGGGAGGTAGTGGCTGTCACACCTGCTCTGAGGCTTGGCAATAGGCCCTGGTGTTAAGCTCTGACACACCACACAGCTGCCACAATTACCCTGAGAGAGCTAATCAGCTATGGAAATGACTAGCTTACAGTTCTGTCCCTCCCCACTGTCCCTCAACCGATGCATTAACCCCAGACATCAGACATGCTGTCATTTGGAGTGACAATGCATTCCTTGCTAGTGATACAGCAACTTATTTTTTTTGTTATATAAGGGATAATGTTATCCATTCAATTTCACCCAGAAACTAACTCCCTGGTCTGTTCCTCACATGGACGTGCAGCGAAATTAAACAGCTCAGTCGAACAGAGGGAGCCATTAAGTCTGGTCAATAGAGTGTGGAGAAAGAACACAATGAAGAATGAGGCAAACAGAAGGTGTTGCGTCATCGTACGGTCTGATGGAATGTGTTCATCAACATTCCTCAGATTCAATACTCTGTATCCCAGACAGATTGTCCTTCGGTAGCGCAGAGTGTGGGTCTATTGACGCAGAAATAGGCGCTCACATGACGGAGCTGTTGAAGAGATGTGCCGTGTTAAAGTGAGTCACTGTGCCCATTGCGTTGAATGTGTGTGTGCGTGCGTGCGTGCGTGCGTGCGTGTGTGTGTTGAATGGTTCCAGCTCACCGCTCGACACACATGAATAACCTGCCAACGCTTGTGAATGACATCAGGGGTTCAATCATGAGGTCAGGGTTCAATTCCCGCCTCTGCCTCTTCCTTTTATGTCACTCTACCGTACTTCAAGACTGATCTCCTCCAGGTACGACCTCTCCACCTCAATAAAACACACACATGATGAGTCATCGACAGCAACACCCACCTGTGAGGAGGTCCTTGGGGTCCGCACACACATTCATCTTGTGGAGGTTATTCAGCGACTCTGCCGTGTACAGTTTGCGGTCCTCGTCGAAGCAGTCCAGGTCGAGAGCTATCTCAGTCATCGTCTCTGACGTCAGCGGCATCTTGTGTAGGAAGGAAAGGTGTCCTCTGGTGCGTGTACGGTACAATACGGTTTGACTGAATAGTCTTGATTGGATAAGTTTAACTCTGCAATGCCATGCAACAAACCCAAGCAACTCTCTGAACCTATAGACACTCACAAAACTATTTTATAACACACGACAGCACCAGAAACACATAAATCAAGAATGGTTAGACATAGGTAGAATTATAGTATTGTTAGTCCTTGAGTCAAAGTCCCTGGCTTTAGGGTGACCCATTGGCCAGTCAGAAATGGGACAGGGCTGGGCCTGGGGCTAGGGTTGGGGCTAGGGCTGGGGCTGGGGCAGGGGCTAGGGCTAGGGCTAGGGCTAGGGCTAGGGCTAGGGCTAGGGCTGGGGCAGTTCCCATGGCTCTGGAGGCATGTGATAGGTTTGGGTCACACAAGGGTCTTCAGCTGGCATGCCCTGTCAGAACTATGGGGAAGAGTGACAGTGTTATAGTCTGGCACTGCCCTCCCTCCAGCCCTCCAGCCCCCCAGCCCCCCAGCCCTCCAGCCCCCCAGCCCCCCAGCCTCCACGCCCATCCATCCGCCCTTCTCTCCCCATTTGTCTGACAGACAGCTGTGCCCTTGTCTTCATCCATGAGAGCCAGAGAAATGACAGCTCAGAGCTTTTTACAGCGTGCCATTTGCCTCAGCCAGTCCTTCTTCCCCCCTTTCTCTCTCTCTCTCTCTCTCTCTCTCTCTCCCGCATCCACACATTAAGGGTTCAGCAGAGCAGAGCTGATGACTATTTCCATTAGCACCTTCATTACCACTAGCTCTAAATGCAGCTCTCTCCGAGTGGGAAACTCAGGTACCGTCTTTGCACGACAAGTTTTCAAGTCTGACATTTCAGAGTTCCGAGGACACACACGAACGGTGCTTCATAACGTGACACAGTGCAGGATAGTCTTAGAGACCGTTCAGCCATCTTGTCTAAAATGACTCTTCTTTTCCACTTTTAAGAATCACTGGTCATGGTGTTGTTTAGGGCTGTTAAGTGTTAATTCCATTGACATGCAAATAATTCAGGATCTACAATATTACCAGCCTCGCTCAGGGTTGTTTTCTGGAAGTTAGTCATTGCCATTCTCTTGCTGTACTCACCAGTTTATGTGAGTGTTTACGTAACTCTGCGCTCCAAATGTGTCCAGTGCTGTTCACAAGAAGAGAAGGGATTTCCAAGTTCCAAGCTCTCAGTAAACTGAATGTATGTATGTCTAATACCTCAGTAAGCCAGAGGGATACAGCGCCTTTGTATCAGTCTCAGCATTGTGTGTGTGTGTGTGTGTGTGTGTGTGTCTGTGTGTGTGTGTGTGTGTGTCTGTGTCTGTGTGTGCGCGTGTGTGTGTATCTTCCTTCCTTTGCTTCACGATCCATTTATCTTCACTAAACTTGGCCGCAGAGAGACAGCAGGGGATCAGATTCCCAAATAGGCCTATCTGCCCGCCCGCCAAAACTTCACATGAGGATCAGGGCCCAAGGTACAAAGTGGGCATGAAAAATGTATCAGTTCTACACTGCACTACCACTGTTCCTGGCACAGTGGAAGTGATAGGCCTTGTTTTGTTTTTTATCGCTGCAGGTTTGGGGCTGTAGATTGTAGTACAGTGTTGTGGTCAAAACTTCTTTTGTAATTGTCTTTTTTTAATATTCTTCATATACAAAGACGAACATACTTCGACATATCAAACAAACTAAACATTCAGTCTCTCCAAAGACCAAACCCTCTCACTCAACATTCACTCCCCAACAGCTACCTTTATCATGTGGTGAATTGCGGCAGCGGTCTATTTTTACGGCTCTATAAAAAGAGCACTATTGAATCATACTCGTGGGAAAGAACATCAAGTATGCACTTTGCATGTTATTATGCTGCAGATCTGGTTCCTCCATTCCAACACCTCAACCCCTAGAGTCTTGGATAGGTGTAAGCAATATGGTGAAACTTCCCCCCTCGCCAATCAGAAGGCAAGATGGAGTAAGTACTTGCCGCTTACACCTTCCCAATTCTCTCAGATCGACATAAGTAGGAGGTAAGGAGGGGGGGGGGCTGGCTGGTTCGTGATTCAGGGATCCTCTCATTTTCAAACGAATCCTTTTCAATATCTCTTTATTCATCCCACAAGAGGCAATTATGCAGGCACACAGATACGATACCCGAAACCACAAGAGATCGTCGTCGTTGCACACAAGAGATTTGTCATCGTACGTCTTTTAAACATCGTGAATGATAAGTAGCGGGGCACATTAAGAAGTCCCTGGAGGAACCGTGTTAAAGTCTGGAGAGGCAAACAGGAACTGCAGGCCTTCTCAACTGCATGATGTCAGTGTAACACAGTCTCCAAGGCAACAGGCTCAGTATTTCTCTTCAGCAGAATGTGCGGTAGCTTCCAGGAACGGGTGAGGAAAGAGCCGTAAATTAACCGACACAGTAGTCTAATGTCAGGCTGTTGTTGACTGCCTTCTGCCATGCCGTTTATCGGTGTATTCATTGATTAAGTAATTCACTCTCCCCCAGCTATCCATTCATCATCTGAGCCCCAACCGGAATGTTCTATCAATAACGTATTCATTAATTTACTCATTCCTTTCACATACTTAGTAGTGGACTGAGAGTGGGGATAGATTAGCTTTATCACCTGGTGTCTGCCAGCAGAACATGACATGATACACATTAACCCTGTCAGGACCAGGGAATACCAGGTGCATGAGTACATTTTGTACTCGGACATTCAGTAAGAATAGGTTTTAAACTTTCCCACAAACCCTACACACCACACACACACACACTCACCCCGCTTATCTGCCTTTGGGACTTAAAATAGACAACATTGCGGTCGATAGGCCTATGACTTATCAAGGGTGTCAAAAGCTATTATGTAACATGAACCACCTCAGCTCACCTAGCATGTGACCTTCCGACTTATGATAAACAATAACCATGTTGTCTGTAGACACAGGTGCAAGAGTACACTTCCACTGAAGACACGTTTACTTAGTATTTAATGCTGTTTATTACTTCCCCCAATAAACCCACACTAAAACAGGAATATACCAAGATTCAAGGAATACCACATCCATTGGTCAACTAGGTAGTGCAACTTATTACTACTACTACTAATAATAATATCAATATCACAAATGTTAGACACAAACAATAATGTCACAACAGTGTTATAAAGGGACGCAAATACCAATGTCACGACAACATTAAGGGGATACAAATATTCAAAGCAGATACATGATTTTTTTTCATATTTACATCACCAATGACTTAACAATTGGATAAATTAAAATGGTTACTAACGATAGTGATACAACTCAAAATAGTTAGCTGTGTTGGGAAATCAAGAAGAGCAGGTTGGACACACAACATTTAAAACTCCCCAACGTCCACCCTCTTGTCACGGAACTTGCTCCTGGCCTTGGTCCGGGCTTTGAACGCAGCAGCATTGTAGAGGTGCTGGGAGACAGAACGAGACAAGTGATTATGATTATTTATTATTATATAAATATTATATATATTATATTTTTTTAGGGCATTTCTGCTTTATTGGGATAGAGACAGTAGAGATTGACAGGAAGGATGGGTGAGAGAGAGGAGGGATGACATGACAAGATATGTCAAGGATCGGAATTCAACCAGGAACCTTGTGATTATTATGTTATTATTATTATTATTATTATGTGGTCTGTGCATTAGTGTGCAACGCCATTAAGCGCCTGACAATGATTACTATTCATGAAATTTGGTTTCATGTCAAGAAATTAAGAGACAGATCTGATCACTCAACCAACCTTCTGAAAAAGACCATCAAACATATATCACAAATCTATTTGAGTAAGAGATGTACTTGAAACTTGTACTTGATTGTACTGGCCATAAAAACTACAAATATAATCTATAAAAAGAAGGTAAAATACCCTTTCGAAGCGGGAGGTCTTCATTGACTTCAGTGTGGCCGAATCAATCAGCATTGGTGGTCCCAACTCAAACACATCGCGGATGAACTCATTAGCCTGGAAGAGAGAAATCGAGCATCAAACAAGCTATTCTACCAATACAGACAACAGCAACATCACTAAACCCCAGGACTGAATTGGGGTGTAAACCCCAGCTTTGATAATGACAGATATGTTACAGCTGTTCATATGCATACCAGATACTTCTAAATAAAAAAAAAAATAAAAAAAATAAAAAAATAAAAAAGATGTTCTCAAATGCATCATAAAATGCCTCAATGCATTCTAACATGGATCAAGTTCATCTTAAATGCATCAAATCATGTCGGATTCTCATTTCAATCCATATCAAATGATCCATATCATCAGTAAAGATTCATGCGGTGTTCCAGGCGTAGGGAGTTCCCACCTGGAGATGGTAGTTCATCCCAGAGCCCACAAACTCCCTGAAGGCATCATAGGTCCTCTTCCTCACCCAGCTGTCTATGGTCATACGCTCTGTACCGAAACGAATGGTCTCTGTCTGGAAGTCTCCCTCCTGATCATCAACAGACGGGGAGAGAGAGAGAGAGAGAGAGAGAGAGAGAGAGGGGGGGGAGGGAAGAGAGGTTAGAAGATGGGTTGACTTTTCAGGCTTTTCTACACATCACTGTCTCTATTGAGGGTGTAATCTAGCCCACTGACATGGCTTAATCTGCGTCTGGGAAACCAACATATTGGATTGCGATGCGCTGATTCTAGGACCACAGTTTTTTTGGCAGCTGTTCAACCAATCACAGATCTTGGCCCAGACCATCTTTCTAAAGAGCAATTCTACCATCACACAGTTTTTGCCAAGAGTCCAATCCCCCCCCCACCCCCAGTCAGTGACCTAGGAACGGACCCCCCCAAGACAGGGGAGAGAAGACCTCGACCACTCACCTCTACAGCCTTGAGCACGTCTCTGAACACGGATCTCTGCTTCCTCTTGTCAGTCTTGGCTCTGTGCTTGTTACAGTCTGTGGCCAAGGAGCTCAGCGTGTCACACAGTGGCTCCCAGTCATCACACTCAAACTCCTGACCAGAGAGAGGGGGGAGAGGAGAGAGAGAGAGAAGGAGAGAGAGAGAGGGAGAGGGAGAGACAGAGACAATGGTGCCAGTGTCAGAAGAGACCGTGTCAGTGTCATTATTAATGAAGTATTACAATAGGAGCACTCTCTGCCGGTACCACTTGGAGTCAATTCCATTACTATTCAGTCGAGACACAGGAAGTGAAGTGAAATCAAAATTCAACAACGGTAAAAAAAAAAAAATGTCACTTTCCGATTCGGGAATTCAAATCGAGGTCGTACACTGACTGAATTTAAATGGAGTTGACCCCCCCCCGGCCCTGACCAGCACATCACAATTCTACAGCAGCACAGCACAAGCCGAGGAGCTGTATGATGGACTCACAGGGTCCATATCTCTGGCCAGCTCAAACAGCAGGGCGATGGTCTCCCCCGCCGCGATCCTCATGTTGACGTCATCGCTCTCTAACAACCTGGGCAGTTTAGACAGGTGCCTGGAAAGAGAGAAAAAAAAAACGTGTCACTGTTGTCACTGTTTTATAACTGCTATATTATATTGTTGATTTGTTGACTGTTGTAGATCGAGGAGCGAGACCCCAAAGCATTTCAGCTAGCATCTATTACGGCTGTATGCGACGTACGTGAGAAATCCAATTAGAATTGAGGAGGAGACGTACTTGTGTAGGATGGCTTTGACCTGGCTGCCGGTACAGATGGTGAGGAGTAGAGCCCAGGAGAGCAGGGCGTTGGTGTGGAGCAGGCTGGTCTGGGGGTTCAGGGCAGGACGACTCCCATCCTCCTTCACGTAGGAACGCATGAACAGGCTCTCGAAGGTCTCCATGGTGGCGTACACGTCCTGGGGAAGAGAACAAAAACAACAAAGGAGTGATTGAGTGATCCGTCTGGCTGCCGTGGGAGGCTAGGCTACGCTGCCATTCAAAGTGTAGCTTTGTCTTGTAGCTTTCAGCTTTCAAGTACATTATATATTTAAGTAGCCAAGTTATACCGCAATAATGCCAAATGACGCCCTAGGGAAGCATCACAGGTAGCATTTCGACATGCCTTCAAACGTATACTTGTTGAACCACCGATCCAAACATAATAAACCCAGCAAAGCATGAGGAAAACCAAACACAGCTACATACCAAGATGTCATCCTCCGCAACCAGAGTGCACAGGCCCAAACTTGTTGCACACTGAAACACAAGAACAAAGACTTATCAGTGAAAAAAGAAAAAAAAGGAAAAAAGAAGACTACTTCATAATGTGTGTGTCCGTCCCAACAACAACAACAACGACGATGAGGGCAGCTCCCAGTCACTCACAGCTTGTCTGGCTTGGATGTTGGCGGATCCATCAGACAGAATGTTCTTGAAGACGGGTTTGAGGGTCTTGAACACCTCCTCGCTCTCGATGCCCGAGCCCAGCTGGATACACAGCAGACAGGCCAGAGACGCTGCTGCACGCTGCTCCTCTCCTTTACCTGGGAGGGGGGGGGGGGGGGAGAGAGAGAGAGAGAGAGAGGGAGAGAGAGAGAGAGAGGGAGGGGGAGAGAGAGAGAGAGAGGGAGAGAGAGAGGGAGAGAGAGAGAGAGAGAGAGAGACAACAATATGACAGATAAGGGGACAGATAATACCCAATTTTCTACCACTCTAATAATCCACTGCATAGAGAATACCAGTGCTTCCCCCTCTACGATGCCCTGCTCCACACAATCATTGACAGAGTTCACTGGAGTTCACTCACGCGAAAGAGCGTCACGGGGCCCAAGGATAGAATTGCAGTCAAATTAAAAGGCTCGGATCTATTTACCTTTCTTGAGACAGCGCTCGATGCTGTCGGTGATGGTCATCCTCCTCTCCTCAATGAAGTCATACAGGATCTTGGTTGCCATGGCAGTCTTAAGTCCGTCCAGGGCACCCTGTCTGGTCTTGGCACTGTAAACATGTGGGAAATCAAATCATGGTTTTAGTATCCATACTTCAAAACAGCTACAAAAAAAACCCTGCACTGAATATCTCCCAAAAGATTATCCCACGCATACGAATGAGTTATGAAAGTTACGAATGAGACAAAAGGTTAAAAGGCTAACATTGTATAACGTGCGTAGAATATGTCCATAAAACAAGTTCAGAAGCCGTACCGAACATGCTACAACTGTACTGTGTGTCATTAAGAACAAGCAGGGTTAGCTTGAGCGCAACAACGACATCGTGTCAAAGGTTGTCTGGTTGTCCTTTGTCTGGTGTTCATCATTATTCAACAGGTAACATCTCAGGTAACGTGACGTCAACTCTGTGTGATCCAGTTTCCACTCAGGGGAGGTTTGTGAAGGAGGGAGAGATCCGAGGACGGGTCTCGTTGCAACGCGTGGAACGGAACGACAAATCCCTCCCTCATTCCGCTCCGTGCATTACAACGAGCCAGTCCTCAGGTGTCTACCTCCACTGTTTCCACTGCCATTGAAAACGGATACAGGTGGCTCAGATGCGTCCGAGGCAGATTAGTTTTCAGGCCCCTGTACCCTGAACACAATACAGCCCCTCCCGGGAGCAGAGTGGTGCTGGCCTTGTTTCCGCATCCAACGCAGTTGCTCTGACAGCGTGGACGAACAGCAAGGACAGACTGAAAAGAAACCGTAGCAGAGGTAGCACGGTATGGTTCGGGGCTGGCCCTGTGGTGCGTGTGTGTGTGTCTAAAGAGCAGTGGTACAGACTAGACTCGCCTCTTATCCACCGTGTTGTCGACCAAACCCTTCAGCTTGTACGTGAAATCCTCCAGGGCCACGTCCTCAGATGACTCCCCTCCTGGTGGCAGTTAATGAAACAGAACATACACCATGAGGGAAAACACACTCTCACCACTCCCTTTGTAGGCAGAACTGCTTGGAGCTTTAAATGGACTAGAAATGCTGTATGACATTAATTAAGCTACATCTTCACAAGTTCATCAGAACAGGAAGCATTTCCTTATCGCTGCCTATCCACTTGGCTTCCTCGCTTAATGACACAGACAGACACAAACCTTCATCTGCCGCACTGGTGGCGTCGCTGAAACTGCTGCAGTGGCTGAGGGTCTCGATGGAAGCATCCTCATCGCTGAAAGGCAGCACAGCTCCATGCTGCCCCCCTGAAACACACACACTTAGATTTACATCTTATGTACAATAAAAATGCAACAGATATAACTAGTTTCCATTGCATGCAAGACTCTGGGGCAGGGGATTCCTGAGGTGTGGCATGAGAGACCTAATCTTTCACATTCTTTGCAGTGTTTGCATGTAACCTTAGGGGAAATGTGTGTTCTGTCCTCAACTTCAAGGGCACCGTGGCATTCTGCTGATCGTGCAAACACAACAAGAGTAGCTGGCAAGTGACAGGACTCAAATGCAGCTGGTGTGATTGTGATAAGGCTGTTCCAGTCTGGACCGCCTGTCTGGTTACTAGGGGAGGGCCACCCTGACTGGAAAACGTGATGTTGACGTGGCAGCCCATAGTTTCCTCCAACAGCTGATTCCAGGGAACTGGCAGACACCGCCTCATTTGAGAACCACGACACATGCAAATGGCTTTACTTGCGTGGATGCAAATATGGCTGAATAATATCCTAGTAGCTACTCAAATGTCTACGGCGAATGCATTGTGTGTAGGTCGTAAATGGTATTCACTTATATAACCGTTGGTTGAGGTCAGCCACCGACTTCGCACGATTTGCCATCTTGCCAACTGAACCCCCGTGTCCTCAAAAACCCTCGCTTAGGTATCTAGAAAAGGTTTTAGCCGAACCAGTGTGGTACGAAAAGTGGCGATTTATGACAATAGTAGGGTGGAGTAACAAATGTATCGAGCAGAGAAGAGATACATGTAGCAAACTAGCGTAGCTAAAATACGCCCATATACTAGAAAGCCAGCTATAGGGACATATAAACTTGTCGGAGCATTTGTCTTTGATACCGAAATAAAACATATTTCGAATCGCGAGTAAATTGCATTGATTGCGCGTTAAGTTTGATGTTTTTCAGATGGCGAGAGTCCTTTGTCCGATGACAGCTACGTTGTTAGCTAGCCAGATCAACCATAAACATAGGCCAAGACATTCCGCATTTTGTAGTCCTATCTGACATAACCTGTTATTGGTCTCAATACATTGTCACCACGCGGAGAACTACAACCCCCACAAGTCACGTCGCCCAAAACATAGCTAGGCCAAAACAACCGGTTTCGCTGGCGGCTGGGCTTACCCCTGGTACTCCTCTTCTTGGACCTTGGCATTTTGGTGCAGCTAAATTACAAAAAGTCAACAAAAATCAGCCAATACAAGACCAGTTTTTATTGTATTGTCTAATAAAATGAAAATCTTCCCGTGGCACAGTAGACAAAAAGGAGTTGAAAGCGATCCTGGAGAAAGACTGTGTGCGAAGACGATACATTTTCCCTCTAAAAACACTAGGGCTGCATCAGTGGCGCGTCGCTCACACTATTTATACGACCGACGTGTCACATGGACACCGAGGAGGTTTTTCCGGTACCGCCGTCCAATCCGGTACCTGGAAACTAAGCAAAAGGGCGTGTTTGTGCGTGATGCAAGTGCGAGTTCAACAGCGTGTATCCCCTTGTCACGTCCACATGGAGACCCTATAGATTTTTTTTTACTACGGACACATAACTGCGAGATGACATTGGATTATGTTCCTTTGTAATCTTTCCTTTTCATACGTGAATCGTTCTGAGTGACTTGTGGTGTGTAGCTACTGTGAAAATAATTGTCCATAGTCTCTGGACTGGCAGGAGTGGCAGCAAGTTTAAATAGAAATGGGGGACTTTATGATGGTCTGTTTGGGACTTGATTTGATCATTCGGGCTTTGGAAGTGTTTGTGAGGAGATAACTGTCACATAACTTTTGCCTCAGTGGTCCCGATAGAATGAACTTTATTTTCTCCCGGGGGAAACTCAACTGATGTCAGACAATGGGGTGGAATGCCAGGAGGAATGTAGTGTCATCCTCGTTTGTCCTACACAGCGCACCGTTGTAGTGCCAAGGGACATGGCTGTCAAATAAATGGCCAACACATTGTAGAGTAAACAAAAGCCTTGGCCTATTGCTGATGATCAGTGGAGGCAGAAACCAGAGGACGGGCTCATTGTAATGCATGGAATGGAATGAGGAATGGTATCAAACACACATGGTGAATGGTTATGCAACCTCTCTGGTAGTCTGTGATAACATAGAAAGCTTCACAGGCTCCCCAGCTTTACTCCTTGACACATACAGTATATATGGTTATATCAAGGTCAAAACCACCTCTAAATATATTCTTATTAGTTTCAATAGTTAGCTTATTATATACACAGTTATTGGAAAGGATGAAGTATACATTTTCCGCCCCACTCCAT
>NC_139674.1:11988143-12013143 GCF_951799395.1 Argentina silus
TCGGAGGGGGAAAAAGAAACGGAAAACGTTGGCAGGAGTGTATTTGAATGAGTTCAGACTTCCTATCAAAAGGTTCATTCAGGAGGCAGCCAAACTTCAAACATGAGTGTCTTATGTTATGCCAGTGCAGAAATCACACTGAGCTGTTGAAAGGGCGGCTATGTAAATATGATTTTTATGGGAAGCGTTTTGAATTACAGGTGCGTTTGATGTGCGTTTTTCTAAAAACCCAGCATGTTAGGCTGAACCCATAGATGTATCGACTACTTTACCTGTTTTTATGAATGTAGACTTCGATGTTCACTTTAATTTCTTCTAAGGGCAGATCACATTTCTCTACCAGACCATCACCAGCTTCATAATAATTGCTGTGAATGCTTGTCAGTATCACAGCTTCAGAAGCCCCGAACAGCAAAAGCAATTATACACACAAACAGCTGTAGTAAAAAGAACAGTTATCCACCAATATAGCAGAAGAAAAAAAACAATTATGAATGCCCTTGAAACTGTGTCTGGCTTTACTGGCTGTAAAACCCTATCTGAGGAAGACATCTTGCCTCCGGGCTTTAAAAACGTGGTTAGGATGGATGGGATGAACTTTGGTCCTTTGGGTGGCGTGACTGCTGAAGTCTGAAACGGCACAGCATCTATTGACCTCCTTCTCCCCTTCCCCTATTTCTCTCTCTCTCTCTCTCTCTCTCTCTCTCTCTCTCTCTCTCTATCTCTGCCTCCTCACTTTCTCTCTCATTCTCCCTCCCACCCCATCTCTCTCCCTCCCTCCCTCCCCTCTCTCATCCTGTTTCCTGGGTTATTGCAGGCAGACACATAGTATCCCGGGTTCCTGTTATGGCAGTTGAGATTATTGATCCACATGGGTTTATTTGTACCCTTCAGGACATCAAAACAACCACAAATCTAACACATTTAACTGCCCAGACTAGCCCTTAATCCAGACGGGGGAAATTGAACACAAGGCTGTGTGTCCAGTGTAGGAATGAGAGGGAGAGTGAAGGCCCACTTCTAAGCCGCTTTGGGTTTCTGGCTTCAACCTCCACAATATATATTTTTTCCCCTCACCTATTCACCTTGTTTTTCTCTCTGTCTTGTTTTTTAAGTGCAAACTAACTAAATAAATAATCCTACCTTACCCCAGCAAAAATCATGGCTCTCAGTGAGAAATGCTCTCCCAGTTGTTGATGGGTATACAACGGTAAAAATATCATTAATATTGATTGAAGGTTGAACTATTTTCTGTGTGACATGAATAATGCCTATATCCTCAGCTGTGGGAAGCACAGCTTTGGCACCATTCTTAACTAACTCACTATATATATATGCCATTTAGCTAAGGCTTTTATCCAAAGCGACTTACATTGCAGTGAGTGCATACATTTTTCAGTATATATGGCCCCAGCGGGAATCTAACCCACAACCTAAGTGTTGTTAGGGCCATGCTCTACCAACTGAGCCACAGAGGGCACTAATAGATCTCTCTCCAAATCTGCCCAAAGACAAGATTATGTATGTATGTATGCATGTATGTATGTATGTATGTATGTATGTATGTATGTATGAGAGGTTGTTCAAATGAGTCTATATAAGGGCTCTCTCTGTCTGTCGCCACCACGTTGGGTCAATGGTGCACCTGCACTGGGATTGGATAGAGGCATGGCAGTCTATCCATTTTTAAAAAGCTCACGAAGATGTCTTTAAATAATGCATTCTAATGGAGAGACAGTGAATGTATTGTCCCCCAACATTCATAGTCGTGCTCGAGAGAACGAGAGAATCACGGCCCAATCACTGCCTGTGTGTGTGTGTGTGTGTGTGTGTGTGTGTGTGTGTGTGAGTGTGTGTGTGTGTGTGTGTGTGTGTGTGTGTGTGTGTGTGTGTGTGTGTGTGTGTGTGTGTGTGTATGAGTGATCTCAGATAAGGAAGCCACAGAGCAAACAGTAGATTCATTCATACAGTGTGACAACACAGGGTTGATATCGTAGGACATGTTATTTTTCTTCCATTCGGAGGGGAAATTGTATTCAGCTTCTTTTATAACATGAGAAATGTGCTATGTAACACTTAGAGATGAACCACTGTACGTGGTGAGCCTGAATTTCAAGATTCAAGATTCAAGATTCTTTATTTGTCACATGCACACAAGTAAGCAGCGAAATGCAGAAGTGACAGTGCCACAGAGGAGTGCCAACAATACATTTAAAATAAATAGAATATAAACAGCAGTATAAACAGCAATGTAAGCAATGTACACAATGGAATGACTATACACAATGGCATTGACAGGTTGTCAGTACAGTTAATTACAGTGAAAGATGAGTCCGCAGTGGGTAATTATGTGTGTGCGTACGTGTTATGATGTCAGTGAGTGTGTGAGTGAGAAAACACAGTGAGAAAACACTAAAAAAAACGGAGCTCTCACCACGGCGACCGGCAACGGCGGCGCCGTTTTCACAACGTAGATTTCACGATGTAGATGTAGATTTCGATGTGTTGCGGCTAAAGTGTCACAATTCGACGCTTAAAGATGTGGTAAACTCCATATGCCAAGGTGTGTGTGTGTCCATGTAAGGTGGCTACTGGATGTGTTTAGTGTCTGTCAGGTTGACGTATCTGACTGTAGATGTCTGTAGATTAGTCACTGTTAGAGGAGATCCGGACCAGGATGAATGATCATAGATTTCTCTAAAAGCACAGACCTCCATCATCGCCACACACACACACACACACACACACACACACACACACACACACACACACACACACACACTACATCACCCCAATTCATTGTCATGTTGTCACTGGCCATTTTTCTCTTTGATAGGACCAACATTGCCCTAATGTTAATATCCCCACGGCTACTGTGAGCCACGATGAATAGCCCCTATCAGGACAAATCTGATATTAATGTTCAGTTAATATTCCCTGTGGCTGTAGGGGTATGATATGTGAGGGTTTATACAGTGGAAGCAGTCCTGTGAGATTAGGAAAACTGACAGTAGGCAGTAGGCCTGGAAATCTTCTAAGACTTTCCCAATCACGTCTCTCCGGATCAAAAGCTTCGGCCAGTCATGAGAGGACTTTACCAGAAAAAGGTTTACCAGAAAAAGAAACCAACTATATTTAGGATTCCTAATAGTGTGTCACTCAGAGTTCAGAGAATGTCATTGGTTGGATGGGAGGTTTAGGCTACTGTGAATTCTGTCACTTCTGTTCACCACTAAACCTGTGGTTGGAGACTTTGACCATTCCTCTGTGTGTGAAGTTTCTGTTCTGTTTTTTCCCATGGTGACAAAGTATGTAAACACAGTACGGTACATAAAAACTAAACTGAACTACTCATGGAATAAGTTAAAAAAAAAGAAGAAAAAGGAACTAAAGTCATTAAAGTGTGTGGATCCAGACATTTCAATGTATACGTCTGAAATGAAGCTCTCCAGGCACAAAAGGTTGAGAGAATGTAGACTGCCGGGGTGTGAGTTGCCTAGCAACCCCTGCACGTTAAAGGCACACTGTGCTGGAGCTGATGGGCTTTATGACGTCTTATGTAACCACGGCGATCACTGCATGAAAAAAAACCCCCGAATATCCCACCACAAGTTCCCTTTTCTCATCATTTATGGGAAGCATTTCCTTTTTTTTTTGTAATCAGTAAACTGTAGTTGAGGTCAAGGTCCAAAATTACAGAGAACGCAATGATTGAGGGATGCGTTTATTCCTGCGTGACCATGTACTTCTAGCCTGCATCTCGAGAGTCAACACTGCCTATCAAATCCCACATACTGCAAATGACACGCTTCAGTTTGAAAGGTTACATAACGGTCTAATTGAGCTCTAGAACCCATGTGGCATAGAGACATCACCTTGTTTGGAAGATTATTATTCTGCTGATCAGCTGTGTGTGTTTACCACCATCAGTGTGTGTGTGTGTGTACCTTGAGTGTGTGTGTGCGTGTGTGTGTGTGTGTGTGTGTGTGTGTGTGTGTGTGCGCGTGTGTGTGCGTGTGTGTGTGTGTGTGTGTGTGTGTGTGTGTGTGTGTGTGTGTGTGCGTGTAATACCATCACTGATGAGGAAGACCTCCGGTGAACCTGTGGTGAGGCTTAGAGAGCTCCTCAGGGAGCCTGCAGCCTGGGACACACACCAGCCTCTGTTAACCTTACTGCTGCTCTACTGCTCCATGACAGCAGCTGGCTGTGTGATAACAGGAGAGAGAGAGAGAGAAAAGTGAGGGAGAGAAAGAAGTGAGGGAGGGGGGGGGGGGGGGTAGAAAAGGGGGAGGCAGAGGAGAGAGAGAGAGAGAGCTATGGTTGAGACAGGCAGAGAGAGAACGAGAGAGAGAGAGAGAGAGGGAAAGAGGGAGAGTCAGAGAGAGAGAGAACTAGAGAGAGAGAGAACTAGAGAGAGAGAAAGAGAGAAAGAAAGACAGAGAGTGAGAGCTATCTCAGAGTGGGCGCCTAGGGAGTCAGGCTTCAGGTCCAGCTCCAGCTGCTGCCTCCCTCTCCTCCCCATCTGTGCCTCTCTCCTCTCCTGGCAGGCCTCACTCACTCAGCAGGCCCCAGGAGAAGACAGAGCATCCAACAGGCTAGATATGCTACTCACACACTGTAAAGGGAGGATGGGGACTTCAACCACAGATGTGTAGCCAGCAGAGATGTCTTGGGGGAGGGGGGGGGGTAGAGGGAGACGAGGGAGGATGGTTTTGTTACAGGTGTCTGTCCCAGGTGTGCGGAGAGTGATCTGCTGTATATGGGGCTGTCTGGAGTTCATCGATAGGTAGTTCCCTCCTGGAGACTGTGATTAAAGCTGAAGGACTGGGACGTGATTCTCAATTGTGATGCAGTGAGGATCTCTCTCTCTCTCTCTCTCTCTCTCTCTCTCTCTCTCTCCCCCCAACTCTTTACTCTCTGTATTGCCACAGACCTTAAACAAGCAAATCTGTGCTGCATCATATACCCTGTCCTCAACTCACACACACGCATACAGATACACACACACTCACACATACACTCACACAGACACACACACTCAGGGGGATGGGAGGGAGGTAGGGAGGGAAAGAGAGCAGGGAGGAGGAGAGAGGCTGCAGAGGTGGAGATAGGGAAAGAGATATATGGAAGGAGGGAAAGCAGGAGAGAGGGATAGAGAGGGCAGAGATAGAGAAATGGATGAGCGAGAAAGAGAGAGAGAGAGCAAGCGGGTGGGGGGGGAGGGAGAGAGAGAGAAAGCGATAGAGGGAGTATATAGATAGATGGAGAGAGAGGGATAGGGAGAGATAAATAGCTGTGGGCAGTATTTAAATGAGTCTGGCAGTCAAACACACAGCTGAGTCTGAATTAATATCAGTGTGTGTTCACTGGAGCTGTTTACCCACAAGGCAGAGGGGAACACTGCGCTCTCTGTAATCGAAAAAGACAAAAATAAAGAAAGGAGGGTGGTGAAAAGGAACCCGGGCGGAATCGGAGACGCCCCTTTCCTTTTCCTTTTCCTTCTCTGTCTGTCTCTCTCCCCTCTCTACCTCTCCCTGTCTCTCTCCCCCTCTCTTTGTCTCCCCCCCCCCTCTCTCTCTCTACCTCTCTCCCTCTACCTCTCAGTCTGTCTGCCTGGTTTCCTGACCCAGAGAGAGAGAGAGAGAGAGAGAGAGAGAGAGAGAGAGAGAGAGAGGGAGAGAGAGAGAGAGAGAGAGAGAGAGAGAGAGAGGGAGAGAGGGAGACAGGGCCTGGGCCTGGGCCTGAAGAGAGAAGAGCTCAGCAGATCTGGAGCAGCAGGCCGTGGGCAGATCCAGGGCACTGGGCCCCCCTGAGTCTCACTACAACTACTGCCTTCTCCTCCTCCTCCTCCTCCAGCCTCCGCTGCTGCTGATCCACATACTGTACACACACACACACACACACACACACACACACACACACACACACACATCACAGGTCCTCATCAGCCCTGCTACTGGGTCATGTCTGGACACACATCTACTTTCCCACTCTGTCTGCCCTTCCTGTATTCTCCTTCCATCCTGTTCTATCAAGTGTTCCATCCTGTTCTATCAAGTGTTCCCCTGATACGGTACGTCTCCCACTCCTCAGTTCTAAGTGAGGGTTAGCTCCCAGGTAATTCCATTACACAGGCTAATAGCAGGCCCTGATATGAATACATAAGCATTCTGCCTATTCAATATTGACTCTACCCACGAGTATGCATTTACACTATTTCGTGTTAGTCATTTTTCTGGAAGCAGTGGAAATAGGTTGAAGCTTATCGTGTACAGCAGGGGTACTCGGTTGCAATTTGTTATTTTATCGTCATGTTTGTCTATCAAACGTTTTGGTTTGGTACTTGCGGGGAGAATGAACGCATACTTTTCTGTCCCCACGTCTTTGAACGCCCAATGTTCGCAAAACTTCGGTTCGGGCCAGATGTGGGACTGTCTCCGTGTGCCTGTCTGTGTTTAAAAATATTTGCATAATTCACGCGATTAGATCAGACGCCACTCCAGAGGCGTGGTTTACTTCCACCCTGAGACAGAGAGGATCTACCGTGGCCCACGCTGGTCGCTCGCGTGTCTGGATTGACTCTGGTACCACTAACACTGGTACCGTTTGGTCCGTATCGAGCCTTTGCTCGGCCCAGGTCCGAAGTCGAGTGCCGCGGGCATAATTCTATCCTCTCCATTGCTTCACAGCTGGAGAATAAATACCGTATAGCCTATTGTAATATGATCGATTGACTTACGTTAGCGAAACCTTTTGAAGTATAAATAGGATCGCCCGACAGGATCTGCGAGCAATACGTGTGAGAAACAATGAGACCCCGTTGAAAACACAGCTCTTTTGTCTTTGTCCATGATCCCAGAGGCACCCGCTTAGTGCTTGTTGCATGGAGGCTGTGTGTGTGTGTGTGTGTGTGTGTGTGTGTGTGTGTGTGTGCGCGCGCGCGCGCGTCTGTCTGTGTGTGTGCGTGCGTGCGTCTCTGTGTGTGTGTGTGTGTTTTCCCACCTGGCTGGTCGTTATGGGAGACACCATAAGCAGATGTGGCACACAGTGGACAGGGCTTTCCTGTTAACACGAACATGGCTGTTATTCTTCCTGTTCTCATTGATTCAGCTCCTGACACTAACACAATGTGTAAGGGAGCCCCTCTTCCTCATTGTGTGTGTGTGTGTGTGTGTGTGTGTGTCTGTGTCTGTGTCTGTGTCTGTGTGTGTGTGTGTGTGTGTGCACGTCCTGACTCACTGTGTGCGCTGACCTTAGACCGTAACCGGACTGGTAATCCTCAATAACACACACTGATTGCTCAATACACAGCACCAGCCTCCCCACAGCCCTTCACGCGTCATTCAGTGATGGTGTGCTGTAGAAGGGTTAACGGAGAGCGCTAGGGATTCACTGGTCATTGTCGTGTCAACGAAAGGCCATTCAGGGACACCGTCAGTTATATAAAGACACGGTTCTGTCTAAGAGCGGTGATTTAATGATGATTGATGAAGCTTTGATGTGGTTTATCATGGTAGCATAAACCTGGTACTCCAACCGTGTTTTTCCCCCCATCTCATCCAACCATCCCTCAGCTCATCCATAATGAAGCGTTCAACCCTCCCAGAGGATTCCGGATGAATCTATGATGTTTACGTCTTTCTCTCGAAGGTGAATCTTCCCAAGATGCACTTTGGTGTCCCACGTTAGCACGGTTCTAGATCAAAGACGCAGAGACAAGATGGAGATACAGATCGTAGCCACACCGTCAAGGCTGGTGGAATCCCTACACAGCACGGAAACACCCAAGGCGAGAGATAGGGAGAGAGGTCTTGATGTTCCATATAGAAGACGCTGCAACCTCGTAGACAACATTACACAGGCAGCACAAAGAGAAACATCTGATATGACATCCGAGATCCATAACCGTTCCTGCTCTCTGACCCCCAAATCATTCACACTATAAATAAAAGCCCTTAATGTCTAATATATTGGAACAAGCCCCTCCAGCTATGCTTATATATGCATCAAAACATATATTATATGCAGTAGCCTACAAACCTAAAAAAAAATCAAGTGTCAAAACATTACCATATCTTTCATATACTGTACCAAGCCCTTAAGCCATGCTTCCATGAAGCCTCAATAAAGCTACCTACAGTAGATGCTATATACAGACTTTAGGCATATATATATATATACAAAAACAACAACAACAACAAACTGTTTCAAAACAGTATCATACATATCTTCAGAGTATTTTCATTCTGAGCAGTACGACTACAGGTCAAGGAATTCTAACAGTTATGCAGTGGAATGCTAAAATAGAACTGTGTGATGTAAGACATTAAGACAAAGGGCTCTTAAAGGTTATGTCATTGGCACTGACAGTTTGAGGAGGACATTCTATTTGGGCTGTGTGTGTCACTGTCACTCTGTAGGCTATAGTCTGTGAGCCTCTTGATAATAGAGAGGGAGGGAGAAAGAGAGAGAGAGGGAGAGAATGAGAGAGAGAGAGAGAAAATTAGAATAAAATGTACTTTATTGGGTCAATGAGTCACACAAAACACGACATCAACACCCAACCCACTCATAGATCATCCCTGTAAGGAATGAAAGGTTAAAATGAAAGACAGAAAAATAGAGAAAAAGAGGTAGGCTGTTTTTTCTTTTTTCCTTTTTTTTAATTTCTTTTTTTAATTCTTTCTGTTTTCATCAGCTGGGTTGGAAGTCAGAACACAGAACATATCGTATCCATGGTTTCGGTAGAAACGTGTCATCTGTTTACGTTGGAGAAGTGCCACAATTCTCCGCTCCAAAGTGCAGGTGGGAGCAACACTTTTCTAGCACTAAACCACGCTTCGAGAGGGAAACAAGTGAACAGCAGGTTCACTCACCTATACAGTGTTTCACCAGGCTTGTTGAACACAATCAATTTTTCCCTCAGCGAATGATATGTATGTGTGGGTGAAAGCCGAACACTGTTGCAGCCGCTGCCAAGCATGATAAAACACACTGGCTGCTGATCTCTCCTTCACTGAAGCTACAGTCCACTTTCATCAAGAAGAAGAAGACTTTATTTGGCCATGCAATCAATTCTCATCAATTGTAGGAATTTGACACGTGCACACACCACACCCCCAAGGGAGAACAGAGCTCTGGGCACATATTCGGCACCGCTGGAGCAGTTAGGGGTTAAGTGCTTTGCTCAAGGGCACAACAGCAGTGATGTCTAAGTAGGAGCCTTAGATATGACGCCAGTAACCTTCCAGTTACCAGCTCACATCCGGCTCCCTCCTAGGGTGGGAATCGAACCACCAACCTCCTGATTGTTGGCCGGCCTCTCGAACCTCTAGGCCACCTGCCGCCCCAATATCTCAGCGCTAGGGGTGCTTCCCTACCGTGACCGACTGGTATTGAACCTGGGTCTCCTTCACGTCTCAATACCGCGTTAGGCCGCTGACCTGAAGCCTAGGCCATTTGCTCGAGGTGCTATGGCTCAAGTGTGCACGTCTCGGGCGAGAACCGAACCGAACCGCTTCCGTTAGACGAAACCGCAACGGATGAGAATAACCTGAGGTGTTAAAATACACCGGCTCATATACTGGACAACTAGCGATCTCCTCCACTGCGCCAGCAATCACCTTCCATCTGTCTCTCAGTAATACCCATGTCTAACACCCACAGACGCCCTTGCACTAGGAAATACCGCAGGCCCTGCAGTAGAAGCCTTTAACTGTCAAAGTTGAGGGAAACGTGTGTCTGACAGGCGAGATGTCGGCTAATAGTTCCCGAAAAGCGTTTGATGTGTGATGCAGAGGTTCTGACATTTGAGGAGGTTGTCTTCGATGTAGAGGTATGTGTTGTACTGGATGTGCAGGAGGGCATTGTGAGATTGCGAGTCAGAGACCAGGTCTTAGAGTCTTGGGGTGTGTGTGTGTGTGTGTGCGTGTGTGTGCGTGTGTGTGTGTGTGCGCGTGCACGCGTGTGTCTCTGCTTGTGTGTGTGTGTGTGTGTGTAGGCCGTGGGGAGGTTATCAGGCTACAGCCCTGTGTCTCTCCCACTGTGCCAGGCAGAACAGTGCTCCCCGCCACAGCCGAGCTGATCCCTGTGCTACCTTTGATCTAGGCTTCATTGAACTGGAGCTGCAGCACACACAGTAACTGTCTGCTAGGTGGGGTGCACACTCTACTGCCCAAGGTACTGCCCAATAACGTCCCACATGAAGGTTATATGAACAAACACTGAATGTGTAGACCTATATTCAGTGTGTCAGTGCAGTATAGCATGTAAACAGTCTCTCCGGATCAAAAGCTTCAGCCGGTCATGAGAGGACTTTAGGTTTACCAGAAAAAGAAAACAACTATATTTAGGATTCCTAATTGTGTGTCACTCAGAGTTCAGAGAATGTCATTGGTTGGATTGGAGTTTCAGGCTACTGTGAATTCTGTCACTTCTGTTCACCACTAAACCTGTGGTTGGAGACTTTGACCATTCCTCTGTGTGTGTGTGTGTGTGTGTGTGTGCGTGTGTGTTTGTGTGTGTTTGTGTGTGTGTGAGAGAGAGAGAGAGAGAGAGAGAGAGACAGACAACCTGTAAGACTACTATATATTCACGTTTTGATGTCTACCGTATGCTCTGTGCAGTCCTGTATTTGAAGT
This sequence comes from Argentina silus, assembly GCF_951799395.1. NCBI lineage: Eukaryota > Metazoa > Chordata > Actinopteri > Argentiniformes > Argentinidae > Argentina > Argentina silus. The sequence goes on from NC_139674.1 coordinate 11,998,784, forward strand.
ATTGCACACATGCTCTGTGTGTGTGAGTGCTCGTGCTTTGATATTGCTTTCTCATAAATCCAGGGTATTTCATCTGCTGTGGTGATTAATAAATCTGTTGACATGTCTGTTCTCCTCATGAGTCATCTGTGCATAGCACTACAGCTTACAGGCTAGAGCTATGAGCTGTGCTCTCTCTGTTTACAGTACAGCCCCCTGTAAACATCTCACACACAACATTAACATATGTATCTCGTTCGTGTGTCATAGCATCCTCTGTCTAAAGCTGTAAATATTGATAATACATTTCAAAATTTCATTTTCTGTCGTAGTAAACATGAATCTCAAAGTAACGCGAATGCACTGTGTGTTGTTCCCCTGAACCTCGAATATTAATATTGATCGAAAATGGGTGATGGTTTCGTTATTCGCTTTGGTTGTTTGAATTTGAATATTAATATGTTTTTTTTCTTCTTTCGATGTGCTTTGATGTACTGTACGTTCTTCCCTTGAACCATGCGCGTTAAAACCTAATGACATCAGCGTCCAACGGTTTGTGGTGTCTCGTTTCAATCCCTCGAGGCCTGTCCGTCTGTACGCACAGTCATGGCTGTTGCAGTACACAGTAAAATGACAGGCGTCAGTAGCATGTATTTAGGCCATTACGCCACGTACTGTTTACGCACAAGTCCTCCTAATGATACCATACAGAGCACCACTACAGACCAAGGGCTTTATCACAGAGGCTGAAATGATGTGTTTCCCCCTCCAGTACAGTACCGACTGGCAACCACTTGTATTTCCAACGACGTAATGGGTAAGCTGGCAGTGTAGGTGTGGTGGGCAGAGTTGTTCTCAGTACAGACTGTTTTTCACGCTTTCACACCAACTCCCACTACTGACCACAATTCCCCCCCGCCCCCCCCCCCCCTCCCCCAGAGAAAAACACCACAGATTTGAAAAGAGCAAATAACAAATATGACTGTGTGTATCACCAGACAGTGACTGAGAGAGATATGACTAACTCCACAGTCTATGTGTAGCAATAACAGGAGTCTGGAGTGTGTGTGTGTGTGTGTGTGTGTGTGTGTGTGTGTGTGTGTGTATGTGGTGGCGATAGCGACAGGGCAGGGCAGGGCAGGGCAGGGCAGGGCAGGGTGGGTGGTTGGTTTTGGTATGGGGAGGGAATGACAACTGGAAATGCTTTCAACTTTCTACCAGTTCCTTTATGACAGCCATCTGCCCAGCGAAGGGGGCGGGCGGGTGGGTGGCCGGGAGGTGATGGGGGGGGCGGGGGGGGGGGGGGGGGGGGCAGCCTGCACGTGGGCATGGTGGTCCAGGTGGCCTAGTACCTTCCTACTGTATTGCACCCTGGCGAGTGCAACAGCATGGTAGATATGGGAGCCCGGAGAGGCGACAGCAGCCTTTAGTCACAGACACACAGTCATACTGCAGGCACAGGCTGTGGGCAGGGGGACACCCACTGCTCTGACACCCGTGAATGGTCCATTCTGAGGGCAAAATCCTAACATGGCTTTTTTTTAATGTGGAATTCATTGACAAGGCCTATACTGTATCCGAGGTTTCTTTAGATTAGCCAAAGCGATTTATTGTGTGTGTAGATGTTTTGTGTGTGTGTGTGTGTGTGTGTGTGCACTGTATATGAAAGGAAGTGGGACCGTGAACGTGGTTCAGCGCTAATCTGTGTGTGATAGGCTGCCCAGGGAAGGTCCGTGGCGTTGAAAGGAAAATTTCCCCGCTCTGCATCGGTCCAGACAGGATTACAGGATGAACGCGGTGCTCCTCTGCAGCGAAGTCTGGCTCCTGTGAAATAGATGGTAGCTACAGTAAAAACATGTGTTAGGGCACACAGGAAAAATGATTGGATCCACAGTGAGTGCGTTTTTCTCGGATAGTAAATGTGTTCGTTGTGTCGGAGAAATGCACAAGAGTTGATTAGATTTCCACAGCAAGTGCTTGAGTTAATTTCGGTGTCGATGGAATCATGTTTTTCCCCCTCTTTTAATGCTTTTTTACACATCACGCCTATGGAGAACATCCTTTGTGTATTTCATGTTGACGCTCAACTCAGGAGGGAGGAAGCTGAGGAGATCTATTTTTACACAGAAAAACATGGTTTGATGTCGGCCCATTGAAGGGGGAAGAGAGGAGTCTGACTGACATACAGTACCAGTCAAAAGTTTGGACACACCTTCTCATTCAATGGTTTTTCTTTATTTTTTTAAAAATTATTTTCTACATTGTAGATTCATATTGAAGACATCAAAACTATGAAGGAACACATATGGAATTATGTAGTAAACTAAAAAGTGTTAAACAAACCAGAATATTTTTTATATATTAGATTCTTCAAAGTAGCCACCTTTTGCTTTGATGACAGCTTTACACACTCTTGGCAAGGTGTGTCCAAACTTTTGACTGGTTCTGTATGTGCTACCATCCATAGCACCTCAGATCCTTAGGAAACCAGGATGCAAAACTTACAAACTATCCATAGTATAAGTCTGTATGGTGTGTACTTCACGTCAGTTTGATGGACAGGAACATTGACTGGCTGTGTGAGCTTATCTTGCACACACACACACACACACACACACACACACACACACACACACACACACACACACACATTTCACACCACTCGAATCAATTAAATACGCAATCTCTGATACAGTAGGTGCTACAGTGTTGATCACAAGTTAAATGATTAAGGTAAAGGAGATAGTTGACCTGAATGGTCTTGTTTGTGTACATGTGTCATAAAAATCGAGAGACATATTAATAGGTTTTTATAGGAGGATTATAGTATAATCAGGCATTACTTCTATAATGCAGTCCAGTTAATCCCCATGAAGGCTATTTGTATCAATACTGTAATTTAATGTGCTGTCTAGGTACAGCTTTCTGCTATTAAGGCCACAGCCAAGGTCGCCATTTTCATATGCAAATCCTTCATCAGTAGAAAATGTATCATGGAAATATAACCCTCTTAAACGGCCAGAGAGCTATGTTTCTATGACTAACAAAGGAAGGGCAGATACATACATGCACCCAGCGGCAGCGCCAGAGGATTTGTATTGAGGGCGCTGAGGGGAGCTTGACTATTACTTGGGGGTGCTACGGAACTGTGGATATACCAGCAGACGCACACACGACCAAACGTGTTAAGAGTGGCTAATACACACACTGAGCAATACAAAACAGAATCAGACGCAAGCTCAAAAGAGCGCGCAAACACACCGGATGCGCACAGCCGCACACACAAACACACTCAGCGCGACAGAAACCTCACGCACCGCTGTCGATCTAAAAACAACGCCTCAGACCTCGATCCAGATCAAAACCAAAACTGTACAAACGCGAGATAACACAACGCGACTGCCATTTCTCTCCCCGACATCCCAAAAACCGCAACAAACCATTACGCGTAGCACACATCTCCAGGTAGGCCTACATAATAATGCTGCCGGCTCCCTAGTAAGCACTGAGTGCACAGCACATGGAAGAAAGAATAACTTACAGAATATAAATAAAGAATATTGGTGAAGCATGAGATCAACTGTTATACAAGTGGGCTATGGCAGGATATAGCACTATGTGGCCTAGTAATACAGCACAATTATAAGACAGTCAAGATTCAAGATTCTTTATTCGTCACGTGCTTACAAGTATACAGTGAAATGCAAAAGTGACAGTGCCACAGAGTAGTGCAACAATACGTTTTAAAAGAGAATAAAATAAAATAAAATAGAAGTAATAAAAAAATATGAACAGTATAAACAGTATAAACAGTCACTCACCATTAGACGTCTTTATAGTAGAACAATGCGTCTGTTATTGTGATTGTTGACAAAGGCATCCATGATTTCATCAGTGTCCAGTTCTTTTGTCCTCCTGGTGTTTATGGCCACGTTTTTAAACGCCGGAGGCAAGAGAAACTCCGCTCGCAGCTTGCTGATGACACGGGAAATGTTATTGATATACATATCAGTTCATACAAGTCCAGAAAGGCATCCTTGTCTGGGCTCATACGTGACAGGAACTCCATGGTGCTGTTCATGGTGTGTCCTTGCTCTTCCTTTCCTTGCTGCAGCCGGCGGACCTGGTGTAACTCTGCAGCCAAGTTCTCTTCACCGATTCCATAATACCGGGACATTGGCAGTATAGATTGTTTGTTAAGAAAAGATGTGTGTTTAGGACTGAGGGCTGTCACGCCCATCAGCACATCATTTGCCTCTGTTGAAAAGCGTCTCTTCGTTTCACTTAATAGTCTGTCAATAACAGGATAGAACGAGTGCTTTCGCATGTCATCCATGGTGGTGTCATGCCTTCTCTCTATTGGAGCCTTGACTACAAAACCCTCCAAGTGTCGAGGTGGTTGGCGGACCTGTCTTTTCTCGTACGGTGGTGCAGTGATGCCAGCCTTCAGGCAAAGGTCCTCTGCTCTGCTCCATGAATCCTCTGTGCGTTTTTCGGAGATGGCAGTGATTACGGACTGGGCCGGGTCTCTTTCTGCTTTTTCATAAAAATAGCGTGCACAACGGAGCCAGGGAAAAATGTTTACAGCACTCGCACCATTTCGAAAAACTCTGCTGCAGTTTTCACGTTGTTTATGCAATCCACCAACGCCAGATTAAGCCTATGAGCGTGGCAGTGTAGGTAGAGTGCTTGTGGTACCTCTCTAAGAAGCTTTTCTTGCACCCCGCTGTTACATCCTGACATTACGCCCGCACCGTCATCACACTGCCGGATACATGCACTGAGATCAGTGTTGCACTGACTGAGAATATTTTTGATACTGTTCAGTAGGGACTCTGCGTCCACTCCGTCAGCCGGAGTAAAATGTAAGAATTCCTCGTGCGCAGCCTCTTTCTTCAAATAACACCATGCCAGAAATTTGCTCTTTCTTACTCACGTCTTTACTTTCACCTACCATGAGTGTAAAATACTTCATTACTGATTTCTTTTCTCAACATATCTGCCATTAAAGAAAACGTCTCATTTTGAATGTCATGGTGTGTGTATTAGGCGTTTAATGGGTTGTTAGCCATCGTTTTGGATACTGTACTGTCAAACATACTGATTACATGCAGCAGTCCGATGAAGTTCCCCCTGTTGAATGACTGCTCACCCTCAGCGTGGCTTCTCTGAGCGATGCCGTGGCAAGCTGTGTAGTGCCAACTCTCCGCCACAGCCTTCATGTACTGCCGGTTTTCAGCGCCGAATGTCCCTTATCAAGCATGTTCGCTATTTTAGAGCCGCTTTCCTGCTTCATTTTGAATTCCGTCCATTTTTCTGCGTTGAGAATGTGCCTTTGATCATTAAACAATCCCAACCCCCAAAATGTCTTGTGGGTGCTACGCGGGTGCTGTGGCCTTTCTCCGGGGGGCCCCCCAAGTACCCCCCTATCGCCGCTGATGCATGCATCATATTAATGTGTTGATTGTATTGATATATTTAGACATTTCAGCTGGTGGAAGAGGAAATTGCCCACTGTTAGTTTGCATAGGGGGGAGGGTTTTGTCTGTGTGTGTGTGTGTGCGCGCGCGTGTGTGTTTGTTTGTATGTGTACGTGCCTGTGTGTGTGTGTATATCTGTGTGTGTATGTGCCCGTGTGTGTTTGTTTGTATGTATGTGTGTGTGTCCGTGTGTGTGTGTGTGTGTAAGGTCACCTTCGAGCACCAATATAGCATGGTGTGAATTAAATCAAAGCGGAAGTGCTGAAAGACAGATAAGCAGTGGTCCCTTGAGACTACCAGATGGAGCGTTATCTCACATAACTAGCCCGCTAGCCGCCACGGCATGGTAAATCAAAACTAAATCGCCTCAACCTGCCAAATATAACACGTTAGGGGACGTGTACGACGCCCGTAGGAATTCTCTTCGAAGGAGAGGAAAGGACACAGGAAGGAGACTCCTGTTGAGAGTGGGAGACTTGAAAGCTTTAGTCGTGTTGAATATGCATCACTGTTCATGTCCTGAACCCACCGATACGCAGAGCTTGCTCTTGTAAACAAATAACCAATGTGGTTTGAGGCAAAAACCAAGAAATGTAGTTCAGTCTTTTGGAATATTCCTATAAGACACACTGTACTTATCTCACTCCTCTGTTCTCTTCGCCTCTTTTCCCCCCCCCCCCCCCCCCACACACACACACACCCCACCCCCCCACATCTCTGCTCTCCCCTTCCTCTGAATGTTGTGTTTAGTTCCAACGCCACAACCAGATGAGAGGAGAGCTGGAGCTGGTGGGTATTGTATTGGTGGGATGGTGGGATGGTTGGTGGAAGGGCTGGGCGATCCTCAGGGCCTCTCTGGGTGAGTTGGACTGTCTGTGGTCTCTCATCCCACATCAACTATTCCAGCAAAGAATGTTTTGTCCTAACGGGGACCATATGGTATCAAGCTGGGTCACAGAGTCTGACTGTCCTCTAGACTGTGTGGTAATGTGATGATCATAATCCACTGATTACATGAACCTCAGTGACCTTCCAGCTCTACTTTCTCTATCTATCTCTTTTCTCTCCCTCCGGTGTGCTCTCTCCATCTTTGTCACTCTCTCTCTCTCTCTCTCTCACTCTCTCTCTCTCTCTCTCTCTCTCTATCTCACTCTCCTGTATCATATCCCGCAGTGCACTCTCCGTCTTTGTCCCTCTCTTCTCTCTCTCTCTTCTCTCTTCTCTCTCTCTCTCTCTTCTAGAACTCTACATGCCCTCTCCGTCTTTGACCCCTCACCCTCTCTCTTTTCTGTATCCCTTTCTCTTCTCTCCATCTTTCCTCTACAAAGAACCTGGTCTTACTCCGTCACACGGGACACTCAGCACAGCGGTACAGGACACTGTGAACCGCTGACGTTTAGAACCTGACCTTTGTATACAGTATGCCAATTATTGCTCGCTATAATGAAAAGCTTTGGTCATAGAAGTGGAAGCTAACAGGGATCTTTCTACACAATGGCACAATCGTTGAATGAACGGACAGCAACTCGATGGTGGATGTCTCTCTTACTCTTGGTCTCGGTAGTACTGTACTTCTCCTTTGGCGATCCCAGGCGTGACGGAACCCGAACGCGGGGCGTTCATTCATGTGGAACAGACTCACGGTTCCACTTTATGAAAGAGCAGGCGCTCAGATCTCAGATTGTTACAAAAGCGTATCCGGAAGGCTTTACTTTGCTTCTCTCTCTCTCGCTGATGATTAATTCATCTCAATTTCAAATCTGAATATCTCGCCTGGCTCCCCACTGAGACAGGGGAAGACCGATTGTGAAGGGGTTGGGTTGGGGGGGGGGGGGGGGTGAAGCGTGGAATGTGGAAATGTGTACGCCCGGCCAGAAGAACCACTCTTCTACATCTGCCCTCTTCTCTGGTAAACACACTCACATTTACAGACCTGGACTGGGGTGGAACAGTGTGACAGGCTATACGTCCATAAGTGTTTTTAGTGGTATGTGTGAGAGAGAGATGATGGGGGGGGGGGGGGTGGGGGAGAAAGAGAGAGAGAAGGGGGGTGGAGAGAGAGGGGGGGGAGAGAGAGAGAGAAAGAAGGGGGCTGGGCAGAGAGAGAGCGACAGAGAGAGAGAGACAGAGAGAAAGAGAGAGAAAGAGAGAGGGGGATGGGGTGGGGTGGAGAGCGAGAGCTTCAGGGTAGTGTGTGTTTGATCAAAAAAACAAAAAAAACATCTCTAGGATCTCTAGTAGCAGAGGGAACCACAGCCTACCGCTCCAAGCTGCCTCTGCTGCTCTGATGTATCCTAGAGAGCAGGGGAGGCTGGTGGAGGTAGAAATCAGAGGACAAGGGCTCATTGTAACGCACGGAATGGAATGAGGAACGTTATCAAATGCGCGTTTCACCTACAACTCAGAGTCAGTGAGGGACTGAAGGGAGTTTTTCAGATGATAAAGATGGTCTGTGGGCAAAACGATTAATTCCTGGCGTCATAGGGACGACAACCCCCCCAACCGATCCCTGAACTCTTGGCTGTGTCCTGGAATGCCCCTCGGGTCGTCCTCACACACTCTCATGCATTCTTTACGGGCCTTGTCCCAGCCGTCAGAGACTGTAAGGAGACGCGACTACCCCCCGGTTTGAAATGCCCGGCCTTCCTCGCTTGGCGCGTCAAATATGGGTTATGTCAGCCGACACGCACACGCCATCTGTGTACGACCAGAAACCTTTGAAGAACCCTTCTGGGTTCTGTGGAGAAGTATCTGTAGGTAGAACCGTTTTGTTCTAAGTGTAGTCAATGAGCCACCTCAGGAACCTCAGGCAGCCAGAACACTACGTACAGAGGCATCTCCAGACTGTCATTCTTTTGATGCTTACAATTTCATATGCTCTATAAACTACTACTGGCTTATGTAAATGTGTTGATGTAGTAGGCATATCTATCTATCTATCTATCTATCTATCTATCTATCTATCTATCTATCTATCTATCTATCTATCTATCTGTCTATTTCTCTCTCATTCACTCTCTCTCTGTCTTTCTCTCTCTCTCTCTCTCTCTCTCTCTCTCTCTCTCTCTCTGTGTGTGTGTGTGTGTCTCTCTTTCTCTATCTCTCTGTCTGTCTGTCTGTCCATGATAGCAACATCAGAGGGAGATATCGCTCCATGGATACATTCACCACCAGAACGACACGGATGTCCAACGCAAGCAGAGTAACATATACACATGTCTATTGATGTATGTATTCGGGGTGGCTTTGTGGGACTCGGAGTCTTTTTTTTCTTTTTTCTCCATTTGTTGACGTCATTCAGTTTTACTACAAGCCCCACAATGCAAATGGCTCCTACTCCGCTCGCTCTGGCTCCGCTATGAACATACAGTAGCCGCTTCTTCTCTCCTGCAATCTGAACAATGACTCCAGAGCGGAGGAAAGGAATTCAATAGAATGCGTTACAGAGCACGAAATATTTCCATCGAGCTGCTATTCCAACAAAATACTTCAATGTGCCAACCATAAACATGTGGATACCTACAGAACACGAAAAATACGGCGTCGGTAAGTTTATTGGTTGTATGTTTGAAAAACTGTCGTGCTTTACGTTCACTCGCAAAAACATAAGATGAGTGAGAACATTACTGGCAAGCTGGGAGAATAATATACAGCTATTTCGTGTTGTTAGATTGTATGGTAACAGCGTGTGGTAGTGGACTGTACTCTCTCTTCTGCTGTATAACGGTAGTCTATACCTTACTAACGTGTGCGCTTCCATGCATTTCTTCCAGCAGTATAGTGTACCCCCTCTATGTCCTCCTTACATTCGGATATGAATAGCCTACCTTATGATTTGCCACACTTATAAAATAAACTCGCCACTCACTCCTCTCTCCGCTGTGACCGGTGCGTATATTTGCGCTGCACCGTGCGCTGTTGTGCTTTGTTTAGGACATTTGTTACATTGTGTCAGATTAATGAATGGAAACAAACAAAATGCGCTATGCTCAATGCTGTGCGTTGTACCATATTACTGGTGTTGAAATAAACCAAATATATAGAAATAATAATAAATAAATAAAGAAAACAGGTTTTGGGGGAAATGTGTTTACGCACATGGACTCGCTGTTTTCTGACATTGGGAAATTGCTGTGAACCTTGTTTATCTCGCTCGTCCGTCTCTGTGAAATTGCGTGTGGGTCCTACTGTGCATTGTTTGGAGCGTCTCGGGGGTCGGAGCCGTAGATCACACGTTGAAGTGAGACAAACAAGCGAAAAACAACGCCAGTGAAAACTACATAAGGAGATAATGACAACAGTCCACGCTGATCATCTTATCGAAGTGCTTGATATTCACTGTGCCCTCCCCCCCTCCCTCTATCTGTCAACATATCCCTTTGAGGTGCGTTTGCTATAAGCGACGTCAACACAGTATTCCCCCAGGAATATTGTGGTTGTCCAGTTTATCTGGTTTGCGAGGCTTTATCCAGCCTCCAACATTGCCTATTCTGGTACTCAAGATTGCATGAAATTGCTCATACAGAGCTCTACAGAGGAATATGTATCACTTACAGCAGGTTAAATGTAGTCACACCTTTGGGGCTCCTTGTCATGACCTGAACGCTCGGGGACTCACTGAACCAGAAACTGCCCTTCGCCCCTCTCTGTCACAATTAGTTTTTGGTCAGTAACTGGGCTCGCTCCTTTCTCCCCTGCCGTGTGTGTGTGTGTGTGTGTGTGTGTGTGTGTGTTTCCCTTCCCTGTCAAATGTGTTCTAGGCAGTAGGGTTTGCTTGGCCTACTGTATAATTTAAAGATACATGTTAGAACCATCTTCACTCCAGTTTGAAAGATTTAGCAGAGATTGCAAACTCACTCATTTCCAACCAAGCTCTCAAAGTTCAGTGCAAGCAAATGGTTGTATAATGTTCAACAAAAAAAAATGTCAACGCTAAATACCGTCATTGTCTTAAAATGGCAAGTGAGGCTTTGTTAAGTGGATTAAGAGTCTTTATCCCATTTTCAATAAGAGCAATAAGACTCTTTTAATTAGAGCAGCTTAAGAGAGAGTTTGGCAATGGTGACCGCCTCCTCGTGACCCTGAGGTTTCTGTGGAAGTAGACTGTTGTTTTCCTGTTGTGTAACTCAGGTTCCATATTGGTACAAAATGGAAGGGGGAACACACTCACACACACACACACACACACCACACACCAGTATGAAGATACTGTCCATTCTAGATAAAAGGATTTGTTCTGTGATTGTTAGTTTTGAGGAGCTGTTAAACAGGTTACATGGGGGAAATCTGGAGTTCAAAGAAAGGCCAGGTGGTTTTTTAATCAGTAGTCCTTCTCCTTTATAAATTCCTTTGTGACTACCAGTGCAGATGCTTCTCGTTCTATTGAAGTGGTTAGATGTTCTTCGGGAACTGATAGTTGAGGTAAACATACCTTGACTTTTATCTATGTTTGTGGCGTCTTTGAAGTTGAAGGTCCTCCTCATTGCAATCCTGGACGACTGGTTGCTGCTGTATCATATGCAACTGGAGAGTCATGAGTTCATAGGTTTGTGTTCTTTCATAATAATAAGGAACAGTCCAAGTTTCTTTTGTATAATAACAGAAACCGCACGACACAAGACTCCATCATTATGTAATTACACTGTCTTTACTAAAGCTTTCTGTAATACAAGGTTATCACTACTGTTATTACATAGGTATAAGAGTAACCTATACCATACTTGTGCAACTATCACCATTGTTGATTATTATTTGCTATCAGTTTGGTTCAAAATGACTTTAATATGATGATATGTCATCTCTAATCTGCGGCCATATTCCATTACACCACTAATTACATTTAGATGATCATTGATCCCTTCCTTCAACTCAGAATGTCATTTCATATGATTCATGCCTCAGTGGAACAGCTATTTCTGCTCTGGGGGCTAGTCAGGTTTTAACCCTTTAACTCAAAGGTCTTTAGTCCTAAGGTTTTGGTTTGCATTATGTATTTGATGTACCAGTAGTACTGATGTATTATTTGAATATGACAGATATGATACAGATGTTTTTTCAATGCGATTTCCTTGAGGTGCTTTCAATGATTTTTCTTTTTCTTTTTTACCCCCCTTTAAACTGGGGCTGGTGACCTAAGAAGAAATTAGAGTCCTTGGGTCGTTCAAAACATTTGATCTCTTCCCCAAAGATCCAAATTCGAATTCTCTCTACTTAATTGGGAGGTGTTGGTGTTTGATGTTGACGTGGCGTGTGTGTGGAGGAGTGCCAGGATGAGGTAGGGGGCTCTGCCTGCTATTGATGAAATATGAATGGAGTCCAGCAGAGACAGGGCTAAGCCAGCCATTAGGCTGCCATTTGAGTGATTACAGGTTTTTAACCAGACGCTGGGTGCAAGATTGATACGCTCCCTGTGAATATCTGATTCCTAATAAACGTTCAGGAATCAGGGAATGGAAGAATAAGAGATTGCCAAGAGGAGGGTTTTTTTTTAAACTTTTTTTTATGTCTGATGGTTGGAGTTTCAGCGGAACGTGAGTCAATGGAGAAAGGAGAGAGGAGATGAATGAACAGTCGGTCCGGGTGTGTGGATTGGGAACGCCTTTGTGACATCAGGGCCAGTTCAGGAGGACGGAACATTCCACAACGTTTAGAAATGTGATGTGTAGAACATGTATGAATGCATGGCATGTAGATGAGGGAGTCGTGTCTGCCCTAGTGCGTTACATTTCTATCTGCAAAATTGTGTGAACATTGCAGCTCCCTGAATACACCCCGGGGACATGTTTTCTCTGAATTCTCACCTTCACAAGGCCAACAACGATTGTGCTGAAAGCAATGAATAGTCAGAGGATAATCTCTCACAAATTAAATCCACAACAATAAATCCTCCTAGATTTAGAGAGGAGAGCATTATTGTCTGTGTTTTGGAATTGTTTTTTCAGTAAATAGTCTTAAATGATTAGCAGGGAGCGACCTTTCTCCCTCGTTAAAGCTACGATTGCAGCCAATCAAGCATGTCATTTGCTCATCACAATTTGGAGTCATAATTAAACCAATTTAATGAGGTGCATTGGATCACGCATGTGGCGCTGTGAATTTTCCACCGAGACTTCAAATAAAAAATACTTCTTTCCATTCAGAATAAAACGACAGCCTAGGATTTCACCCTGTTCAGATGTTAGGTTTAGCCATAGAGAGCCTATGGGAAGATAACCCCCTCAAGCGGCTGTTGTAAACAGAATGGGAGGTAGTAGTGCAGCGTTGGTAAAGTGCCCTTGAATGGCCCTGTCCCTGCAGCCGTGCGGGGCTGGGGAGAGGAGGGGAGAGGAGAGAGGCCTTTATGAGGCGGAGGGTCTTTGTCAGGCCTGGGGCTGTCCTGCTCCCCCGGCTGCTGTCGCATGCCCCCCTAGGGGGTGTCACTGAGCTGAGGGGTGGTGGCGCGTGTCTGGGGGGTGGGGTGGTGGGGGGTGTAGTCGCTACCCTGCCCCGTGCTACCCCCCCCCCCCCCAAAGCCCAGTGCTACCCCCCCCCCCACCCCCACCCACCCCCAAGGGATTAGCAGGTTGTTTGACTGGGGGGAGGGGGGGGGGGGGGCAGAGGCGCCTGCGGGCCATTCCTTCATTATACCCCTGCTTCCACAGGGGGGTGTGGCTCCATCAACGCCTCTCAGCTTGTAATTACTACTTCATCCGCTGCCTCGTCTTCATCTAGGATGCTAGGCTAGCTCCCCGTCGCCCCATCCTCCATCCCTCCATCATCCCTCCATCCCTCCATCCGCCTGACGTAATCATTCTGTGATGAGGCAGTCTGCAAGGAAGGAGCTGCCCTAAGTCAATAATGGAGCTCCCTGGTGAATTAGACTGACACAGTGGGATCATAGAGAGAGAGAGAGAGAGAGACAGAGAGAGAGAGAGAGACAGAGAGAGAGAGAGAGAGAGAGAGAGAGAGAGAGAGAGAGAGAGAGAGAGAGAGAGAGAGAGACACACACCCACCTTCCCTGCGGGCCCGTTATGCTTTCAACTTAGGTTTTTCTAGTGTTTATTTACATTGTCAGTCATGCACAGTCATTGCGATTAAGACTCCAGTTGTAATGTTTGTTTTATTTGATTACTCCATGGAATTTGAACTGAAATATATAAAATAACACAAAAACCCACAGACAATGTTTACCCTATTTTTATTCTGTTTTTTTTCATACCCCACTCAAGATGACACAGTAAAAAGAGGTTTGTAATAGTTAGACTTGTTTACCCTCTCAGCCCTTCTGACTGTGAGGCTTTTTGATGTGAATAAATCGGCGAATCCCATCGGACCCGGCAACACCAACACGGTCTAATTGTCTGCATATGTTTTGGTGGGCGGATGCAGCTGGGGCATTGGCGGCTCCCGCCAACCAATAAGAGGACAGGATTCCAGTCCCTGATATGACCTCCAGCTGACTAGCCTGCACCAGCTCCAGCTCCAGCCCGGCAGAGGATGAGGCTGGTGACTCCTCGTTAAAGGGATAGTTCACTCTAAAATCACATTTCTGTCATTAGCCACAGACTTTCAATCCAAAAGACCCTTTTTACATCCATATCCTGGTTATTTAGCAACTTCAATTTGTCCAATTTGTGTCCCAAAAAAAAAAAAAAGATTTGAAAGTGAACTATCCCTTTAAGAGCACAGAAATAGAATTGCAATTGCATGATAAATACAGTCATCCCAGTACATATACATCGCTTTAAGGAAGGAGACCTATTCAAAGGGCATTGTTTAATATTGTATGATATTCATGCCCTGCTGCTGTAGAAAACACTTCCCTATCTGAATGGCTCCTCTGAGTCTTCCTCTGTTGTCATTGCTGAACTAAAACTGGACTTATCAAAACTAAACCTTCCTCTATTGGATTTCCCTGATAGG
>NC_139674.1:12020643-12025076 GCF_951799395.1 Argentina silus
TGGGGCGCTAGTCGTTTTATTTAATTTATTTATTCTTCTTTTTTTTTTTTTCTCATCCTTGCCACTTACACCAACACGCTCGATTGATTTTTCGCCTGTGCCTGCATGGACCCCCGGTCCCCGCCATGAATACATTAGCCTAGCCTAGCCAACACACTCCGCTGTAACTGTGACTACGCCCCCCCCCCCCCCCCCCCTCGCCACCGATAGCTCTGCATCTAAACTAGCCAAGCATAGCCTCTCTGGTCCAGTCATCCAGAACACCTTTTTCCTCCCAATTTAATCCCTAGACCCACAAGCAAAAAGTGAAAAAACAACAGCCCATTCATTCCGGCTTGAGGGCACCTAGGAGCTATCAACTTTAGAGAGCCATTAGAAAAACTAATTGAAGTGCTGCTATTTAGTCATAGGTTCTGGCTGGACGGTAATTTACGAGATAAACGTAATAGCCACGTATGGAAGTATAAAGTAGCTCTCTCTCTCTCTCTCTCTCTCTCTCTCTCTCTCTCAGCAGACATCATTAAGGGCCACTCATCTGTCATGCCATAGCACCTCTCGGGCTATGCTTTGAGTTGCTTTTAGAGAGAGGGGGAGAGAGGGGGAGAGAGAGAGAGAGAGACACACAGAGAGAGAGAGAGAGAGAGACAGAGAGAGAGAGAGAGACAACAATATGACTGACAGAGAGAGGGCTGGAGTGGACCGCTGTTGGCTCTGGTGTGCTCCTCATACTGTGGCTACTGGCTAGGCTTCTCTCTCTGTGTCTCTTTCTCTCTCTCTCTCTGTGGCTGTCTTTGACAAACAGAGTTCCATTCCTGAGTTCCATTCCTCAAGGATCCATCCAAGCCATCGTGGTTCTCTGCGGCTTTGGCTCTCTTTCTCTCTCTCTCTCTCTTTCTCTCTGTCTGTCTCTCTCTCCCTCTTTCTCTCTCGCCACAGTCCCTGGACCCCAGGAATGATGGGGCCATGAATGATCCAGGGGGAGGCATGTAGCACGCCTGCGGAAAAATAACCCCCCCCCCAGACAGCTGAACCCCCCCCCCCCCCCCCCCTTAGCCTCCGAGGAATGTTCAACCACGTGTTTACTTCAACACACACACACACACACACACACACACACACACACCATGCATTAGTCGTCTGGATAGAGTTAACGTTAACACCAAACACTGTTGTTGACATGAGTGTTAGACATCAGAGACATTGACTTTCATACTTCTGAGATTTCACTTTCATACTTCTGAAATCTGAGAGACAGGTTCTCCATGGTCATGATCTGATCTGGTTTCTGACTCACATATAGTGTGTGTGTGAAGTGTGTGTGTGTGTGTGTGTGTGTGTGTGTGTGTGTGTGAACTTCTATACTATTTACTATGCACAGAGAGTATGAGGGGTCACATAGACATCCTGTTTTTTTTAAGTGTCCAAACTGCATTCATTGAAAAATGCGATATGGGATATTTGGACATGTGAGGTACCTAGTCATGTAGTAGTGTGTAAGTGTTGTATAGAACACAGTCTGCCCTTGTCTGGTTCCAATGACTTAGCAGACACTCCTCATGTCCACACCTCACCTCACCCTGACACCCCCGTGTGATCGGGTGTCAGGGGCCTGTCAATGGGAGCGGTGTGTGTGTGTCTGTGTGACTGTGTGTGTCTATGTCTATGTCTGTGTGTGTGTGTGTGTGGCGGTGTTCAGTGATCATTCGAAGCTCAAGCAGATGTCTTCCTAGGTCTGGGCCTGGCATACCAAAGGCTCAAGGCCGTGTCAACCCACTGCCACCACAGAGAACACATCCTCCCATGTCTCCACCCTACACCCTTCTCCACCCTTCTCCTGAAGTATGCAAGCACACACTGTCTTCTCCACCCTACACCCTTCTCCTGAAGTATGCAAGCACACACTGTCTTCTCCACCCCCTCACCTGTAGAGTTTAGACGCGAGCGGACCGGTCTAAGAGCGCGTGCTCGGACCCGTCCCCTGCGGAGGAAGTGCCCGAGTGTACTTCAGGAAAAGGGCGGAGAGATGTGGGACGCAGCCTTGTTTACTCAGAGCTCCACCACATCTTGTGGCGAGGCAGAGAATGTCGACGACGTGACGTGAAAAACGATCGTCGATGAGGGTGTTGTCCGTGGCGTGGCGGGGCGGGCGGGCGTGGCAGGGCGGGGCGGGGCGGGACGGGTACGACAGGGCTGCTCGTGGTGGGTTGTGTGTTTCTCTGGCACCATCTCCACCTGCGTGCGGCTTTACTAGACCTGCTCCAACGCACACAGCTCTGGCTTTCACATCCAACGCCATTACAAGCCTCCCTGGTGATGAGGAGGATGGTGAGGATGATGAGGATAATGATGATGTGTGTGTGGGTGCATGCGTGTGAGTGTGTTATCCCTCATCATGTGTACCCTGTCGTTGTTGATCAGGAAGCACGACTCAGGGCCTTGATTCTTTGTGTCTTAGTCTGATTAGCTGTTCCAGGTGGTTCAGATGGCAGTGTGTTTCGGTGTGTTTCAGTGTGTTTCGGTGTGTTTCGGTGGGTGTGTTTGAGTGCGCTCGCTCTCTGCTCCCGTCCCATCAGCCACACCCCCTGTGGTGTGACGGGGTGTGACCCGTGGTGTGACGGGGTGACTGCCTAATGCTAAAACAAACAAACAGCCCTGGCGCTTTCATAACCAGAGGTATCAGATTATGATGGCTGGATGCGCTGGAGTGCTTTTGATGTTGTTCACAGCTCTTGCCTTTTCTGTGTGTGTTTGTGTGTTTGTGTGTGTTTGTGTGTGTTTGTGTGTGTGTGCGCGTTTGTGTGTGTGCGTTTGTGTGTGTGTGTGTGTATGTCCTCACCTAGTCTAACCCTTGCTTGTTGAATATATCATGTTGGACTGACTGATCATCAACAACATGCTATTTTGTGGGCCCCTGTGGCAGGCACACACACACATGCACACACAGGCATGGCATGCACACACACACACACACACACAAACACAACTAATCATACTTTACAGGCTGGCTCAAATACATGAGGATTTAGGTTTTGTACATTTTGTTTTTTTGTTTTTTTTCAAAAAACCATTACAGATAAAAATGAAAAATAATGTTATACCAGATCACATAATAGCTGTATAAAAGCCTGAATCTGATGCCCCTAACATTGACATCCCCTTTAACATGGGATGGATTACCATAAGATGTCTCAACTCAGTGGTCCTGAACAGAGACTCCAACCGCCAACCTCCCCTTTAACCAAAATCCATATTTACATATACAGACAGCTAATCTGACCCCTTGAGCTTTTGAGCTCCACTCAAATCAGCAACGCTGATTTAAACAAACAAACATGGCTCTCGGTCTCTGTTAGCCAAGATGCGTCTGATCTGACAACTGTACACAAAGCCCAGCGAGAGAGTGTGTGTGTGTGTGTGTGGGGGGGGGGGGGGGGGGGGGGTGTGAGTGATTTGTCTCCACAGACCAGCCTACGAGTCACAACACAACACAACGACAACGCCCCCCCCCACCCCCCCCCATCTCCAAGCTGTTGTCCGACACAACACACGGTAGACCGCTCTGTACACACGGCTAATGTGTTCACCTGTTCTACCAGTCTCTTCCACATCAAGAGACCCCAACAGCTACTCTGCCAACGCACACACACACACACACACACACACACACACACACACAAAACAAGCAATGTCTCTCGGCTCTGCAGTCTCCACCACTGGTTCTGCCTGCCTGCTGTTCTGTTCTGTATCCATCTTTGCCGGAGGTAGATTTGTATAGATGAAGTATTACGTGACCGTAGCTGACTGAATCCCTTTATGCTGTTAGCATGGTGGCGGTGGCGGCGGCGGTGGCGGTGATGGGTGGGCTCATCCCAGCTTCGCTACGGGGCAATGTGTCGGTTCGCTGGAGTTGAATCCAAATTGCAGATTGGTTGATATTGTTGTAGTCAGTGGCTGCCTGCCTGCCTGGCTTTGGCTGGGCTCTTAATAAGGTATGCTCCACTTGCTTGTGTTTGTTGAACACCTGCCATCTGGGTCTTGAATGTGTCGTCTGTGCGTGTCGCCTGTGCGTGTGTGTGTGTGTGTGTGTGTGCGTGTGCGTGTGTGTGTGTTTGAGAGCGCTGGCTGCTGCTTCCTTTGTAGTGACTTCCTTTGCCCTCACTGTGCTCTGAGGCGAACACCGTCTGTCCGTGTGTGTGTTTGTGTGTGTGTGTGTGTGTGTGTTTGTGTGTGTGTGTGTGTGTGTGTGTGTGTGTGTGTGTGTGCGCGTGTGTGTGTCTGCCCTGTGCAGTGAACCCGAACACACATCTGAAGAGCTGGCGTGTGTCCCGTGCCCCTGCTATGCCCTTTCCTTCTGCTGCAGTGACCAGGAACTCAACACCCAGTCCACTGCTCCCTCACACACACACACGCACACGCACACGCACACGCACACA
>NC_139674.1:12025276-12045276 GCF_951799395.1 Argentina silus
CCTCCCACAGGATGTAGATCCGTGAGAATGGAAGGTATGGGTTAGGAGGGAGGGGTGGGTAGGGGATGTGGAGGGGGCCCCCCTGGGGGGGCCCTGAACTGCCTGAAGAACCATAGGGGGGTCAGCTAAAGTTTGTCACTGATAAGGGGTGTTGGGAGGGGTGGTGATGACTTTATGTGGCATACAGGCATCTATGTCAAAATTGCATATGAGGCTTAAAATAAAACTTCAATACAGGGGGTTAAAATGGGCAATTAAAAAATGGTTAGGCTGCTACTCTAGTGCTAGTATTGTGTTCAATAATGAAGGGTTAGGGTTAATAAAAGGGGGTTTAAAAAAAAAAGGTTCATTTTTTAAAAAATGTTTAGTTTCAAACGAGGGGTCTGCCACAGTGGCACGGACGTGACGTTGATAAGATCATGTGTTTCCAGGGTAAAAGGTGTATATATATATATATATATATATATATATATATATATATATATATATATATATATATATATATATATATGATCCTGTGTGAGAGCTGTAGTAGTGGTTGTGGCTGTATGACTGTGTCTAAAATGGCTTCTACAAGGAGGATGGGGGAAATGGAAGGGTGTTTAATGATCCATGAGACATGGGTGTGAGGCTAAGGTGTTCTGTTGTTTGTAAAATTAGTTGTAGCATCTTGACATTTTTATGAGGCTGTGGTCACCCCCGTAGGATGTAGAACCGTGAGAATGGATTGGTTGGATTAGGGGGGAATCACTGGGCCCTGAACTGTCTGAAGACCGACCGACCGAGGTCCTGCTAAAGTTTGCCTCTGATAAGAGCATGTGTTTCCCTGACAAAAAGATGTATATATATGTGACCCTGAGAGCTGGTCACAAAGGCCCAAAGACTTGTGACAGCGGCATCTGATCAATCTCTCTCCACCATGGAGGTGCAATTGTGTGGAAATGGCTGTGTGTTCTACCTCTTGTTACCTGTTCAAGTGTTAGGGTAACATCACACTGCTGGTCATTTCCTCATAATTACACGTGATATATCTATCTGATAGGCATCGCTTGAGTCTTGTATTGAGGTTCAACGTTTTTCAACGTTTGCCATGTGGGACAGTGAACCGGCATTCTGTAATCCTAGTTTTTGTAAGCTATCCTGAAGCATGTTCTAAATGTTTTTTCAAGAAAAAAGTGGCTTGAAAGTCTTGGGATCTTTAGCATTGAGCTGTAAGACCCAAATTGTTAGGAAAGTATTTGTTGGTCGTACAAAGCTTTTGGCTTTTTCCTTTTTTTCTACATGCCAATGGAACAGCATTTTTAGCACCTTTTTTTTTTATTTGAGATGGATATGGGAAGTTTAGAAACCAATGATGGATAACAATACAATCTGACTTAAAGAAGCGTATTGCATATCTTTGAATATAGACATGTTGCATATGTAGGTATGTTCGCAAGTAACATGTCAGTAAAGAAAAGGGTAATGAAAGTCATAGCAGCTCACCACCAAAAATCTGAATTTGACTATGGGTATTGTCTCTTATTTTAACCCTTGGCTTGACATTTTAAATGTACAACATGTACCGCTATATTCCCATAGACCCATATAGAGTTCATGAAAAGTATCACTAATTTGGTTCGTTATCTCACAATTTGTTATTTAGGTCGATTTTTAGGATAGAACTTGAGTTGCTGGTATTATTGTGGGAACTCAAATCAGTCACTCAGCTTTTTCTATAGGCTACCCTCATCAATGCAGAATATGTGCTTGTCCAATGAAATGTGAATGTTCTCGTTTCAGTACGCTGAACGCTTCATCTTTCACTCCACCGTTTCCTAAATCATTTTACCTCATATCCTTTGTTCATCCTAAATTTGTTTCTAATACTGCTTATTCATGTTTTAAGTTACCTATTTATGCCAGCACCTTAGATTACCAGACCTGTACAACATTTGATAACAATGTTATTTTTGCACTAAAATAAAATGACTTTTGGAGCTATTGCTTGAGTTGAGTCTAGTGTGTTTCAGATGGTTGGACGTTCAGATTGTTCTGTTTTAGAGAGGAGAGGTGATGAGGGCAGGTGGATGTTCATCATGAAGCTTACTTTGTTTAATACCAGGCTAGTTTGTCTGGTGAGACCACACCAACTCATTGCATAGCTTGTTAACCAACTGGTCCCGGATACACGTAATGTACGTGCACTACTAATTCAGAAATTCATTTTTACACCCAATGGTCGAGAGGGATACTAACTAGCCAAATAGCATGCAGGGGGTGATATTACAGAGAATAATGCCTTTAATGTTTTATTACAGAAATAACTGCCAATAGGTTGTCATTGAATCTCCCCCCATAAAATGTTGCTGTTCATTAGTTATGATCTCAGTTTTGAGCTATGGTGAAGCGTAACAGTGCATATGCAAATCATTGTGAAACTGACATTTATTTTGACTTTTGTTGGACATTCAATATGTAGGCTAGGCTATATCTTACTGGTTGTTTGTAGTCTGTCTGTCTATCTCTAGTGTGTGGAAAGTATCCAGCAAATTGGTTCTTCGATGAATATGTGTAGGCCTAGTACTTGTTTCTGTGGTCACCGAAACTACAGCATTTATAGAGAAGTCAAGCTGCAAAAATGCATCATGGAATGTTGCCACTGGCCATGCAGATAGAACTAGTTACATATCAGGATGTAGTTGAATTATCTGTCAACCTGTACATTTTTCATCGTTGGGGGACACAGTTTATCTGAAGCTAATCTATTTCCAGTGAATGGATATGTTCATGGGTGTGTGTGTTGTCATTCCAATGAGGGATAAGTGTTTAATTTGAGAGTGACCTGAACATTAGCAAGCCCAGGATGTAAATAATGAAATCACATTTAAATCATACATGCACCATTTCTAGTCTAGTACTTGCATAAAAACTAGGCTTAAGGGTGCCCTCTGATCAGATCTTGACAGTTTTTAGGGAAAAGGCACATTTAATTGCGAAAGAGTATGGTTATGAGGGGTCTGTTTTGTTTAACTAAATGGCATATCATCATGGATATCATAGACCAATTCAGCTCACCAGTAGGCACATTTCACGTGCCTCTGTTGCTTGAATGCAACAATTGAATTGGATTCAATTGGATTGTCTGTTGATCTTTTTTCATCATGCTTAATCGAGTTGTTGGGAGTGTTTTAGAGATTGTTTAACGTCGTCATTGCTCGGCTTTACCCTTTGTTGGTTTGTATGACTTCTTCAACTGGTCCCTACATGGATGTCTCAGTTCAGTTGTCAATCTCCATTCAAAATGGGCTAAGAATAGTATAGATGGATGCCTTTTCCATATGACCCATATTTCTCTGTGTTGCAGAAGGACATTCAAGCAAACAATGTTAATAACAAAATGAAACGTGAATCTGGGTTTGCACTATTGTAGGCCTATAGCCTACTGCTGACCATCTAAACATCTCCTAAAAGTATAATGTCAGATATATAGGCACAGTAATGCCTCTCTTTGCCTTTCTCCTATCTTCCCCTGAAGAGCTAACCTCCCCATATAGTAGAGTATAACTTATTTTCTTAATTCAAAGGTAACAATAGGTAACACTGAATGTACTGAAAGCCAGAGTGTTGATATACTTTAAGAAATGACGTATCCACCTGTAAAATGCGTATTATGCATGTTCATTAACTTGAACTTATTGACCCCTCAAATTGGGATAGTAAGAAGTCGAAGTTGTCTTTGTTTTCTGATGTCTGTTCTCTGGCAAAAATTGACCCTAAGAATGAGACTGATGGAACATTAGTCATGTTAGTCGTTGAATTGGCATCTACTAGAAAGATTGAATTTGAGCTGGTGCGAAGATTGGTCCTACTTTGTATTGCCTGTTGAGGTGCTGTAATAGAGGAGCTGTTACCATAGTTGCGGTGTCGTGTGATCTTATTGTATGTTTAATTTTGGCTTCAGCTTTTACTATTCATATTCCCATCAGACGACAGTTTTTTCCTCAAGTAACCAACAGAAACAATTAATGTTTGTCACCTTTTGCGGAATGCCTGAAAATGTTATGGTTATCGTTAAACCCCCCTACAACCTTTAATACGCGTAATGGCACCATAACAATGATGCTTCTCGTACCGTTGTCCGTTATGGTTTATGAGTTGACTTCTCTTGTATTTTTGTTTGTTTAGCTTATGTCTAGATGTTGCTCTTTTATTCCCCAAAAATATGTATGATGGCTTCTGCAGGCCCTGCTACAGTATGATGATCTCATATCTCACTCTGTTTTGAGTAGTCAACATTTTAGTTTATTTTATCGGGTCTTTTTTGGTTGCGTTCATTTGGAGAACTATGATCGTCGTCACGCAGAGCTTGGCTCCATCCATCCATCGACTCGCAGCGACTCTATCCTGAGAAAGTACGGTTGCAAAAGAAATCGGAGAACTTTCGTAGAGCTTCCCCAAACCGAACCAATGCCATATAGCTGAATTACATGCAACATGCAAGACATCATAACTAATAATGCAAGGTATTTTGTATCTTTCTGAAAGCATTGAGGGCTTCAGAGCAACTTGGCTTTTTATATACCAACTTGGAAAACTACCTCAGAACGGTCTCGGGTGCTAGTGTTGTATATCCCTAATTTATAATGACAAAGATCAATTTTAGTGACCAAATGACACAAGCCAATACTGTGTACAAACTTTATCATTTTACTTCCTTTAACCTTTAGTTAAGCAAAATTTGTAATTATGGATGAACTTTGAACGTTTTAGTATGTACATTAAAGTTCATGGGACCCAAATTTTGTAATTGGGAGTTCAGGTCTCAATGTTATGTACGCATGCAAATCCTCCCTTTTTAAAATGTAGTAATACTGTAACTAAAACAACCAATGAACGCTCAGCAGACACTGAGTTGGGACTCATTTGTGTGGCAATATAAGATGTAGTCATGACTGGATGATATATCGATGTACCAATGAAATGGATATTTAGATTTGCAATGAATCACTATCAATATTCCTGCAATATGTTTTGGTAGTATAAATAGTGGGCTGCGGATTGAAAGAAAGAGGCATGTTGATGGGATGTTGTAGGCAGGGCAATAATGACTAAAGTCTGAGTTGGAGTTATGATTTGCTGAGCAGTGTAGATGGGCCAACGTTAGGTAAGATGCATGGCAGGTATCACTCTGAGCTGTACCCTGGACTGGGGTCTCCAGCACGTCTTGTGGCAACTTTCATTTAACATTTAAGCATTGGTAGGAGGTCATCTAATTAATTGAATATAGGTTACCTGTAACTTTGCAAACCTATAAGTAGTGTTTTTAGTGGTTCGTAGTTGGCTTATAGACGTCACTGAGTGATCATCAAGGATCTAACATCTGCATCTTGAAGGGATGTTATCCAGTGCCGCAATAAAACCAGCGAGGCTTTTCTTGCCCTTTGCCATTTAAAGCTGTTTGTTGCAACCAGAAAACGACAAGAACAGTAGCACGCTATTCATTATCCAAATTTGATACAGTTTTTGATATGACGATAGATGTATTTTTGCATGCTACATTTTACAAAGGGAATACACATTTGAAATTACTTTTCTCAATGTATTTGTGACATGATATACTGATGTAGTGGCATATATCGGTCATTCAAGAGATCAATCGATTGAAAGGCACTGTACAGAGAAGGTTGTATGGAAATTAAATTAAAGTTCTTATGTCATTCTTGTTGTCTGAGCTGAAAATATCCCGCATGTTATTGTTTTATGTGTGCCTTTTCAGAGATTTCCTTTCCACCTCCCATATACTGGGGTTGCCAGCCCTATTTCATTTACAGCGCCACATGAAATAATTTCTACATTAATTATCATGCAACCTTAAAAGTGAAGACGCTGCATAGAACGATCAGTATTTGTGTTTTGCACTTTCAAAGCAGTTTCAAAATTGCCCCACTTAAGGTTGGGCAAACTGACAAAAAAACAACAATAAAAGACGAGGTATTTTAAGCTATCGATAGGAATTATAAGGAATAATATGACTTTGAAGAGCTTTTCTAAAAAGTTAAAAGATATATCTATATATCTATCTATATAGATAGATATTCATATATATTCATGAAGTACCTCATAAGCCTGATATATGCTGCATTGACTTTTCTCATTTCTTTTTTTCTTTTGTGTGCTTCATATTATCCAATAAAAAATTGTATTTCCCCTTTTTTGAGAGGTTTGATCATCACCTAAGGCTGTGCACTGGCCATGCAAAAGCTATTTTCTGATTAAGGAGGTCTTGAACAACATGTAGTGCTACATGTTCACTGTCAGATGGAATGAAAGGGTATGTATGAATCTGAAGCGGAATGGTTCCGTAGGATTATGTGTAATTTATGCAATTGTTAACATTACATTTGATCAAAGGAATATTTCTAAATTGTAGCGACGGTACTTTCCATGTTTTGCTATGTAAGGATGCTGTATGTGTCCATATAGCCTAAAACACTGGGTTAAATCAATGAGGACTTAATGTCCACCAACACAACTATCGGGTACCTGGCGACTCCATGATGTTCATTGTGACTGGTGATTCAGGTATTGCCGTGAAAGGGCTGTATCTGCTACTGTGTCCATCCCTGTCCTATTCCCCCGCACCTTTGTCTTAAGATAGCCTTAGAACTACACATGGAGTACATTCTTCTCGTACATTACGCCTTAAAAGTACAAAATTATGCACAAGAAATCCACAACTTGCAAGAGAGCTTGATGCCCATAGACACTTCAGAAACCATGTCATGCGTCATTGCCATATATCTACCTCCTATGAATGTAGGAGTGTCCTGGAAATTGGGTTTACTATGAAAAAAAGTTGAGACATGGGAACATGTTGGCCTTTTTAAAGAAAAATATGATAAGAATTTGTTTTAGTTCCGTTTTTTTTTTTTTTTTTTTTTAAATGAATGACAATCATCCCCAAATTCTTATCATATTTTTCTTTAAAAAGGCCAACATGTTCCCATGTCTCAACTTTTTTTCATAGTAAACCCAATTTCCAGGACACTCCTACATTCATAGGAGGTAGATATATGGCAATGACGCATGACATGGTTTCTGAAGTGTCTATGGGCATCAAGCTCTCTTGCAAGTTGTGGATTTCTTGTGCATAATTTTGTACTTTTAAGGCGTAATGTACGAGAAGAATGTACTCCATGTGTAGTTCTAAGGCTATCTTAAGACAAAGGTGCGGGGGAATAGGACAGGGATGGACACAGTAGCAGATACAGCCCTTTCACGGCAATACCTGAATCACCAGTCACAATGAACATCATGGAGTCGCCAGGTACCCGATAGTTGTGTTGGTGGACATTAAGTCCTCATTGATTTAACCCAGTGTTTTAGGCTATATGGACACATACAGCATCCTTACATAGCAAAACATGGAAAGTACCGTCGCTACAATTTAGAAATATTCCTTTGATCAAATGTAATGTTAACAATTGCATAAATTACACATAATCCTACGGAACCATTCCGCTTCAGATTCATACATACCCTTTCATTCCATCTGACAGTGAACATGTAGCACTACATGTTGTTCAAGACCTCCTTAATCAGAAAATAGCTTTTGCATGGCCAGTGCACAGCCTTAGGTGATGATCAAACCTCTCAAAAAAGGGGAAATACAATTTTTTATTGGATAATATGAAGCACACAAAAGAAAAAAAGAAATGAGAAAAGTCAATGCAGCATATATCAGGCTTATGAGGTACTTCATGAATATATATGAATATCTATCTATATAGATAGATATATAGATATATCTTTTAACTTTTTAGAAAAGCTCTTCAAAGTCATATTATTCCTTATAATTCCTATCGATAGCTTAAAATACCTCGTCTTTTATTGTTGTTTTTTTGTCAGTTTGCCCAACCTTAAGTGGGGCAATTTTGAAACTGCTTTGAAAGTGCAAAACACAAATACTGATCGTTCTATGCAGCGTCTTCACTTTTAAGGTTGCATGATAATTAATGTAGAAATTATTTCATGTGGCGCTGTAAATGAAATAGGGCTGGCAACCCCAGTATATGGGAGGTGGAAAGGAAATCTCTGAAAAGGCACACATAAAACAATAACATGCGGGATATTTTCAGCTCAGACAACAAGAATGACATAAGAACTTTAATTTAATTTCCATACAACCTTCTCTGTACAGTGCCTTTCAATCGATTGATCTCTTGAATGACCGATATATGCCACTACATCAGTATATCATGTCACAAATACATTGAGAAAAGTAATTTCAAATGTGTATTCCCTTTGTAAAATGTAGCATGCAAAAATACATCTATCGTCATATCAAAAACTGTATCAAATTTGGATAATGAATAGCGTGCTACTGTTCTTGTCGTTTTCTGGTTGCAACAAACAGCTTTAAATGGCAAAGGGCAAGAAAAGCCTCGCTGGTTTTATTGCGGCACTGGATAACATCCCTTCAAGATGCAGATGTTAGATCCTTGATGATCACTCAGTGACGTCTATAAGCCAACTACGAACCACTAAAAACACTACTTATAGGTTTGCAAAGTTACAGGTAACCTATATTCAATTAATTAGATGACCTCCTACCAATGCTTAAATGTTAAATGAAAGTTGCCACAAGACGTGCTGGAGACCCCAGTCCAGGGTACAGCTCAGAGTGATACCTGCCATGCATCTTACCTAACGTTGGCCCATCTACACTGCTCAGCAAATCATAACTCCAACTCAGACTTTAGTCATTATTGCCCTGCCTACAACATCCCATCAACATGCCTCTTTCTTTCAATCCGCAGCCCACTATTTATACTACCAAAACATATTGCAGGAATATTGATAGTGATTCATTGCAAATCTAAATATCCATTTCATTGGTACATCGATATATCATCCAGTCATGACTACATCTTATATTGCCACACAAATGAGTCCCAACTCAGTGTCTGCTGAGCGTTCATTGGTTGTTTTAGTTACAGTATTACTACATTTTAAAAAGGGAGGATTTGCATGCGTACATAACATTGAGACCTGAACTCCCAATTACAAAATTTGGGTCCCATGAACTTTAATGTACATACTAAAACGTTCAAAGTTCATCCATAATTACAAATTTTGCTTAACTAAAGGTTAAAGGAAGTAAAATGATAAAGTTTGTACACAGTATTGGCTTGTGTCATTTGGTCACTAAAATTGATCTTTGTCATTATAAATTAGGGATATACAACACTAGCACCCGAGACCGTTCTGAGGTAGTTTTCCAAGTTGGTATATAAAAAGCCAAGTTGCTCTGAAGCCCTCAATGCTTTCAGAAAGATACAAAATACCTTGCATTATTAGTTATGATGTCTTGCATGTTGCATGTAATTCAGCTATATGGCATTGGTTCGGTTTGGGGAAGCTCTACGAAAGTTCTCCGATTTCTTTTGCAACCGTACTTTCTCAGGATAGAGTCGCTGCGAGTCGATGGATGGATGGAGCCAAGCTCTGCGTGACGACGATCATAGTTCTCCAAATGAACGCAACCAAAAAAGACCCGATAAAATAAACTAAAATGTTGACTACTCAAAACAGAGTGAGATATGAGATCATCATACTGTAGCAGGGCCTGCAGAAGCCATCATACATATTTTTGGGGAATAAAAGAGCAACATCTAGACATAAGCTAAACAAACAAAAATACAAGAGAAGTCAACTCATAAACCATAACGGACAACGGTACGAGAAGCATCATTGTTATGGTGCCATTACGCGTATTAAAGGTTGTAGGGGGGTTTAACGATAACCATAACATTTTCAGGCATTCCGCAAAAGGTGACAAACATTAATTGTTTCTGTTGGTTACTTGAGGAAAAAACTGTCGTCTGATGGGAATATGAATAGTAAAAGCTGAAGCCAAAATTAAACATACAATAAGATCACACGACACCGCAACTATGGTAACAGCTCCTCTATTACAGCACCTCAACAGGCAATACAAAGTAGGACCAATCTTCGCACCAGCTCAAATTCAATCTTTCTAGTAGATGCCAATTCAACGACTAACATGACTAATGTTCCATCAGTCTCATTCTTAGGGTCAATTTTTGCCAGAGAACAGACATCAGAAAACAAAGACAACTTCGACTTCTTACTATCCCAATTTGAGGGGTCAATAAGTTCAAGTTAATGAACATGCATAATACGCATTTTACAGGTGGATACGTCATTTCTTAAAGTATATCAACACTCTGGCTTTCAGTACATTCAGTGTTACCTATTGTTACCTTTGAATTAAGAAAATAAGTTATACTCTACTATATGGGGAGGTTAGCTCTTCAGGGGAAGATAGGAGAAAGGCAAAGAGAGGCATTACTGTGCCTATATATCTGACATTATACTTTTAGGAGATGTTTAGATGGTCAGCAGTAGGCTATAGGCCTACAATAGTGCAAACCCAGATTCACGTTTCATTTTGTTATTAACATTGTTTGCTTGAATGTCCTTCTGCAACACAGAGAAATATGGGTCATATGGAAAAGGCATCCATCTATACTATTCTTAGCCCATTTTGAATGGAGATTGACAACTGAACTGAGACATCCATGTAGGGACCAGTTGAAGAAGTCATACAAACCAACAAAGGGTAAAGCCGAGCAATGACGACGTTAAACAATCTCTAAAACACTCCCAACAACTCGATTAAGCATGATGAAAAAAGATCAACAGACAATCCAATTGAATCCAATTCAATTGTTGCATTCAAGCAACAGAGGCACGTGAAATGTGCCTACTGGTGAGCTGAATTGGTCTATGATATCCATGATGATATGCCATTTAGTTAAACAAAACAGACCCCTCATAACCATACTCTTTCGCAATTAAATGTGCCTTTTCCCTAAAAACTGTCAAGATCTGATCAGAGGGCACCCTTAAGCCTAGTTTTTATGCAAGTACTAGACTAGAAATGGTGCATGTATGATTTAAATGTGATTTCATTATTTACATCCTGGGCTTGCTAATGTTCAGGTCACTCTCAAATTAAACACTTATCCCTCATTGGAATGACAACACACACACCCATGAACATATCCATTCACTGGAAATAGATTAGCTTCAGATAAACTGTGTCCCCCAACGATGAAAAATGTACAGGTTGACAGATAATTCAACTACATCCTGATATGTAACTAGTTCTATCTGCATGGCCAGTGGCAACATTCCATGATGCATTTTTGCAGCTTGACTTCTCTATAAATGCTGTAGTTTCGGTGACCACAGAAACAAGTACTAGGCCTACACATATTCATCGAAGAACCAATTTGCTGGATACTTTCCACACACTAGAGATAGACAGACAGACTACAAACAACCAGTAAGATATAGCCTAGCCTACATATTGAATGTCCAACAAAAGTCAAAATAAATGTCAGTTTCACAATGATTTGCATATGCACTGTTACGCTTCACCATAGCTCAAAACTGAGATCATAACTAATGAACAGCAACATTTTATGGGGGGAGATTCAATGACAACCTATTGGCAGTTATTTCTGTAATAAAACATTAAAGGCATTATTCTCTGTAATATCACCCCCTGCATGCTATTTGGCTAGTTAGTATCCCTCTCGACCATTGGGTGTAAAAATGAATTTCTGAATTAGTAGTGCACGTACATTACGTGTATCCGGGACCAGTTGGTTAACAAGCTATGCAATGAGTTGGTGTGGTCTCACCAGACAAACTAGCCTGGTATTAAACAAAGTAAGCTTCATGATGAACATCCACCTGCCCTCATCACCTCTCCTCTCTAAAACAGAACAATCTGAACGTCCAACCATCTGAAACACACTAGACTCAACTCAAGCAATAGCTCCAAAAGTCATTTTATTTTAGTGCAAAAATAACATTGTTATCAAATGTTGTACAGGTCTGGTAATCTAAGGTGCTGGCATAAATAGGTAACTTAAAACATGAATAAGCAGTATTAGAAACAAATTTAGGATGAACAAAGGATATGAGGTAAAATGATTTAGGAAACGGTGGAGTGAAAGATGAAGCGTTCAGCGTACTGAAACGAGAACATTCACATTTCATTGGACAAGCACATATTCTGCATTGATGAGGGTAGCCTATAGAAAAAGCTGAGTGACTGATTTGAGTTCCCACAATAATACCAGCAACTCAAGTTCTATCCTAAAAATCGACCTAAATAACAAATTGTGAGATAACGAACCAAATTAGTGATACTTTTCATGAACTCTATATGGGTCTATGGGAATATAGCGGTACATGTTGTACATTTAAAATGTCAAGCCAAGGGTTAAAATAAGAGACAATACCCATAGTCAAATTCAGATTTTTGGTGGTGAGCTGCTATGACTTTCATTACCCTTTTCTTTACTGACATGTTACTTGCGAACATACCTACATATGCAACATGTCTATATTCAAAGATATGCAATACGCTTCTTTAAGTCAGATTGTATTGTTATCCATCATTGGTTTCTAAACTTCCCATATCCATCTCAAATAAAAAAAAAAGGTGCTAAAAATGCTGTTCCATTGGCATGTAGAAAAAAAGGAAAAAGCCAAAAGCTTTGTACGACCAACAAATACTTTCCTAACAATTTGGGTCTTACAGCTCAATGCTAAAGATCCCAAGACTTTCAAGCCACTTTTTTCTTGAAAAAACATTTAGAACATGCTTCAGGATAGCTTACAAAAACTAGGATTACAGAATGCCGGTTCACTGTCCCACATGGCAAACGTTGAAAAACGTTGAACCTCAATACAAGACTCAAGCGATGCCTATCAGATAGATATATCACGTGTAATTATGAGGAAATGACCAGCAGTGTGATGTTACCCTAACACTTGAACAGGTAACAAGAGGTAGAACACACAGCCATTTCCACACAATTGCACCTCCATGGTGGAGAGAGATTGATCAGATGCCGCTGTCACAAGTCTTTGGGCCTTTGTGACCAGCTCTCAGGGTCACATATATATACATCTTTTTGTCAGGGAAACACATGCTCTTATCAGAGGCAAACTTTAGCAGGACCTCGGTCGGTCGGTCTTCAGACAGTTCAGGGCCCAGTGATTCCCCCCTAATCCAACCAATCCATTCTCACGGTTCTACATCCTACGGGGGTGACCACAGCCTCATAAAAATGTCAAGATGCTACAACTAATTTTACAAACAACAGAACACCTTAGCCTCACACCCATGTCTCATGGATCATTAAACACCCTTCCATTTCCCCCATCCTCCTTGTAGAAGCCATTTTAGACACAGTCATACAGCCACAACCACTACTACAGCTCTCACACAGGATCATATATATATATATATATATATATATATATATATATATATATATATATATATATATATATATATATATATATATATATATATATATATATATATATACACCTTTTACCCTGGAAACACATGATCTTATCAACGTCACGTCCGTGCCACTGTGGCAGACCCCTCGTTTGAAACTAAACATTTTTTAAAAAATGAACCTTTTTTTTTTAAACCCCCTTTTATTAACCCTAACCCTTCATTATTGAACACAATACTAGCACTAGAGTAGCAGCCTAACCATTTTTTAATTGCCCATTTTAACCCCCTGTATTGAAGTTTTATTTTAAGCCTCATATGCAATTTTGACATAGATGCCTGTATGCCACATAAAGTCATCACCACCCCTCCCAACACCCCTTATCAGTGACAAACTTTAGCTGACCCCCCTATGGTTCTTCAGGCAGTTCAGGGCCCCCCCAGGGGGGCCCCCTCCACATCCCCTACCCACCCCTCCCTCCTAACCCATACCTTCCATTCTCACGGATCTACATCCTGTGGGAGGGGCCACAGCCTCATAAATTATGTGACGTCATCACTTTTTGTCACAATGTGTATACTATATTCTCTCATGAGCCTCTCTCTCTCTCTCTCTCTCTCTCTCTCTCTCTCTCTCTCTCTCTCTCTCTGTACCCTTTAAAGCACACCTGAATTTGATCATGATGAAGGCAATTTTTAGTAGCTATTCCAGCAAGCCACTTTGTCTTTAAGTGGGTAATTAACTTCCATCGGTATTATATTAATGTTTTGCTGCAATCAGCACTCTCTCTGTCTCTCTCTCTCTCTCTCTCTCTCTCTCTCTCTGTCTCTCTCCCTCTCTCTCTCTCCCTCTCTCTCTCCCTCTCTCTCTCTCTCTCTCTCTCCCAGTTCTCTGTAATTTCTCTACCTTTTGAACAGAGGGTACAAAGTGAGTACCCAGCCAATCACAGATAATAGGGCCCTCTTTGTAATGCAATGTCATTTGAAATGTATTTTGAGCACACTCCACCTGAAAGAGAGTGGGCTTGCTGATACGCGTGCTAATATGCTCGCTGTCTGTCAGTTTCTTGACAAATATGTTACATAATTCTCCAGGAACATTCACAAGGAGTAAAATAAAGGTTATTTAGTGAGCGAGTTTTTCTTCATTCTTCTCTCTCTACATCAATCAGGAGAAGCTCGAATAAATGATGTTATGTTCTTTACCTTGGGACTTGTCTTTCAACAACCCTGATATATTTCAGTCTCACCGTTTGGCTGTGTGTATTTCCTCATTAGCGATGGGCAATTATGTCCTCTCCTCACAGCCAACGGTCCCATTAGATTCTCTGGATTTTGTCTCCGGTTCTTTATCTACGCTTCACAATCTTAACTAATTACCTCCTCTCTTTTTGGCTTGGGAGAGCTGCTCAGCTGTGTGTGTGTGTGTGTGTGTGTGGATGTGTGTGTGTGTCTGTGTGTGCTTCCACGTGCTCACTGCATGCGCTCACGTGTGTGTGTGTGTGTGTGTGTGTGTGTGTATGTGTGTGTGTGTGTGTGTGTGTGTGTGTGTGTGTGTGTGTATACACATGCTCTGTCATTGTCTCAGAGTGTGTGTGTGTCCCGCCGGGTCCATTTTAGTCTTATCTCCCACCTCTGTTGTCTTGAAGGAGAATGTGCTGGTGCTGCTGGCAGCTGTCCAAGCTTAGTCTCCCCCCTACCTGGCAGAGGGCCAGTTCACCCCCCCCTCCGGTGTTGGTCTGGGGGCCAGACTAGAGACAGATGGGGGGGGGGGGGGGGGGGGTTCAAACTGCTCTCTTATAGCCGCAGAGGAATCATTCAGGCACGGCAGCTGCCTATATGTTGAATTAACACACACACACACACACACACACACACACACAGACACACCTCAACCCCCACTCGGAAGAGGAGGACAACCCGTTCTTATCCTTCCCTACTCATCAGCCTCTCTCTATCTCAGCCCTGTCAACATGCAGTCAGACCCGATGTCTTTACTGTCATGGATACAAATGGCTTCTCTCCGCACTCTGATCAATGTAAACAAGGACAGCGATGGATGACTGGTGATGGGACACAGCTCTCTGTGTGTGTGTGTAGGTGTGTGTGTGTGTGTGTGTGTGTGTGTGTGTGTGCTCCTGTCTACACCCATCTGCGGATTAGCCAGTAAAAGTCAACAGCCCAATGATAACTGACACAGATGGTGGTGGAGTACATCCTCTCCTTGTCATGGGCTGATG
The DNA here is from genome assembly GCF_951799395.1 of Argentina silus. Classification (NCBI taxonomy): domain Eukaryota; kingdom Metazoa; phylum Chordata; class Actinopteri; order Argentiniformes; family Argentinidae; genus Argentina; species Argentina silus. The sequence continues at coordinate 12,040,853 of NC_139674.1, forward strand.
GGTCGCAGGGTGGACTCGCTACTGTATAGGATGGGTAGAAGTGGTTTGGGAGTGGTTGATTGCGTGTGTGTGTGTGTGTGTGTGTGTGTGTGTGTTGGTCCGTGTGTGTGTTGGTGCGTGTGTGTGTCTGTCTGTGTGTGTGTGTGGGTGTGTGTGTGTGTGCGTGTGCTCCTGAGAAACTACCCCGCTATAGCGCTCCATTTTGTCTGACTGTGTGTGTGTGTGTCTCTCTCTCTCTCTCTCTCTCTCTCTCTCTCTCTCTGTGTGTCTGTCGGACTGAGCTATGCGATAGCCCCTCTTATAGACAGGTCTATTGTGAAGTGATTTCCCTGCCTATCCCTCCCCTGAGGGGGGGGGGGGGGGTCTCTCTCTATAGCGTGGTTAATTTAGCCCAGTCTTTTACACGCCGGGCTTGGGGGGGGCGGTGGGGGGGGGGCCGGGTCAGTGTGGCTGTCGCTCATGTCTGGAGCAGCCCCCTTAATGCAATCACCGATATCAGGGGATGAAATACCAAACGCTCTGAGCACCGCGGTGGGACGGACGTGGCGAGGAGGTCTATTCATGTTATGTTAATGACACCGGTGAGGGACTGATAGAGAGGCCGTCAGGGAGCCGCTAGCGGTCTGAGACAAGCTGATCAGCAGCTTGCAGCTGTGTGTGTGTGCGTGTGCGTGCGTGTGTGTGTGTGTGTGTGTGTGTGTGTGTGTGTGTCGAACGGGGACGGGGGGGACGGGCGCACTGGGACCTGTGTGTGCGGGGGCGTGGGCTAATTGCAAGCTGAGGTTTTAACAATGTAGCGGTAATTAGAGTTTAGTGTGTGTGTGTGTGTGTGTGTGTGTGTGTGTGTGTGTGTGTCTCCCTCTTCCATGGTTAATGCATAGGAATCTGGCAGTATCTGGTTAGCCACTAGCTGAGCGGGCTAGCCTAGTGTGGTTGGAGTTGGCCCATTGTTCCTGCAGTGGTGCATTACAAGGATTTCTCACTGCTGATCTCTGGGCTGTGAAAGTCACCTAACCGGATTAGCCAACCACTAAGCAGCCAGGATGGGACCAGCACAGCAGGGGGGGGATGTGGCGGGATGTCTGTGTGTGTGTGTGTGTGTGTGTGTGTGTGTCTGTGTCTGTGTGTCTATCTGTCTGAGGCCAGTTCGGCAATGCTAGAGTTGGTGGTGGGTTTTGACTTTGGATATTTTGTTTTATTACTCTGTTGGAATGTGGATTCAATGCACATTACAGTATGCAATAAGCATGGCGTATGCACATAAAGAATAAGCGACTGCTCAGCAAAATAAATAAATAAATAAATAATAATAATACTATGTCATTGGCCTATCACAAAAGCCTTCCATTGACATTCTGCAGGAGAGATTTAAACACAAACTGTCAGTTATAGTTCATGATGAATAAACATGTTTGACATTTACCAGCGACAACACAATCTACTTTTATTATTTTCTTCCTCGATTCATATTATTATTATTATTATTATTATTATTTTTCATCCTTCCATCTTTTCACCATCGCGTCACATAATTACCTTGACAACTAACATTAAGAATGTATGACCTAATGTCGCTTACACTTGTCTTTTACATCCAACACTCAACTACAGCACCAGTAGTTGACAGGCCAATATCTGGGTTAGTGTCTCTCCTGGAAATTCAATGAATATTTCATTTGCTTTGAAGAAGTGAAATATGATTGTTCATGTTGTGGGATGTGTTGCACGCAATCTCACCTTGGTGCCCTGATTATGGACTTGCAAGAAGTCACTCAGAGGCTATAGCTGTGTGTGTGTGTGTGTGTCTCTGTGTGTGTCTCTGTGTGTGTGTCTCTGTGTGTATGTGTGTGTCTCTGTGTGTGTGTCTCTGTGTGTGTGTCTCTGTGTGTATGTGTGTGTCTCTGTGTGTTGTGCCGTAGATTGAAGTCCCATCTCTTCATAACGGTCTTAACGGTCCCTCCTAAAGACCTCTTCATCCCCACTTCCCCCTGTACAAGTTTCTTTCCTGTTTAAAAAAATAAATAAAACAAATATACCCTGTAGCACTACCAGGAACCTGTTCACGTCTGTTCCTTTCTATAAATTGCTAGTGACAGACTTGGTGATAGATCAACCCAGTATGTGTGACCTGGTATGAAGCTGGTCGATATCATCTGTGATGAGGCTTCTGTTCTCAGTCCTGAAGCGCCGTACAGCCTTCCACTGCTGTGTATGACACTCTGCTTCACCGCCCCTCACCCCTGTCTCCTGTCCTCTCTCTTCTTTTCCCTCTCTCCTCTCCTCTTTTCCCTCTCTCCTCTCCCCTTTTCTCTTGCAGTGAAAGGTTCTTTGTCCGTCTGAATAAGAACGGAGTGCCCAAGTCTCCAGAGAAGACAGAGAGACAATGTACCCTGTTTGTGGTGAGTACCAGCTCCACTCCATGATGGCCTTCCACAGCACGTGTTCTAGAATGGTGTGTGTGTGTGTGTGTGTGTGTGTGTGTGTGTGTGTGTGTGTGTGTGTGTGTGTGTGTGTGTGTGTGTGTGTGTGTGTGTGTGTGTGTGCGCGTGGGGGGGGGGGATAATGATTAATGATTGAAATTAACATGTATTTTTTTTCTCTCTCTCTCCAGGATTTGGGGAGCAGCGATCTAAGAAAAGATGTCTATATCGTTGTTCACATTATAAGAATAGGTAAGAATCAAAGGGTTTTCTTTCCTTGTTGCTGAGCATCTATGATATTCTATGATATTCTTTAATACTCCTTCTGATGAAGGCCAGCATGATGGAATGTTGTTTCAGATCATTTTTAAATGCAAAAAGCCTTTATATTGTACAGAGAGAGAGAGAGAGAGAAAGAGAGAGAGAGTGTGAGTCACGTGTGTGTTGTGTCTGTGTGTGTGTGTGTGTGTGTTTCTTTTAGGGCGTATGGGGGCGGGGGAGAAGAAGAACCTGTGCAGCGTCCAGTACAGACGGCCGTTCGGCTGCGCCGTGGTCAGCATCGCCGACCTGCTCACCGCAGACTCCAAGGACGACCACCTCCTGAAGGTCTACGCGTGAGTGACCCCGACCGACCACAGGGGGCTGTCGCTGACCAATCGCCTGCTCGGAAATGTCCCTACCTCGTGACTCTCTGCCCTAACCCTAACTCTAACCCTGCCCTAACTCTAACCCTACTCTAACCCTGTGTCTTATGTGCCTTGACCAACAAAACTGCAACAGCCACAGTGTCAAACACTGATCTGTGTTCCCCTTCGATTCTATTCCATCTACCGTTTGAAATGATTCGGCTGTGAGACGGTCTGTTTGTGTCGTTGTCGGTATTGACCACTGGCATTCACACACAGAGCACAGAGGTTAACACACTCTCTAGCTGTATATCCCGGGGGGGGTTATAGAAATCTACGTCATTGATACAGTCACGGTTTGACCTAATTTGCTGCTGGAACGGGTGGACACACATTTCCACCCCCTCCAAGTCTCTCTCCTCTCGCTGTCTTCCTGGTTATCCGTTGGGTTTATAATGGGCGCGTTACAGCGTGTTGATCATTTTGAACTATTAATATGATTATGATGCAGTATAAGATTTGATACGGAAGTACTTATTGATCCCCAAAGGGACACAGCAGTGTACAGTACCAGTCAAAAGTGTGGACACACCTTTTCATTCAATGGTTTTTCTTTATTTTTTTATTATTTTCTACATTGTAGATTAATATTGAAGACATCAAAACTATGAAGGAACACGTGGAATTATGTAGTAAACAAAAAAGTGTTAAACAAACCAGAATATGGTTTATATTTTAGATTCTTCAAAGTAGCCACCTTTTGTTTTGATGACAGCTTTTGACTGGTACTGTACACCAACATAACATCATGAATGAATACATTTACATTACATTTACATTTATGGCATTTAGCAGACGCCTTTATCCAAAGCGACATACAACAAATACATTTATCTAAGTAAGTGAATCATCTATCCATCAGTCATCATAAGATAAAGTAATCAATGCTCAGATCAGGGCCCATAGGCAGTCACAATGCTAGAAGAAGGATTTAGTATTTTTGTATTTTTGTATTATTATTTTTTTCAATCCAAATGTGAGGTATGTTTTTTGTCTTGTGATTGCAGGTGTAACACAGAGAGTGAGTGGTACCAGATCCATGAGAACATCATTAGGAAGGTCAACTCCAGGTACAACCTGTCCGGGTCCAATACCGGTAAGAACACCTTCACCTTTAATCTGCCGTATTCACCTTCAGCTTACTGTCCCAAGCGTTAGGCGCTTTTCAAGTTTTTTTCGCACATGAACAAAAATACAATGTGAAACACACACGAGAGAAAACTGCACAGTTCACAAACACATATCTATCATATTCTTGATATTGTCTTATTCTCAATGAGACGAACCCGGACGAATAAAATGATACGCAGATTCAGTC
>NC_139674.1:12065276-12067776 GCF_951799395.1 Argentina silus
CAGTACGCACTGGGCACGCTCACACAGCGTCACACAGGAGAGGAGCCTGGGTAATGGAGTTATTTAGGCTGCCTGTGTGTGTGTCTGTCTGTCTGTATGTGTGTGTGTGTGTGTGTCTGTGTGTCTGTATGTGTGTGTGTGTGTGTGTGTGTGTGTGTGTGTGCGCGCGCGTGCAGTATTGGAGCTCTTCTCAAGAACAATGCGGTAGAGTCCTTCTGATTGAGGATCAAAGGGATCCAAGCTTGGCCCTTTGAATGTGACAGACATATTAGACACAATGTATGACAGTGTCCTCAATACTGTTGTATCAAAGCCACACTGCCCAGAGTGAGTAGAACCACAGTGCTTTTCTACATGCCAGACCCCCCAAAATAGACTTCAACACCATTTCAGTCTGGTTTTGGGCAGTTTTCAGTCGTTGTGTGGTCAGTGAGTCCAGTAATGAGGGAAACAGACTGAAACTGCCGGACCGACAGTCCAACGGTGCCGTCCGCCACTGAACCGGAGCCTCATTGAGATGGCGAGGCGTTCTGTCCCTCTGGGCGCTGCCAGCCTGACCTTGAGACACTGGCACTGGTCACAGCCTTCTGCTGCCAGAGGAGCAGCTAGCGTTAAGTGTCTTGTCAGCTGCTCGGAGGGACGCACGCGCACGCACGCGTACACAAGCGTGCGCACACAGGCACACACACACAATCACACAACCGCACGCGCGCACACACACACACACACACACACACACACACACACACACACACACACACAAACACACAAGGCTCCTCTGACAGACGAGGGTTTCAACATGCATAAATTGAAGTGACAGCAGGACTGGCGACTCTGCCAGCCTGACGCTCTGTCTCATTATCACTCTGTCCACCTCCTCTGTTCTCTCTCTCTCTGTCAGGACGGGGGCTACTGTACGTGTGTGTGGGGGCTCTCTACGAGAAACATCTATTGTCTGTGTGTGTGTGTGTGTGTCTGTGTGCATCTGTGTGTCTGTGTCTGTGTCTGTGTCTGTGTCTGTGTCTGTGTGTGTGTGAGAGAGAGAGCCCTGATCCACGCTCACATTTTTACATGTATAATAATAATAATAATAATTATAATATATATATATATGCCATTTAGCTGACGCTTTTATCCAAAGCGACTTACATTGCAGTGAGTGCATACATTTCAGTATCTATGGTCCCAGCAGGAATCAAACCCTCAACCTAAGCATTGTTAGCACCATGCTCTACCAACTGAGCCACAGAGGACCACATATGCGTGTGTATTCATGTATGTATGTCTGTGTGTGTGTGTATTCATGTATTTAATGCGTGTGTATTCATGTATCTATGTGTGTGTATTCATGTGTGTATACCGTGTGTTTCTCTGTAGGAGCCGGTGGTCTCTGAGGAGGTGGACCTGATCGTAGAGAGCCTGTTGGGGGTCCTGCTGAGGACCATCCTGGAGATCACCAACCGGCCCCAGCCCTCGGGCACCACCATGCGCCTGCAGTTCCAGGACGTCACGGTGAGTGTGTGTTTTTGAAACGTTTTGAAACATTCTCTCTCTCTCTCTCTCTCTCTCTCTCTCTCTCTCTCTCTCTCTCTCTCTCTCTCTCCCTCTCTCTCTCTCTCTCTCTTTCTCTCTCTCCCTCTCTCTCTCTCTCTCCCTCTCTCTCTCTCTCTCTCTCTCTCTCACACACACACACCGCTGTTCTGACCGAGTCCCTCTTCCATCTATCGGTTCTCAATCCAGCGTCAAAGAAGGAAATCAGTGTCAAAGCGGGAAGGCTCAAAACGAGGGTTAACTATGTTGATGGCTTAGTGAGAAAGTAGAAAGAGTGTTTAGGTGTTCCACTAAGTCCTTCACGGATTCACCCCAACACAGCACATGCTATAAGAGTCTGAAAAACAAGAACAAGAACATTACAACACCAACCATCGCCCCTGTAGACCCCATTCTGTACTCTGAAAAGCCACCAGCAGATTGCCTCTACAAAGTTCTCGCGCCTCAAAAAGGTGTCGTGTCTCAAACCGCGGCAGAACTCCGGCGAAACCACTCTCTTCTGTTTCCCATTTGACATTTTACCAAATGTCAGACCGAGAGAAAAAGTAAATAAGACCTGCTTCTTCTTTATTTATTTATTTTTCTTCAGCGTCTGCCTTTTAAGTGCTGCGTTTCCAGGGGTCCTGACGGTTCTAAATGCCTGTCGTTCTCGCTGAGTTCTTATTGTTGGGTCTGTCATGTGGGGGGATTGTGTGGGTGCTCTCTAGATGATTCCATTCCATTCAATCAATTGTATTCACTCCCGAAGGGCATGCGTTTCTGATGTTAATGTTAATGCTGTTCTTGTTTTTTCTCCTCTGTCTGTCTCTGTCTCTGTGTGGGTGTGTGTGGGTGTCTGTGTGTCTGTGTGTGTCTGTGTCTGTGTGTGTGTGTGTGTGTGTGTGTGTGTGTGTGTGTGTGTGTGTGTGTCCTTCTGTCTCTCTGTCTGTCTTGTTCTCTCAGGGAGAGT
>NC_139674.1:12077776-12087776 GCF_951799395.1 Argentina silus
CAATTTAGCCCTGTCCAAATACCTTCTCCTCCTCCCACTCCCTCCATCTCTGGAGGCTGTTCCAAACATGCCATTTGATTAAAGTGAATATAGTCTGAAAAAGTTATAAAGTTATAAAGTGAATGCATAATTTAGATGTGTACTGTGTATAAATATATATATATATATATATATATATATATATATATATATATATATATATATATATATATATTACATGTATTTATATATATTTATATAAATGTTATATATATGTGTATATATAGATTTTCTGTTTACAGTGTTTACAAAAACCTGGATGTATTGAATATGTATGGGAATACAGAAGTTTGGAGATTAATCAGAAAGATTAACATTTTGAGCCTTTCGGTTGGTAATCCTTGCGAAGCGCTGTGCCTTCTGTACAGTTTTAGAATTCAGAAGTATGTGTCACCATAACTTCGTTTTAATCATGTGTGGGTTTGTTTCATTGTGTGTGTGTGTGTCTGTCTCTCTGTGTGTGTGTGTGTGTGTGTCTGTCTCTGTGTGTGTGTGTGTGTGTGTGTGTCTGTCTCTCTCTGTGTGTGTGTGTGTGTGTGTGTGTGTGTCTGTCTCTCTGTGTGTGTGTGTGTGTGTGTTTATAGAGCCTGTGGGTAGAGAGGACTACTCTGACTCTGGTCCAGAGCCTTCCTGGAATCTCCCGCTGGTTCGAAGTGGAGAAGAGAGAGCTGGTGAGAGCGCTGTTCTCAAAAACATCATTATACAACACTTACTCTCACACACACACACACACACACACACACACACACACACACACACACACACACACACTCACACATAAACACACACACACACACACACACACACACACACACACACACACACTCACACACACACACACACACACACATCACCCATAGCTGACCCTGTTAGCCAAAACTTGTTGTTAGACTTCAGAGACCCTTCAAAGACTCCCCAAGTGCACAGCGGGGTGAAGGCTATTCATAACATATTCATTATATTCATAATTATTATGTAGCTCAACAGCTTCTGAAGCCAAGCACCTTTGAAAGCTATTAGCTAGTGGGTCAAGCTGTACATGCAGGGCTTTGTGTGTGTGTGTGTGTGTGTGTGTGTGTGTGTGTGGGTGTGTCGTGTGCGTGCACGTGCAGTGCGCGTGTACCTGCGTGTGTATGTGTGTGCGTGTGCGTGTGCGGGCACCTGCGTGCGTGCGTGCGTGCGTGTGTGCGTCTGTGTGTGTGTTCATACCTTATGTTCTCGTGTTCTCCGCCCAGGTGGAAGTGAGCCCGTTGGAGAACGCCATCGAGGTGATCGAGAACAAGAACCTGCAGCTGAGGACGCTGATCGCCCAGTGTCAGAGCCGCCAGATGCAGAACATCAACCCTCTGACCATGTGCCTCAACGGGGTCATAGACGCCGCCGTCAACGGAGGCCTGGCCCGATACCAAGAGGTACACTACCACCACACGGACAGGCAGACAGGCAGACAGACAGACAGACAGACAGACAGACAGACAGACAGGCAGGCAGGCAGACAGGGAGGCAGGCAGGCAGACAGGGAGGCAGGCAGACAGGGAGGCAGGCAGACAGGCAGACAGGGAGGCAGGCCGACAGGCAGGCAGGCAGGCAGACAGGCAGACAGACAGACAGGCAAGCAGAGAGAGAGGCAAGCAGAGAGAAAGACAGGCAGACAGACAGACAGACACACAGACAGACAGACAGACACGCAGACAGACAGACAGACAGACCAGAGAGACAGACAGGCAGACAGAGCTTAGTTCAGCAGGGGGCTTGCGCGATACCAAGAGGTCAGGGGCCAATGACATCACACGGATGGTAACTCCAGACAGACGGACAAACGGAGAGAGAGACAGACAGGCAGGCGGACAGATGTCAGCTGCTCCTCAATGGCCGAACCGTCAGAACTCCGACATCTACGTCTAGACACAGAGGAACCGTGTCGTTCCACCCGACGAGGTCATTCGTGATATCAGACACCTTCAAATCACTCAGTTGAGTCAAAACGAGACACGCAACACACAGCATCGCCGACCAAGCGAATGAGGTTAGGGTGACATCCCACAAGTCTCCTCTCCCTGGCCGCGTGACTCTGCACTGTGAGAATCCTCACCCAGACAGGAAGTGCCAGAGCCGTGATCTCTCCCTAGCTAGCTAACTAACTGTGTACTCTCCACACTCTCTCTCTCTCTCTCTACGAAAGGCTCACCGTCGCATAGCAACATCCCATTTACCTCCGCAGTGGCATTCAATTTGGAGAGAGAGAGAGAGAGATAGAGTCTTGAGAGAGGGCCACACTGTCAGGGGTCCCCCCCCAACCACAAACACACACACACACACACACACACACACACACAAGAAACACTCCCCCCCCCCCCAACCTCACACACACACACACACACACACACACACACACACACACACACACACACACACAAGAAACACTCCCCCCCCCCAACCTCACACACACACAACTCACCCCCATTATGCTGTTAGAGAAATTATATTCGAAGAGATGGGCTTGTGATTGACCTTGTGGAGACTATAGTCATATCTCCCACTTACCGTACTTGGAGTTGGGCTACGGCGTTCATCTAATGGGCTCTATATCAGAGAGAGAGAGAGAGAGAGAGAGAGAGAGAGAGAGAGGGAGAGAGGGAGAGAGGGAGGGAGAGAGAGGGAGGGAGGGAGGTATCACATGTGGTTTTGTAAGGGGGGGTCCTCTTGAGGTGAAGAAGACTTGTGTACTTGTTTTGTTCGTGGATGTTTCTTGAGGAATATCGCGTCAGAACATCGGTATTGATCTTGCTGCGCTTGACGGTACGTCTGTCCCATTCCTCCAATAGGATCTACTTAGGATAGATCCTGTAGACAGTGTTTTTATACTGTAGACGGTTTTTATTTCAGGTTTTTGCTCCTACAGGAATCCGGAGGAGGATATTGTTGTTGTTGTTGTTGTTTTCATGTTGTTATGATATTAGTGTGGTTTCTTGAGGAATATTGCATATGGAATATGTGGAGCGCCATGATAAATCAATTGATTTACTCAGGGTAACGGGATTGACAGTAATGCCGATTTCTCCGGCAGCAAATGAGGCATATATTTAGATGTATTGCTCCAGCTGGAGCTAAGCCCTTAAGGAAAGAAAGGGGAGGGGGGGGATCCAGCCTGATGTGTTCTCCTCTGCTCATGTTTCATCTTTAATTGGGGTTTTCAGCGTCACGTGACGCAGAGGTTTCTCTCCCCCAAGTCCAACTAGACATGTATAATGTGACGCTGATATCGATTATCGCTCAGCCTGACCAAGAGCTTCTGCAGACACATTTTCTTTCTATTTCGAACCATTTCTGCGCCTTGGGAGTATCGTTCCAGACCAGATCATTCCGGTTTGCGTTGGTCAGAGAATGGAAGGCTTTCACTGCTTCACCGCCGGGACATTATGTCATGTTTTTGTGTTGTGTGTGTTTGTGGATAACGATCAGGAGATGAATGTTGTTGTACTATATTACCGCTGTTCTGAGAGTGTGTGTGTGGGTTTGTGGGTTTGTGTGTGTGTGTGTGTGTGTCTGTGTGTCTTTGTGTCTGTATGTGTGTGTGTGTGTGTGTGTCTGTATGTGTGTACGTCTGTCTGCTTGTGTGTGTCTGTGTGTGTGTACGTCTGTCTTTGTGTGTGTGTGTGTGTGCGTGTGTCTTTGTGTGTGTGTGTGTGTGTGTTTGAAGCAGCGGTGAGCCCATCTCCTTTGAGTCTAATCTGTGTCTCCGTCTGTCTCTTTGGAGATACTCTAGTGTCCTTGTGTGGTTGGTGAACCCAGCTGATCTTTTGTGAGTCTTTGTTTCTTTCCCTTTTCACTTTCTATCGCTTTCTTTTGCCTTGCTTTTCGACGGAAGATTGGAAAAGCAGATCCGGGGCCCACGTCTCTGAGTGGTGTTTGTGTATATTGTGATGCAGATCGAAAAGTCTGAGCTCTCTCCTAATCTACACACATCTGAAGCGTTGATGATGTTGTATACATCAGGGGAAAGGATCACATAAACAGACTCATCATAATTCATACTGTGTATATGATTTATTCAGCTCCTCCTCAGATCTTTGCCCTCACAAAAGGTCTCAGAGTCAGACCAGAAGAAGAAAACATAAATATTTCATAAACCGCAATGAAATTAACTATTTTAAATGATTCTGGTGAACTTTGGAAGTGAACTATTATATACAGTGCATGTCCTGTAGGGCATAATGAAGTGAACTCAAAAGAAATTCAGAAGCACACAAGGGCAGGACAGAACTATTGATTGACCATACTGTAGCAACTCCAGCCAGAATGGATCATTATTGCCACCCTGTCTAGATGTTGACCTTCTGTGTGTGGGTGTGTGTGGGTGTGGGTGTGCGTGTGTGTGCGTGGGTGTAGGTGTGGGTGTGTGTGTGTGTGTATGTGTGTGCACGTGTGTGTGTGTGTGTGTGTGTGTGTGTGTGTGTGTGTGTGTGTGTGTGTGTGTGTGTGGAGAGGCTTAGTGTCGTCCTGTACGTGCCGGACAGTGAGTGAGAGATGCTGTCTTGTTCCCCTGAAGGCATTCTTCGTGAAGGACTACGTGGTGACTCACCCAGAGGATGGAGACAAGATTGGACGTCTGAGGGAGCTCATGTTCGAACAGGTGAGCTTTACTATTAACCGCTGTCCTGAGGGCTGTTGTGGGCAACCAGTGATCGAAAAAAAAAAAAAATCTTCCAACTAATGCGCTTTTCCAGCCCAGCAATGAAAAATGGGGAAAAAGATCCTCAACTAGGACGATTTCACTGTAGAAACTTGCCATCTTGTGAAGTCAAATCCTCCCTGGTGTGTGTGGGTGTGTGGTCTGTGTACCTTTGTTTCCGTATTTGGAGACAAAACCTAGCGTGCCTGTCCTTGTTAAAGAGAAGGTAGCAGAAAAATGACCCAGCCAAATATTTCTCAAGTTGCCACTGCATCATTTTTTTTTTTTAGTCTCTCCTCCACGCTCATATCGAACCCTCCCCTATTTCTCTCTCATCTAGGCTCATATCCTGGAGTACGGCCTGGCGGTCCATGAGAAGTTTGTCCCCCAGGACATGAGGCCGCTGCATAAGAAGCTGGTGGACCAGTTCCACCTGATGAAGTCCAGTCTGGGGATCCAGGTAGGACCACCACGTGTCCCGATCCGTGCCCTCATCTTGCACCCTTTTTGTGTGCGTCTGAGACGTAGAAGAACTCAACCCAATTCTGCACCCCCCACCCACCACCCCCCCACCCCAATTCTCAAACTTTCTCCTGAGGTATGCACTTATGCACTCCCCCCAAATGGACTCAAAAGACAAAAAAATCTCCACTAATCCTATGCTTTATGCTTTAAACCCTTCAGGGTTGGACACAAGTGCATACTTGTGAGGAAAAAGGCTACAGTAGATAATTATTGGGATGTAGCCAATCCCCCCCCCCTCGCCCTCCCTCCCCCCAAGCAGCAACAGTATCCTCTCTCCTCCTCATTAAAAGCCCTGTTCATTAAGCATTCATTAGCATTAGCATATCCCTCGCTAGCAGAAAAAACTACAGGCTAATCACATGCGCTTCCTCTCCCGGCTCTCTCTCATTTCCTACCCCAGGAGTTTCCGGCGTACGTGCGCGCCAGCCCCGTGCACTTCACCAACGGCAGCCCGCGCACGTGCAGGAACTCGGTGCCCAACATCCTCAGCCCGGATGGCGCCCGCGTGGTGTCCAGACGCAGGTGAGAAAAAAATACGGACTCTCTCTCTCTCTCTCTTTCTCTCCCTTTTCTTTGTCTTCTCTTTTTCTCCTCCCACCTGCAACCTTCTCTCCTCTCTCCCTCTCCTCTCTCCTGTCTCATCTCTCTCTCTCCCTCTCCCTCTCCCTCTCTCCCTCTCCCTTTCCTTCTCCCTCTCCCTCTCCCTCTTTCCTTCCCTCTCCCCTCTCCTCTCTCTCTCCTCTCTCCCTCTCCTCTCTCCTCTCTCCCTCTGCCTCTCTTCTCCCTGGTAAGGCTACATATGGGCGTGGGTGGACAGACTGGCGCATGCTGTGATCTCTTGGTGTGTTTTTTGCCAGGCTGGTGGGCAACAAAGTGACTGTGTGTGTGTGTGTGTGTGTGTGTGTGTGAGTCCTAGATGTGCTCAGTGACCCTGCCACCCTCTCTACCTGTGACATCCTGCCTGCTCTCAAGCGTTAAGAAAGATAGACACTGCCCAGAAGGGCATAGACACACACACACACACACACACACACACACACACACACACACACACACGCACGCGCACACACTCACACACACACACACACTGAGCAGTACACACAGCCTCAGTCTCTCACTGACATTTCTCCTGCTGAGTCCACAGCTTGCCAATTTAAAACTTGCAAATAGTTACACTCCACTAGTATTTATATTAATAGGTCATTTTGCTTTGATATTCTGTCAGAATATTGATATTCATACCAGCTTTAAGATTCTGTCTTCTTAATGGCCCTCTCAGAGATTTGCCATATGTCAAACAAATGTTCTTTTGAAATTGACTAAATGTGTTTTTGTGTCTCTCGCTCTCTCTCATTTGTGTGTCTGTGTCTGTGTCTGTGTCTGTCTGCTGTCTGCTGTGTGTGTGTGTGTGTCTGTGTGTCTGTGTGTGTGTCTGTGTGTGTGTGTGTCTGTGTGTGTCTATGTGTGTGTCTGTGTGTGTGTGTGTGTGTGTCTGCGTCTGTGTGTGTGTCTGCGTCTGTGTCTGCGTGTGTGTGTGTGTGTGTGTGTGTGTGTGTGTCTGTGTCTGTGTCTGTGTCTGTGTGTGTGTGTGTCTATGTGTGTGTGTGTGTGTGTGTGTGTCTGTGTCTGTGTCTGTGTGTGTGTGTGTGTGTGTGTGTGTGTGTGTGTGTGTATGGCAGTCCCCTCAGCTACCCAGCAGTCAACCGCTACTCATCATCCTCGCTGTCGTCTCAGGCCTCCAATGAAGTGAGCAACATCACAGGGCAGTCGGAGAGCTCAGACGAAGTCTTCAACATGCAGGTACACACACACACACACACACACACACACACACACACACACACACACACACAGACACACACTCCTGGCGGCTGCTCCCTGCACCTAACTCTCCCAGTCTGACAGCTTCAATCGCTCTTTTCTCTCTCTCTCTCTGAGCCCCAGACACACACACACACACACACACACACACACACACACACACACACACACACACACACACACACACACAGCTAGCTCCCAGACTGGATATCTCTGTTGGTTTCAGAATGAGGGCCTCCCCCTATCCTCCCATCTAGCCTCCATCTCCCGCTCCCTCCACGGCTGGCTCTTTTGTCTGTCTCTATCTCACTCCATCACTCTCTTAAGTTATAGTCTTAGTCCCCCTTTCGTCTCGCTCCCTCCCCTTCCCTCCGTTTATCTCTCCGTTCCCTCCAGTGCCCCATGCAGCAGAGCAAATTGTCACGGTTACGTGACATCGGGGGTGAATGCCTTTGTAAAAGCGCCCCCCCCCCCCCCCCCCCCCGGGACTCGGGCACTGAGCCGGGGGTAGACTTGTCGAATCCAGAGGCTAGCCACGCTTGCAGCCGTGTCTGTCTCTAGTTAACCTGTTGTTGTTGTTGTTGTTGTTATTGTTGATGACGTTGTTGTTGTTGTTGTTTTGCGCCGTCCAGCCCAGTCCATCTACCTCAAGCCTCAGCTCCAATCACTCAGCCTCTCCTAACGTGACCAGCTCTGCCCCGTCCAGCGCCAGAGGTAAGACTAACATGCACACACGCACACACACACACACACACACACACACACACACACACACACACACACACACACACACACACACACACTAGAGAGAGAGAGACAGGCCATGCCCAAGACAGTTTGGACCAGGAGAAGATGAGAGAGAGAGAGAGAGAGAGAGAGAGAGGCGAACAAATATGAATTTGACAAGGAGACACGTATGGAATGGGCAGGGGAGTGACACGGAGAGAGAGAGAAGAGGGAGAGAACATAGAAAGAGAGATGCGACAGGAGGGAGAGAGAGAGAGATAGAGGACAGATTACTGATTTCGGCTCTAAGCGATGACAAGCAATAGAAGGGACAGACGGACAGACGGGGGGGGGGGGGGTGACTATCTAATCTACCCCCCCCTCCCTCACCCCCACCCACCCTCTTATCTCCTCTCGCTCAGACGCCCGATGTGTTTCTCCTCTATAAAAATAGGAATATATGAAGACATTTATGGAAGCCTATACACTCCCCTTGGCAGCTCCTTGCAACCAGAAGGACCCCTATAAAATGCAGGCAGACCGTAAAGTCTTTAGAGAATTATTGCAAACTCCCACCTGAATGGTCTGTGTGATGGCTATCTCATACTCATATCATATCTATTCTGGAGCTATTCAAATGTAATGGAAGAGGATCTACGGCTTGTCAGGGACGAGCTATTAACAGTTCAGCTGTGTGTGGGTGGGTGTGGGTGCGTGTGTGTGGTTGGGTGTGTGTGTTCCTGGAATGGCTGTCTCTCCACCACATAGTGGTGTGGGGCAGGGGGACTGGAGGGGGGGGGGTGAGATGAGTGTGGAGGGAGGGGGGGGGGGGAGGATGAATGAAGTGGGGAGGGAGGAGTTGTTTGTGTATGCGTGTGCATACATATGTGTGCGTGTCACCAATATAACACCCCCCCCCCAATCCCCCTTCCCACTTCCACACACACACCCCAGGTTCTCCTCAGATGTCGGACAAGCACAAACATTCCAGAGAGAACTCCTGCCTGTCTCCACGGGAGAGACCTGTCAGTGCCATCTACCCCAACCCCCTGGACCCTGCTCAGGTACATCTCCCCCCATCCCTGCCCACCTTGCACACGCACAACCACGACGTACCGTCTGTCGTGGAAACTATTTGGACTCCCGTTACTGTTTCGGAATGAGTAGCCCTTGCCTGAGAACGTAACAGTTAGTGTTAACTTCCCAAGCGAATGCACCAGGCTTTAGCTTAGCAGGCTAAAGCAGTGGTTTGGGGAATTTGTAGACCCAGGTTCGATCCCAGTCAGGTTGCAAAATATCGTTCGTCAGTGGTACCCAACCCCTACTCCGGTCCTGAGGAGCTACAGGCCAGCACTAACAATCGGAGTAGTAATATTGAAGTACTAATGTCGTGCCTCATTTTCTCTCATCCAGAGGGCGACCCCTCACCAGATAGGAGACACCACACTACCCAGGAGCGACCCCAACCTCTCAGCGCCAGAGAAAGGTAGGAGTCAACACTCATCATCAGCTCATTGTCTTCACAGCCGCCTCTTAGCTTCGATACGCTGTGTCATCTCTGCGGTGGAAATCTTTCAGCGAACAACAACAATAAACGACGTCCGGTCTCAGTTGAGAGTTTTAATGCGTATGCAAAGTTTAACCAAAGTTGTTTACGGCCAGATCAGCATTCCTTCACCAACAGTGCGGATTCAGAGACTGATGCCGTGGCTGAGGAGAGGACCGACCGTCCTTTACTCCAATGCTCGTACATCATAAGCCTAGGGGTAAACATATCTTGCACCTGCTTGCTGGGAAAGAAGCTGGGAAAGAGGCGTTGGTGCTGTGAGCCAATATTACAACGTCTCAGCCTGTGGTTAGGAGTGTTCCAAGGTCACATACTGTCTGTTGTCAGATAACAGAAGCGGTCGGTTTTGGTTCTTCCTCAGTCACGTAATGGAAAATAACAAAGTACATTGGGTCACAACAAGGTCAATACGTTTCATACAAGACTTAAGCAAAATAGTACAATTACATTTTTACATTTTTCGCCATGACATCTCTCACGAAGCATCGCCGGCGTGGCGCGCTGTAGGAGGCTGACAGAGAAGAAGAGATAGAGAAGACTAGATGAGGAGGAGGAGGAGGGGGGGGGGGGTACTCATCGTTGTGAGTAGATGAGTCGACGCGTATGTGTCAGACGGCTACTCATCGACTACGCAGCGAGCGGTAGTCATA
>NC_139674.1:12095276-12125276 GCF_951799395.1 Argentina silus
CCTTCTCTTGAGACGGAACAGGGAACAGGGCACAGGGCCTCTTCAGTTTGACCCCGTCCCTTAGCATCACACTGGCCATGACATTGAATTGCAATGAGTTCCCCACAGACAATCGTAGCTCTAGGATAATGTTAACGAATGTTTTAACATTTTTGACTACGGTGATGACCGGTGATCTACGAAAGGTTTGGGGAGTCTCCTCCCTGGCCTTTGCCTGTCAGAGTGTTCAGATGTGAACGCACCCTAACCCTCCTGCATGAAGTGTAGATGTGTGTGACGGTGGGTCTTTGGGGTTTACCGAGTATTGTGCCAAAGGAACATGTGCGTTATGCTGTAATGAACCTAGAAACTCCTGAACCTGAAACCTAGAAGCTGGAAACTGGAAACACTGCACGGAGAGAGACAAAGCTGAGCTTCTATCACCCTCAATGGAAAATAGCATTGTCCTCGAGACAATATCTGTATGAAAATGTTGGTTTTAGACAAGCACAAATGAGATCATCTGCAAGAGCTGTTTTATGATGAAGGACTCTCTCTCTCTTGCTCTCTCTGGCAAATCTGTTAGCTCTACTATGAATATCCTGGGCATTTTAAAGTACAGTACGTAGAATAGATCACGTGTGTCTACCAGATGTTTCTATCTGCCATTATGAGACTGCCTGCACCCTTACACACTAGAAAAGTATTTCAAATACGTTGAAATACTGTAGGTGCCCTTGACAGAAGTGTGCTTAATTCACAGCAGCTGTTGTGGTGTAATTGGACCAATGGGATCATCTCAAAATTCTCAAACCATGTCCACCCGGTTCGCTAAGCAAGCTAAATCAAGTCCATCTGCAAGTATTTGGAATTATACTTTTCTAGGGTCTGTTACAGACAAGAGGGCCGCCATTCTATTCTAGAATCTTTTTGAGAACGTTTTCAACAAATCATTGTATAGTCACACGTTTTTACCGTCCAATTGAGGAATTTCTTTCTATGTTTGACAGAGAGGTCATCTTCAGAGTGCACTGTTTATGAATGTCCTGTTCTACAGTACTTAAAGGCAGTGGTGAGAACCGAGTGTTTTACAGAGAGCAGACGCTGTTTTTGTAAAGATTTTAGCTGAAAATATTGATCACCTAATTCAGTGCAACGGTTAACTTCAGTATTGTTTGTATGTTTCACTTTTGTATGGTTAATTTTCCTTTTTAATTTGTTGTGAATTTTTGGGATTAAATATTCACATTAATCAGTACTTGAGAAATTGTAAATTATATAATGATGAGATTGTTGTAAGTATGCCAAATATAGTACCTTTGTGTATTACTATTATTGTAAATATTGTGTTTTTAACAAAATGTAGCTATAACAAATTTACAGCTTTGAATGTTGAAACAGCAAATTATTATTATAAATGTCAAAATGTTATGTTTTTGTGAGTGTAGAAAGACTAAGGTAATGCATAACTACACGCATAACACATTTACATGCTCAATAAACTGCCCTATGTAATAAAAAACATTTGATCAAGCATATTGGAAATTATTTCCTCCTTCAAGATTATGGAGAGACTTCAGGACCCTTCATCGTTTAATCTCTGTTTAAGATTTAGAATGTTTTTGCCACCAACAGTACCATGACAACAGCATTCTAATAATAAGGATGTGGGTCAGAATGTTATTGTTGGGAAATGTTTGGTGCCAAGATAGAAGATAGGATACAAAAAGTATGTTTTTATATCTTGACATTGACAATATATAACCTCTGTCTAGTGAAATGATTCAAGATCAGAAAAGGACTCACGTCTGCCCATTCTGTTCCTGCACAGTACCCATGTAATGGGAAGATAATCACTTATATTTTTGCATAAGAGGAAGAACAGCCCAGCATTGCATATCAGAGTCGCTAAGCTCACTGCTTTTCCTCCCTGGCACGTATACTGTAGGGGCTTTGGGAGGTGGGAATTGTTTAGGAGTTACTGGGGCATGATCAGACAAGACAGTATGCACACAGGGGGAAGAGATTCTCTTTAAACAAAAACACCTAATTAATCCACCATTTTAGAACAACTCTTCATGGCATCACCATGACAATGACTATGGCCTGTATTTGCACACATTCTAATGTGTTGGGGGTGGGGTATTGGACTCTGGCGGAGCGAAGCGGCAGAACTGTCAGGGCGAGTTTGTGGTGTTTTCCAGAGAGCGCCACTGAGGCGACTTGTGTTTGGGAGGAAGGAAGAGTGCACACACTTCACCTGTCAGATAACCCCATAATTGTAGCGCCGTTTGTAATTTGACAGTGTTAATCGTGCCAGAAATGAATTCCCCGTCTAATCTGTAGACTGCTCGCTACAGAGGAGACATATTCTGGAGGAGTGAGAAGCACGGTTCCATTCTAACACCTGGGAGAATAGTTGTCAGTGAAAACCACAATGGGCCTGTCAATCTATCTGCGTTTAGCTTTCATATGACGGAGGCTGCTTCTTGTTCCACAGAACAAATAACATCTCGTTATGGTTGAGGAAAATATTTGTGATTCTGACATATCATACTTAAAGCATGTCGTTGACTCGCCCCTGTTTGTATCTGCATATATGTAGCAAATAGCAAGCTTATAAATATAGCATCCAAGTTACATCTGAGTGGTTTGGAAATGCACTGCGCACTGCGAACGCACTTTCCTGAAGTGACGCTGTTGTCACCACACAGTTGGTTTTAATAAAGCGTCTCTGATTTGTTGAAGACACAGCCAGATTTACGAGGTGAGGTAGTTTGATAGCTAGCATGATACATGTAGATATATAGCGTAACTGGCTAGGTACTCTAAACAATCTGTCGAACAAGATCCACTCCCCTGGATCAGTCATCATAAGAAAACATCTCTGCTAGGACCAGGTGCCATTGGCAGTCACAATGCGAGAAGATGTTTTATTATTAACAGTAGAGGAACTGTACAGAAGGTTAGGGGGGAGGGGGGGTGAAGAGGTCTTTAGGAGGGACGGTCAAGATGTATCCTGAAGAGATGGGTCTTCAGTCTACGGCGGAAGATAGGTAGTGACTCTGCAGTCCTGACAGCAGTGGGAAGCTCGTTCCACCACCGGGGCGCCAAGACAGTGAAAAGCCGTGACACACATGACAAGTTTCTGCTGATCCAAAACTTGAGTTGGGTTTGTTCGTGAGGATTGCCGCTCTGAAACAATGAGCCTATCGCTGAAAAACACAACTGGGATATTCCATGTATACGATCGTGAAACCTGCCTGCCTTTCCATAGTAATAACAGACATACATCTGAACAATACGGAATATATAGCAGTCGAGCTTAGCAGAACAGTTTAGCCCCGTTGTTCTGATGCTAAATAACCTCCGTTTCTACTTTTCACAAGGTGATGATGGAGAATCAGCTGGGAATGGTGCTGCTAGCTATTCATTTAGCCTTGCTGGGGGGCGTGTGGAGGAGAACACTGCCGCACAGCCGCCCAAGGTGTTTGTCTCGCTCACTGTGACAAACCTCTGCGGGATGTAGGAAAGCTGGAGCATCTCGACGGGGAGTGAGATGAAAGGAGGGGGGGGGGGGGGGGGGGGGATTCATTTGTGTGTGCGTCCTCATTTCAGGATTATTGGGATTTTAAAAAGTTACGATGAGTTTAGTAACTTGTGCGTTACGACTAAAAGTGGCCTAAGTGAAACGACTGCTGCGTTTAGAAGGCATTGCCCCGAGTTGATAGTGAGTAAACACTCGCCTGTTGAGGTATGTACACAAGCCAGGGAGGGCATGTTGAGGTCTTGCGATAACACCGCAGCTTGCAGTGATCGGACACAAATCATCCGTAGGACAGAGGGGAGTCTTGAGGTAGATGATAGTACAGGCGTAATACTACAGTATACGACCCAATCTAATCACATCAAATCGCTGAGAACGAGGGGATGTGCATGTGCTGCTACAGTACCACTCGTACCTCCTGCATGGTGAGAGCCCACTTGAAGTTGTCCTTTCATTATTTCTCTCTCATCCTCTCCACCGGGTCGTCCTCCAAGGTCGTCAGACAAGGGGGCCCTGTTGACTCGTCTTTTCGCGCCCACGGAGTGCCCTCCTCTCTGGGCCTCTTGACTTTCCTCTACCCCCCACCCCCACCACCACCACCCCCACCCCCGCCCCCGAGCCTGGATCTCTGGATGGCGTCTGTGTCTGGAGCCAACCCGTTACCACCTAAGCCCTCTCTCTCTCTCTCTCTCTCTATCTCTCTCTTTTCTCTTTTCTCTCTGTCTCTCTCTCTTTTCTCTCTTTTCTCTCTGTCTCTCTCTCTCTCTCTGATGATCACCTTAGTTCTGCCTGGTTGGCCTCGGCGCGGTGCCGTTTTTTTTACCCCAGCTTTATCCCGGCATTGTGCCCCCCCCCCCCCCCCTCCACCTCCCACAGGTCCACGTGCGTAGATGAATAAACATGAGCAGTGATGAGGCGGGGCTGGGATTAACTGGTGCGTGGAGCTAAAACACTAAACAGTGTGATAACGCCGTCGAAGTCACCACCTTAATGTCACCCCCTCGTCAACAAGCCCCCATGCATCTACCAGGAACAGCTAATGGTGGCTTTTCAAGCTGAAAGGGTGTAGTCAAGCGACTCAAATCTTTACCCCCCCCCCAAAAAAAAGCCCTTCTAAAATATTTAAAAAGCACGATGGCAAAAAAAACAGAATGTTCCGAAACTTTTGTGTGTTGAGCTTTTATGACCAACTTTCAGTTTTATATCACGTTTGAGTGCCCTACATTGTGTTAGTACCTTTCGGTTTCCAAAATGTTTTTACTATCGAGGGATGTAGGGAGGCAGGGAAGCAGGGAGGCAGGGAGGCAGGAAGGCAGGGAGGCAGGGAGGCAGGGAGGCAGGCAGGGAAGCAGGGAGGCAGGGAAGCAGGGAGGCAGGGAGGCAGGGAGGCAGGAAGGCAAGGAGGGAGGGAGGCAGGAAGGCAGGGAGGCAGGAAGTGGTGATGCCCTGCTTGACTACACAGAGGTTTGATTTGTGTGTGAGGATGACTTTACTGTGCCGTGGGCTGCAAGTGAGGCATCACTGAGTGGTTGTTGTGTTGTGGCTCGGCTCTGGGGGGTTTTCACAGAACATTCCTATTGATTTCTCTGGTCATGTCATCAAGTGGTATGTGGTTGGAATCATGACTACTGTTTTCTCAACGGCTCCCTACGGTTCTGTTGCTCTATTAACTTTTTATTCCGTTTTGATGGGCTCAAAGTAAACAAAAGCGAGAGAGAGAGAGAGAGAAGGGAAGGAGAATAGAGAATAGATTTAAAAAAAAGTCTGTGCCTCTAGCAGTCGTGAGTTTGAATACTCCCCTGTACCATTAAAACACTCCAATTGCCTTACCTCTTTCAAGATGCACTTTGCAGCTTTTGACACTAGAGTATATGAACGGTAGAGGTTTAATTTGAGTCAAGTCGTGGTAAACAATTCCCAAATGAATGCATGGACGGCACCTTTGAACCACACACACACACACACACACACACACACACACACACACACACACACACACACACACACACCCACACCCACACACACACACCCACACCCACACCCACACCCACACCCATCTGGCAATGAGATGAGACACATAAGCTAGTGGGGTATCAGTCAGGGCCCTGAGAGGTACAGTACCACACACTCATCTGCTTAGATACCACACATGTAGACACACACACACACACACACACACACACACACACACACACACACACACACACACACGCACACAGTCGAAGCTTCACCTACCTTAATTATGCTCTCTTCAGGCTAAATCAATCTGCTTCAGGTTGTCTAAGGTGACTGGGAGAGGCTTTACTAATCAATAAGGTATTCTCCCCAGAGCAGAGCAGAACAGCTCAGTCCCTCTCATGTGTCTCTCCACAATGTACCGTACGGTGGTTGGGGGTTATCTGTGTGTGGTTTTAATAGAGTTGTGTGGTAAGTTTAATTTTTCTGTTTGGATAGAATGAGTAAGACATAATTTTTTCTTATGTTCTTCAGTTTGCTATAAGATTGAGCCGAGTACAGGACTAAATCCTTACCTCAAGCATACCCACAGTTTATCATGTCCTCACTTTCATCCACATTTGATTAAATACTGTAATTAATTGAATCTGAAGGAATAGCATTTAGCTAGCGGCGTGCTAACGCTGGACATCCATATGCTACAGGCCCCACCAGAGGCCCTGTCTGGCTGTAATCTGCCTTCGCTCTGGGGTGTAGAGCTCCTGTGTGGTGACTGTGGACTGCTCCATCTGTCTTCATCTACCAGCAGGGGAGGTGAGGTGGTGGTGGTGGTAGTGGTGTGTGTGTGTGTGTGTGTGTGTGTGTGTGTACATGCGTGCACGTGTCTGTGTGTGTGTGTGTGTGTGTGTGTGCGCGTGTGCGTGTCTGTATGTGGGTGTTTGTGTGTGTGTGTGTGTGTGTGTGTGTGTGTGTCTGTGTGTGTGTGTGTGTGTGTGTGTGCGTGTGTGTGTGTGTGTGAGCCCTGACCAGCAGGGCCCTGCTATGCAACAGCTGCTCGTCTCCTTTCACACTGATGCCCACCGACTGTGGGCCCTGAAATATTTACAGTACAGCGAGCAAGGGAGAGAGCGTGTGTAAACGGGATTTCATTTCGATTCGTTTTTTGGGCCTCTCTCTCTGCCTCTCTCTCTCTCTGCCTCTCTCTCTCTCTCTCTCTCTCTCTCTCTCTCTCCTCCTGAAAAAGGTTTTCTTTGCCTCCTGAAAAATGCTTTTGTTTATGCTAGGTGATTTCCCTTGTTGCCGTGATACTGTGATTAAGTCTGGGGGTTTTTTGACACAAAATTGTGTTTACTCTGTTAGATTGAAGAGGTACGCTGTTCTTGTCGTTGGCGTTGTTGTTCCTTACTGTGTGGTGGATGTTCGATTTGTCTCAGCTGAGGTGGAGTGTTGTGGCCACGGGCAAATGGGGGTTTAGAGAGAGAGAAAGAAAGAGGGAGAGAGAGAGAAAGAGAGGATAGAGGGTAGAGAGAGAGAGAGAGAGAGACGATATAGGGTAGAAAGAGAGAGAGAGAGAGAGAGAGATCTATAGAGGAGATAGGCTGACGTGAACCGCGACCGTCACCGTTCTCACATGATCACCGTTGCCATAGCTTCAGCATGTGAAAGGCTGGCTGCATGACATCCTCTTTCTCGCCATCATCATAGCCTCCCTCTCTCTCTCTCTCTCTCTCAGTCTCTCCCCTCCCTTTCTCTCCCCCTCCTCTTTCTCTCTCACTCTCTCTCTCTCACTCTCTCACTCTCGCTCTCTCCCCCACTCTGTCTCTTTCTCTCTCTCTCTCTCCCCCCCCTCTCCCTCTCTCCCTCTCCCCTTGGCTCGGAGGCTTTATCTGGCGGGCTTAAAGGACAGCTTCTTAAATGTCATGGAGGAGGAGGGAGGGAGGGAGCGAACAAACGAGGGAGGGATGGATGGAGGCAGGGAACCACATGATGTGCAGGATGTCCAAATCAAGACTTTTGTCTTTCTCTCAGCGACGAAAAAACAAAACAAATAATCCCATCCCTCGCCTTTCTCTAAATGTTACGGAGATAAACAGAACTTAACCCACGGACAAACAAACACAATGTTAACAGTGAACAGGATCTTTTCGGTTAAAGCCCAACTTTAAATGGACAGTGAGGGACTTGGATGACACCCCCCCCCCTCCCTCCCCCACTGTGACAAATTGATTTCGGGAAGCCTGTGTTGTCAGCTTGGAGAGACACCAAGCTAATTAAATGTATTATAGAGAGACCCTGGCCTTTACTTCCTATTGAGCGAGGTCATGGGTTGTTAAACGATTCCAAGGGGTAGGGTGCCTAGCCACAGGGCCAGAGGGGTTTCCATGGAAATCAACTTTTGTCAAATGGCAAGGAGATTAGCATGTCATTGATTGGACGGTCGGTTTTAGATTTTTTATTTTTTTCCTCAAGTCAACATGCCCATGGGAAACCCCCCTGAAGGACTGGAATGTCAGTAAATGCTGTTTCCGATTCTCAGCATTTTCCATTTCATCGGGAACGCCGCTGTGGAAATGTCATTTTTATGCGACGGTTTTTAAAACGTTGAAATCTTTACACAAGCAACACATACAGTACATTGATACAGATTATTGTTCAGCTTTACAGAGGGTTTGACAGACGTCATTTGTCACGATTCATAACCATTTCTGGGAGTCATTCATAACCATCATTTCAGCCCCGATCATACAAGCTCCTTCGGCCAGAGAGAGAGGTGCCTTATACAGACTCGCCACAGTCACAAACACCTACAGCAGAGCAGCGGAGGCTGGTGGAGGTAGAAAACGGAGGATCACAGACGCATCACAATGAGCCCGTCCTCCGATTTCTACCTCCGCCAGCCTCCGTGGATGTACTACAGCATATCAACATATAAAATAATACCATCATTCACCTTGATGGAAGTCCTTTTTTTTTACGACTACATAGTAGTTTATGTGCTCGTCAGGCTCTGAGATGGATGCTACAGTACATGTCCTATATATGATCACGGTGTGCCATCAACAACCTCCCCATTCCAGGACCTGATGCATTGTTCCATATGCAGGGCTGTTTTCTGTGTGGGGAGGGAGGTAATATACTTCTGGAGGAGTTGTCACGCTACAATGAACAGTGTCACGTGAAGACGCGCTGCGCCCAATTGATACTGATTGTACAATGCCATTTCCTGGCAGCCCAGTAAAAGAAGATGTCTGGGCCCAGTGGCAGATTGCTTCACATCCCACAATGCAGAACACGGTCCCAGCGGGCAGGGTTGAAAGGGAGCCAATGTAGGTTGTTTGTTTGTGTGTGTGTGTGTGTGTGTGTGTGTGTGTGTGTATGTGTGTGACAGAGAAAGAGAGAGGGAGTGAGGGGGGGGCCTTCATCAGCCACACACTTGGGATGCCTCATTTCTCGTTAACCACATGTACATTAACTGGAGGGGAGAATGAGAGGAAATGAGAAAAAAAAACATGGATGGATACTATAATGCAGTACACACATACACACACACACACACACACACACACACACACACACACACACACCCACCCATCTGGCAATGAGATGACACACATAAGCTAGTGAGGTATCAGTCAGGGCCCTGTGAGGTACAGTACCACACACCCATCTGCTTAGATACCACACATGTAGACACACATACACACACACACACACACACACACACACACACACACACACACACACACACACACACACACACACACACACCTTCACCTTTCCACCCTTGGCATCATTGCCTGGAATAAAATAAAAGTCTAATACGGGCAGTATATCTTCAGGGGGATAGGACGCGCACGTCAAAGAAAAGGTGCTGGATCAAAGTGACAGAACCAGAGAGATCCGTGCACGGTTTGCTGCTCCTGAAACGTGTTAGTTTGTTAGAACGTTTCCACCCAAACTGTATCTTCGTCAGCCTAGTGTGGCGGTGCAGCCTGGATGCTGTGGCTGCCTGTCCTCCCGGGGGCTGTGTTACCGTGACAGGTCCTGTGACAAAGGCTAATTGCGTTGTAGTCGGACAGTCACTGCATTTGTTTGATTCGCGGCGAGTATTTTCGTGATATTGTCTGATTTCATCTGTTGGATCTAAAAAGGCAATGAAAGGCAATCAGTGTCCGGGCAGGCGGGCGGGCGGGTAGACAGACAGGCAGACAGGCGGGCTGGCAGGCGGGCAGACAGACAGGCAGGTAGACAGGCAGGTAGACAGACAGGCAGGCAGGCAGGCAAGCAGGCAGACAGTCAGGCGGGCGGGTGGGTAGACAGGCAGGCAGACAAGCAGACCGGCAGGCAGATAGGCAGGCAGGCGGGCGGGCGGGCGGGCAGACAGGCAGGCAGACAAGCGGGCGGGCAGACAGGCAGGCAGATGGACAGACAGGCAGGCAGACAGGCAGACGGGCAGGCAGACAGGCAGGCATACAGACAGACAGACAGGCAGACAGGCAAGCAGGCAGGCAGGCAGACTGACAAGCAGGTAGACGGGCAGACAGACAGGCAGACACGCAGGCAGACAGGCAGGCAGACGGGCAGAAAGACAGACAGACAGGCAGACAGACAAACAGACAGACAGACAGACAGGCAGGCATGCAGGCAGACAAGCAGGCAGACAGGCAGGCAGGCAGGCAGACAGTGCTAGCTTTTCATTTACTGTCCTCCTTCCAGCCTTTCTCTTGAAGCTGAGACTGGTCTGCCTGCTCACCTGTGCTGTAACGTGAACGGAACATGGCTCCTTCTAAAGTCTTGCTGCCTTTTTCATCATTTCTTCTTAATCGTACAGGGTTTTTTTTCTCTCTTCTTCATGGGATTATCCCTGAACCTGAAGCAATGGTTCTTCTCTTGACTCTACATTCTAGCCTTGTGAGATGTGCAAAACAAAGACTGCTTTGCGAATGAAAGAGAGACTCACAACATACTAATGTGGCCTGTGCAAGTTACTGGAACTGTATGTGTCTATGGACACTCTACTCTACATGTTCAGTACGGTATCACACCCTACATTTATCATAGGAACATAATAGCATTGAATATTGCATAGGAATTACATCTAGAATGTTCCTTTCCCTTCAATGTGCTCTCTATTGCCAAGAGTCCGTTCACACAGCATATGTCAAGCATATTCACAGCATATGTCAAGCTAAAATACTGCTGCCATGTGTTTATGGAGAGTGTGAGGGATGTGAAAGAGAAGGGGGATGGCATAAACAAGTTAAATCTTGAAATGAATAAATCTCTCTTTTTCTCTCTCTACATTTACGCTCTCTCTCCCTCTCTCTCCTTCTCTACCTCATCCTTCTCTCTCACTCTCTCTCTCTCTCCTTCTCTCCCTCCCTCCCTCTCTCTCTCTCTCCCTCCCTCTCTCTCACACTCTCTTTCCCTCCTCCCTCCCTCCTCTCTCTCTCTCTCTCTCTCCCCCTCTCTTTCCCTCCTCCCTCCTCTCTCTCTCTCTCCCTCTCTTTCCCTCCCTCCTCTCTCTCTCTCCCTCTCTTTCTCTCCTCCCTCCTCTCTCTCTCTCTCTCTCTCTCTCTCTCTCCCTCTCTTTCCCTCCTCCCTCCTCTCTCTCTCTCCCTCTCTTTCCCTCCTCTCTCTCTCTCTCTCTCCCTCTCTTTCCCTCCTCCCTCCTCTCTCTCTCTCTCCCTCTCTTTCCCTCCCTCCTCTCTCTCTCTCCCTCTCTTTCTCTCCTCCCTCCTCTCTCTCTCTCTCTCTCTCTCTCTCCCTCTCTTTCCCTCCTCCCTCCTCTCTCTCTCACACACTCTCTTTCCCTCCTCCCTCCTCCCTCTCTATCTCTCTCTCTCTCTTTTTCTCTCCCTCCCTCTCCTCTCCTTCAGCAATTATGCCTGTTGTTCAGTAGCATCACAATGCTAGAGGAAGCAGCATGACGTCTGTTGAACACCAGTGGTGCGCGTGTCTGTTAGGTATGCAGGCTGCCAGCACGGCCTCAAGTGCTCGTTCCAGTTTCTCTCTCAAATTTGATTCTCAAAGAAAGCGCAGAAGTTCAATCATTCCGCGCCATGCTGGGTATTCACCAAGATTGAATATTTTGGCTTGTTTTGTTTTTACTCTCTCTCTCTCTCTCTCTCTCTCTCCCTAGGATTATACACCCCCCCCCCTCTCCTCCCCTCTCTATTTTCTTTTTTAGAAAGGGAGCTAGCGACCATCTTGAGCTAATATCAGAGCCTATGTCTTCTGTCTCCTGCTGTGCGCTGGATCAGGTGCCTCATCCCTGGTGGAGGTGTGATTTCTCTGTCTGGAACATTCCTGGGATGATACAGTATGTCTGGTTTTTTAAAAGGTATAATATTGATGCTAATCCCTCCGAGCCCACTCCCACCCACCTATGTCTGCCCCAGGGATTCAGGGCAGCGTAGACGCATATACACTACAGTAAACACCGTTTACACACCTTCTCGGTGGCGATGCTGTAAGATTTACCCGCCTTCCACAGGGATCTGTGGTTTGTAATGGTTCGTATTTTCGTTCAGCATTTTCTCATTTTCCCCCCTCCGAGCGTTTGCCCATGTTTTATTCCACCGCCTCGTCCCCGGTCGGCCCTGCACAGCAGCGCGGCTCGCCGAAGGAAAGTCATTATTGAGGAACGTCAAGATCACACAAAGTCTCGATCTCACTGTCCTGCGTATCGCCAACACACGTGACGCTCTCTCTGAAGCACCCTAACCCTAACCCATGAATGAGCTACACCATCCAAAAGCTTGCAAGTAGACAGGAGCATTTTCAACTTGTGGAGCGAGTTTACCAACTTGTTCGTTACAGTTAGATGACGTCGGACCAGGCGGTTTTCTTTCCTGAATAACCGTAGCCAGCTGTTGATTTTGAAACGTTCGGGTAACACTTCACAACAAACGGCTGTTGTCACTATACCCATGTAGCGACACCTTTTACCTGTCATCTACTGACGTTAGATCTTTTTACAATGTCGACGTCATAAAGGGCTCAATACCGATGTTTAAATATGTTTTTAGGGCATTTCTGCTTTATTGGGATAGAGACAGTAGAGATTGACAGGAAGGATGGGAGAGAGAGAGGAGGGATGACATGCAAGATAGGTCGAGGGTCGGAATCGAACCAGGAACCTTGCGATTACGTGGTAAGCGCATTAGTGTTTGAACCTGTGTGAACTCTCACCATGTCCCCAGCGCAGATTCAACATCAATCCAGAATGCAGAAATGGTAGGATTCAGAGCACTGTCTCGTTCTATGAATGCATTGACCAAAGGAACGTTGATTAAAGAGAATAAGCTCTTTTAATAATAGTCATCTGCAGGCGTGTTGTTTTCCTTCTGCTCTCTCTTCAGAAATGAAGGGAGGAGAAGAGAGGAGAAGTGTGATCCCCTGTCTCAGAGACTGGATGTTTGATTTAATTGGTTTAGATGGGGAATATGAGAGGAGAAAGCGATGCCCTGGCTACAAATTGAGGTTGGTTTATTCTCTGGTATCCTTCTCTCCTAAAAAATGTAGATGTTATTGTCTGAGACATATGGTGTTGGAATAATGAATCTCTTTTTCTCCTGGTTGGGTTTGTGATGGTTATCAATTGGTTTTAGTGATGGGGGGGGCCAATTAATATGTTTCTTTTGCTGAGAGAGAATAACCAGTCAAAGAGAATATCTTTTTTTGAAGCTTGATAACCTTGTGGTAATGTTCTGAAGCCACACGACATGTGACACATTGGATAGGTATAAACCTACAATAACACGAAAACAGCAGTTTGACATGATAAAAGTTAACTGAAAAAGAACATTATATAATGGTAAAAAAAAAAGAAAAACGACGTCTATTGAGGTGGTTTAAAAAAAGCAACAGTGAAGGAAACACAGGGACACGTTGAACTGTGTTAACACCTGAAGCGTTGACACCTTTCTACTTTCAGCTGGTTCCTGCGTTAAGTAGAACCTGCAATTATTCTCATCTTTCTCCCAGAGGTGTTGTTGGTCCCCAGTGAATAGCTGAAAATGAACCCGCTAATTTACCTATCAGTAATCATTAGTTCCTACCTCACTATGTTATGACAGGTAAAATTGTGGGAGTGTGTGTGTGTTCGCGTGTGTGCGTTTGTGTGTGGGTGTGTGTGTGTGTGTGCGTGTGTGTGTGCGAGCGTGTGTGCGAGCGTGTGTGTGTGCGAGCGTGTGTGCGTGCGAGCGTGCGAGCGTGTGTGCGTGCGAGCGTGTGTGTGTGTGTGTGTGTGTGTGTGTGCGTGCGTGTGTGCGTGCGTGTGTGCGTGCGTGTGTGCGAGCGTGTGTGTGTGCAAGCGTGTGTGCGTGCGAGCGTGTGCGTGTGTGCGTGTGTGTGTGCGCCCGCACGCGCACGCTCACTTGCGCCCAGAGAGAGAGAGAGGTTTTGAAATCTAGCTTCCCTTTCAACAGATAGTCAGTCAATCTGCTCAGTTTCTGGGGTCATGCTGCTTGCTGGATAGAGGATGAAAGAGAGGATCGAAAGAGAAAGAGAGAGAGAGAGATAAAGAGAGAGAGAGAGAGTGGGAGAGGAGAGGAGAGGAGAGGAGAGGAGAGGACAGGAGAGGAGAGCGAGTGAGAGAGATCAGGACCTGTCATTATCAAGCCTTTCCGAATTGCTCATAGGAATCATGCTGAAAGTGCAGTTAAGACTTAAAAAGTCACAGCTCAGAGGACTGGCACTAGGAGTGGCACATCAATCTTTTTTTTAAGTATGTTTTTAGGCCATTTCTGCTTTATTGGGACAGAGACAGTAGTGATCAACAGGAAGGATGGGAGAGAGAGGAGGGATGACATGCAAGATAGGTCGAGGGTCGGAATGGAACCACTGTGCTACGCCACTAAGTGCCCCCACATCAACCTTCTTCCTCACACTCTGAGCCCTGAGTAGGACCAACTGTTTTTTACGACATTGTTAGAGCTGCAAAGGACATTTTGATGATGTTCCTTAGTTGTCTCCCATATATCATTGAATATCCAATGCCGTCCTCGTGTCACTCTCTAAATTCAAATCATAACATGATAACAATTGATAACAATTCACATAATTCACGACTGGCATCACCTTTTGAGCATGAAAATGAGCACGCACGGCCGTGCGTACAGTCATTTACCGGTAACTCATGCTATATAATAATAATAATAATAATAATATATGCCATTTAGCTGACGCTTTTATCCAAAGCGACTTACATTGCAGGGAGCGCATACATTAATCAGTATATATGGTCCCAGCGGGAATCAAACCCACAACATAAGTGTTGTTAGCGCCACGCTCTACCAACTGAGGCAGAGGACCACGCTGAGCCACAGGGGACCACATACTCCACCTCACACTGTAACCTACTCATAACAAGTTAAGGCACTTCGTGAGGACTCCTCAGTACTCGGAGTTATGAGAAGCTTTTTTTTGTCTAAATCTTGAAAAATCTTTGGACCAAATGTGTGGCAATTATGTGAATATTGGAGGACTTGTGAGTTGTTTCCTGTTCTGAGAGACTTCGATGCAGCAGCTCAGTTCCTCCTCCAGGCTGAAGTCGGTTACTGGAGTGCTTCCTCTCAAGCGTGGAGAGTTGCGCAGTTATCTCCACTCCTCCACTGAGTGCTCAGTTCAGAGTGTACACACACACACACACACACACACACACACACACACACACACACACACATACAGTATATACACACATACACATACATATACACACACACACACATACATATATATACACACACATACACACACAGGCACACACATGCAGACACAAACACACACACACACACACACATATATACACACATACACATACATATACACACACACACACACACACACACACACACACACACACACACACACACACACACATACACACACAGGGTGAGAGAACGGACATTGTGACATCATCTCTTCTGTTGTTTCCAATAGTCTGGTAAAGTGGAGCATCCCTGGAGACCCCTAAACAAGCAGCAACCCTGGAGACCCCTAAACAAGCAGCAACACTGTCAGCCTGACATTGTGTTCCATTCTGCTTTCCCATCATCCCACAAGTGGAGACAGTGTGAAAGCCTGCGCAGGGTAGACAATCATTTTAGCTATATCAGCGACTGGTCACGTTAGCCACGTTACTTGTACCACATACATGTCTTTAATATGAACTTCAAATATTTTATTACGCTCCAAAAATAGGTAAAATAGGTTTATTTACTTCTCTCCTATGGAGCTTCCAATACAACCTTATTACAGTATAATAGCTTTGTTGTCATGGTGCTCTTTGATTACGATGCAATCACTTTGCTAGCGTATTCCAATTTCCTTTTAGTTTGTTGTTGTCAGTGTTGTCTCTAGTGTTCCTGTCCCTCCTGATGAGTTGTTATGTTATGTTGCTGTGACCTATTCTGTGTGATCGTCATCTCTTTCTCTCTGTGTCTATAACCTCTCTCTGTGTCTATAACCCCTCTCTGTGTCTATAACCCCTCTCTCTGTGTCTATAACCCCTCTCTCTGTGTCTATAACCCCTCTCTGTGTCTATAACCTCTCTCTGTGTCTATAACCTCTCTCTGTGTCTATAACCCCTCTCTGTGTCTATAACCCCTCTCTGTGTCTATAACCCCTCTCTGTGTCTATAACCCCTCTCTGTGTCTATAACCCCTCTCTGTGTCTATAACCTCTCTCTGTGTCTATAACCCCTCTCTGTGTCTATAACCCCTCTCTGTGTCTATAACCCCTCTCTGTGTCTATAACCCCTCTCTGTGGGCGTTTTTTTTATTGTGTTTGTATGGTGTCCGTTTCCAGTAAGTCTTAGTGGCGCTGACTGTGTGTGTGTGTGTGTGTGTGTGTGTGTGTGTGTGTGTGTGTGTGTGTGTGTGTGTGTGTGTGTATGTGTGTCTCTGTATGTATGCGTGTGTGCGTGCGTGGGTATGTTCGTGCGTGCGTGCGTGTGTGTGTGTGTGTGTGTGTGTGTGTGCATTTGTCCTGCGTTCTCCGATGCTGGTTGGTGATGTGGCTCTATCAGACCTCTCCTTCAGGAGGGCTCCATCGCTCACTCTCCTCCGACAGAGTCAAGCCCTGGGGGAGTCTGCTAGGACAGGAGGCCAAAAATAGGCCTGTCGCTGTCTCACATTGATCCTCAGACCAGCAGGAGAGAGAGGGGGAGAAAGATAGATGAAGGGAGAGCAAGGATAGGAAAGACTGACAATGACTGTGGGTGTGGGTGTGGGGGTGTGTGTGTGTGTGTGTGTGTGTGTGTGTGTGTGTGTGTGTGTGTGTGTGTGTGTGTGTGAGAAAGAAAGAGAGAGAACACTCATTTGACTCATCTCTCCTCATCTCCTCATCTTTAGGGAAGGGAGAGGAGGTTGTTTTGTTGCCGGCATGGTGAGAGACTGAAATGTGTTACTTTTACTCCCGTTGTGATATTGTTTTTGAAAATCACATCACCGCTGTGTCTCTCAACAAATATGTCCTCACCACTGAAACATCAAGGAGCAAATTACGCTCCCCCCCCCCAACCCCCGACCCCCTCCACACACACACACACACACACACACACACACACACACACACACACACACACACACACGCACACACACACGCACGCACGCACACACACACACACACACACACACGCACATGCACGCACACACACACGCACGCACGCACACACACACACACTCACACACATGCACACACACACACACACACGCACGCAGGCAGGCAGGCAGGCAGGCACGCACACACACACACACACACACACACACACACACACACACACACACACTTGCTTCTTCAAGTTTTGACTTTCTATCTTCTTCCAAAAACAAGAAAAAAAGAATCCTTCTTTCATCAGAGACTCGTCTCATTATTTACCCTGTCTTCCAATGCAGTCTCAGTCACGGCTGTGCTGTGTGTCTGTGGAAAGATGGCCTCCTCCAAATCCTATCACGCATGACCACACAGGCAGTCGATAAAGTTGGACAGATACAGTGGGCGTATCTGAAAAGGCCAAACTACTTCAGAGAGAGAGAGAGAGAGAGAGTCAGAGAGAGAGAGAGTCAGAGAGAGAGAGAGAGAGAGAGAGAGAGAGAGAGAGAGTCAGAGAGAGAGAGAGAGAGAGAGAGAGACCTGGCTATTCGATTAGCATGTTCTTGTGGTGCAAAGACACAGTCTCAGGAGATGAGAGCTGCAACACTACCTAGGGATCTCTCTCTCTCTCTCTCTCTCTCTCTCTCTCTCTTGGGAAATTGTCTGTCCGCCTACCAGTCGAGGAGGTTTGGCCGTCACAAATTGAGCAGCACATTTAAAGTAACAAAGTCCTTGACCTCTACTTCTACTGCTTGTGTGAATGCTGTGGGCCCTCCGGATGAGCGTTAGCTCCACGTACATATAGTGCAGTATCTGTTGGGATAGGCTAGCCCACAGGGGTTCAGATGTTGTTGATATGCATATGCTATCATGGACTCTGGAGCTAGATCGGAACCAGGAGAGGCTGGTGGAGGTCGACATCGGAGGACGGGCTCATTGTAAAGCATGGAACGGGATGAGAGATGGTATCAACCGCACAGAATGAGCAATGGTATCAAAACACGTGTGTTTGATACCTTTCCTCATTCCGTTCCATGCATTAGAATGAGCCCGTCCTCCGATTTCTACCTCCGTCAGCCTCCACTGGGGGGAACTATGGTATTATAACAGTGAAGTCTGCTTTTAATGGAGGCAAGTAGACAACTATGCGCTGAAATGTTGTCAGGTTGTCACAGCTGATAAGAATTTGTATTATTATTGAGAAATTACTTGTCTTGAGACAAACGGTTAAGAACTATAAATATAGTCATTTGAACTGAGTGTTTTTGTGTGTCAGCCATCTCCCTGTGCCCGATACTCTGTATCATCTCCTCCATCAGGCTGTGTGTGTGTGTGTGTGTGTGTGTGTGTGTGTGTGTGTGTGTGTGAGGGGGGGGGGGGGCGGCAGGAGGACAGGAGAATGGTTTTAGCTGAGGCTCAGTCATCACTAAGGTGATGGATGTGAGGAGACAGCTTGAGAGGCCTTCACACACACGCACACACACACACACACACACACATACATGCACAGGTCTGATGTGGGCTGACATGCACTGGGCCATGGTAGAGTGTGCGCGCACACACACACACACACACACACACACAAACACACACACACAAACACACACACAAACACTGTGTATCGGCAGATAAGCACAAATATGATCACTCAGGCAAAACACACCCACACACATACAGGAGTTACTAACACAAATAATTACCATCACAGAGTAACACCCACACACACGCACGCACAAACACACACGCACACACACACACCAGATGCAATAACACAGGCCACTTGTAATGGAGAAGACATTGAACATACAGTCGAATCATATTTGATATTTCCACACAACATTAATTTAAGTGTATTTATCCACTCTTACTGCCACCTTTGTGATTCTTGCCAATATGCTGATTTCCTGATGGCAGTCGTACAGCACGGCTTCCATGTTTAATCTGTTTAGTGGTGACACCCAGATCACAGGCCTCGTCAAAACTCTCAGGAGATCAGACGCTTCCTCCCAGAGCTCTTACAGAGCCCTCAACACCAGGATTGGCTTTGTGATGCTATTGTATGGAATAAGCTCTCACACTCTAGATCAATCCAACTGATGCTCTATGTACTGTAGGCTAAGTGTGTGTGTGTGTGTGCGTTCCAGAGTGCGTGAGTGTGCGTGTGCGTGTGCGTGTGTGTGTGTGTGTGTGTGTGTGTGTGTGTGTGTGTGTGTCTGTGTGTCAGAACTGGACTGGAAGGTGTATTCTGAAGGATCTGTCCATTGAATCTGATACTGTGACAGCTCTGGTTGTGTGACATGGTGACATTAATGGAGGAATAGGGTGCAAGTGCTGCGTGGCTTTAATTATGTGGATCACAGACTGTAATTAAACAGTTTCTAATATCGAACTCTGTGGCTCTGAGCTCTGGGCTCCTTCCAGGATGCCTATTAGCATGCTAGCACGCTACTTCGGCACAGTTTGTGGGATGCAACCAAAGGCTCTATTGTTTTTAGGGCCCTGTGTGACACCAAATGTGTCTGCTGGGTGAGAAATGTCTCTCGTCGGTCCCCAGATAGAGCCTCACCCCCCGACTCAGCGCCAACACATCAGGGAAATGTACTCGTTAAGAGATAAACGCAGATAAACGATGTCGCATTATTGCGTTTCTCTTCAGGGGTATTCATATTGTTAGCATTAACACTGTTATCGCTATCTTCCTCTGCATCCTCCATTGAGGGATAATCAGGTCAATACAGTCGATATTGTTTGTTGTGCATTTCTGCAATGTGTGAACTTGCTTCGTGTTTATTTCGTTGAGAAGGACCCAGATTTAGGATGAAATCATGTGCGTCGCAAGACGAGGGTGAACAGATTCTGTCATTCTTTAGAGACACACACACACACACGCACACACAATGTCACTGTGTTTGTCTTCCTTTTTTCTCTGCTTTCAAGATGCAGCCTGTTTCCTCTTCTGGTATTGCCCAGAGAGGGCAGTGTCTCCCTGCAGGCAGACGAACAAACAGGCAAGCAGTCTGGGCAGGCAGGCTGGGGGAGGTGGATATGGAGCCCAGGTCAGGGAAACAGGACATTTATCCCCCATTACACAAGCCTCTCCTGACAAAGTGCAGAAGCAACTGCTGAGGAATACTAATATATCTGCCCACGATTCAACACAATTGCATTCATTTGGCGGAGGTGACAACAAGCCCAACCCAACCACGGCCAATAAGCACACTGCTAGTATTTATCTCCCTCTTGTTTGTTGAGGGGGTAGGTGGATACATACATCCACAGAGACACAGAAACACGCACGCACGCACGCACGCACGCACGCATGCATGCACGCACGCACACAGGCACGCACGCACACAAGCATGCATGCACGCACGCACGCAGGCACGCACACACGCACACAAGCACGCACGCACACAAGCACGCACGCAGGCACGCACACAAGCACGCACGCAGGCACGCACACAAGCACGCACGCACGCACGCAAGCACGCAGGCAGGCAGGCAGGCAGGCAGGCAGGCACTCACACACACACACACACACACACACACACACACACACACACACACAGATAGAGCTGTCTTATGTACACACGTTGTAGGCTTTTTCATTTGATATGCACTTACATCTCAGCAGCAGATTCAAGTTAAAGGCCTGAAAACCGTTTTTTTCACCCGTTTAATTTAACATGAGAACCCTCCTATAACCAGTCTGACAAACTCGGTGTTTATTGATATTTGTCCCATTTCTATGGCCTCATAACCTCTGCATTATGTCAATCTCTTTGAGAAAGATATTTTTTTATCAGACAACCACATTAGCCTGTTAAATATTAACATGCTGCTTGTCACAAGATCAAATCTAATAGGAGACTTTCCCTCATAATGAATATAGCAACAACATGAAATGGATCTTTATTGACAGACGGAAGCACAGGGGATTGTTCAGCTACGATGAAAAACTTGTTTCTTCTCTTAGCGTCTGTGTGAACGAGTCTTATCTGGCATTTCAATTTCAAATGTGATGTTTGTCTTCTTCTTCTGCATAGAGAGGCCTAATTCCCACACATAATTGATATTCATCTTTGAAAGCAAATATTTCAAGGGAACACTCCAGGTCCACAGAGTAATATCTTATTTACAGAATACCCTTCATTTTTCAGAGGGGTTTGTGTGTTAGAGAAAAGCGTCCTGCCATTGGTCTCCAACTGTGAGTCCATATGGGACTCCGTAGCCTCTTTATTCAGTGTTTTTGTCGTGCTTTTAGAGGGGAAGCCGTTACAAACTCCATTTTTTTTCCCCCTAACATGCTGCCGTGAGCACGCCCCGTCTGTGAGGCACCCGAAAACGGATTCCTGCAAAGCATCGTGTTCCATCTGATGATGGATATGCATATGTGTTATATTTCATGAGAGTACAGTCATTGCCACAAGGAATGTTAAGTTATGTCAGCCTCTTGCTTGGATTGCAAGGATATATATATTTTTTTTTATTATTTGTAGAAATTGATTAACATGCATGTTTTTGCTCATCCGGCTACTAAAGCTTTAAAAAAAAAAGTAAAATTATTCTGTTTCTAGTATTCCCTAGTTTTTCATGGAAATGTAATGACTGAGACCAAAAGCCTGTCTCAGCCTGAGACTCATTAGCTTGTGTGTAATGGCCATCCTGGAAATCCAACTTCCTCCCCTGCCTCTCTCTGGCCCTCCTCATGCCAACTCTCTGAGCTTCACGTCGCACCAAGACCAAGCCAAGCTAAAACACAGAGTCTGGGTTTATCCCTGGACTCTGAAACACAACAACAACAAAAAAAAGAAAAAAGAGAGAGAGAGAGAAAAGAGAAGAAGAAGAAGAAAAAAAAAACCTTTTAGGTGGCTTTGAAACCTCCTGCTCCACCAATCTCCTCTCTGCAGACATGAAATGCATTCTGGGAGTCTGTACGGCGCTGCATTGTTGTGGTGTGGCAGGAGAAATAGGGAGGAAATGGCTCCAAATGAACCTGGCATTATCCGGAGTATTGTCCCTGTGTTCCCACGACTACCCAGTAATGAACAAGCCTTCTGACGGGGCCGTAGGCTGGCGGAAATTGGTCCCTAGTGAGTGGATTGACCAATGGGAGACCTTGGTCTGTCAGATGTATCCAGCCTAGTGGCGGTGGCGGTGGCGGTGGCGGTGGCGGTGGCGGCGGTGGTGGTGTCCCTCCTAATGAATCACCATTTCCATTTTTCCATTGTAGTCATTTCGCTTTTATCCAAAGTGACTTACAACATTTGTCTGAAGTAAGTGAGTCAACTATACCCAGTCATCGTGAGGAAAACCTTGCGCCACCAGCAGTCACTAGAGGAGAAAAGTTGTTTAATGTTATTTTATTTAAAACATTGTATGCAAAAATTCTGGTAATGATCCTCCAGAGTCTGTGTTTGGGGGATGTCTGGGAATCTGCCGGCCTAATTGTATTGCCTTTCCTGGGATGTCCATTGTAAAAAGATGATGGATGATGTAAAATCCCTCTCCACCTGTGTTTATTATCAACTGTACTTCCATTATTCCATTATTCTACAGTAGTCAAGGTAAACCTGCCCTCGTTAAGATGCTCCAGCTTAATGCTTTATATTAATGACTCGTGTAAATCTCACATCAGCTCTCATCGCCTACACCACACAGCACCGTGCTGAATAGGTAATGGATTGTATTAATATCAGTTCACGCTCATACATTGATAATAATGGGAAAATCTTATATAAATAAAGACATATCTGCATACAGGACCCCTTTTTGCAGAAATTGCGTTTAGTTTATTCAGAGGACCTGATGACAGGAGTGGACTAAATTAATCTATGAATAATGAATGCTCTGTTAAATCTCTCTGCCCATTTTATCTATTTATTTGCGCCAGAGCAGAACATTAAATATTAATGACTTTGGCTGCTGAAAAATGCATGCACCCGTCGCATTATTCAATACACTATACCTACAATATCAGGCAGCTTTCAGAGTTTGTGTCTGTAAAAAACATCGATATCTGACGTGTCATTAAATACTGGTGAACGGTAAGCTTGTAGTCTATGTTTTGTCAAGACAGTCTGTTAAACTGGACTGGATATGAGCAGAAGCTAAGTCCTGTATTCCTTAGAGGGTCATTTCTGCTGTACGAAGAGCTTGCGTACATGTGGAGTTGCAGTAGTTGGACTGTATGGGTGTATGGTGTGGTCCATGTATGGTGTGGTCCATGTATGGTGTGGTCCATGTACGGTGTGGTCCATGTACGGTGTGGTCCATGTACGGTGTGGTCCATGTACGGTGTGGTCCATGCTGTGTTAGTTCAATACAAGGTTAAATGCAAGGTTGACCTCTTGTCCTGCCTCGTGTTTCTGTACGGTCGCTTAGCTTTTATCCCCTGGGAGTTTTCTTGTCTTCTTTTTCGAACAGTGAATAGTGCTTAAAATAATTCATTTAAGATTTAATTGCCGAACTCTCAATAGAGAGGGGGGTGGGCGGGGGGCAAGTTATGGTTGCTGAATGTAAATGCAGTATTAATATGTTGTTGGTGAGGCTTTATTACTTGTGTTGCTGTATATTTTATTCATGAGAAGACTAAAGGGGGGGGGGGGGGGGGGGTTCTGCCCTGCTTTATAAATTACAAGAATGACAGGAGGGGAAAACCTGGGGTCGCTCGGCTTCCCGCCCCTTCTTTGCTGGAGAGCGGGATGAATCGCTGCCCCGCCCGTTCGGGGCTGAACACACCACACTTATTAAGGGATATCGTCGTAGGGAGAAGTGGGTTCTTCAGATCTTGCGAGGCCAGTGCCTCTGATACGGGGGTGGCGGGGGGGGCGGGGGGCGGATGGTGGGTGTTGGGGGATACCGAGCTCTGAGCTCCGAGCTCCGGAACTAATTTTCCGTAAATCTCTATCTCATGATTGTACTAATTAAATTGCCCCACGAGACGTTTGGCCTTCTTTCCTCTCCTCACATTGATGATCCTCCTCCGCCCCCTTACTTACCATGAGAAGGTTAGAGTGAGTCTGTGGGTTCAGCTGGAACAAGCAGGGCCTTATTGTGTGAAATTGTGAAAGTGGCCTCACTTTAACAGAGCATTGACCTCGCAACCTCTGAGGCTGCAGAGAGCTGGACGGAGCGGAAGCACGGAGATAGGAAGCCAGAGGGTTCACTTGGCGTCCATTTCCGTCCACAGTCCGTGGAAAAATGAGGACCGGACAGTGTGATGAGATTTTCTGCCCTCGTGAATTATTGACGATATGCATGACTAAAAACAATTGTGATGACGTCATTTAAAATATCTTCCCACTAGTCCAGCTACTTTCACAAATATATATAATATGAAATATGACTATATAACTCTCTGCGTATGCCTGTGTTGGCTACTTTGCTCGTTTCTGGGATGGACAACAGCTACCATTGGATTTCGATCCTCTCAACCATCTTCTAATTATATAAAAAAAACAATCTTTGGTGGAAGTCAGATACACACACACACACACACACACACACACACACACACACACACACACACACACACACACACACACACACACATTGACAGCCTATTAATCAGACTGATGGTTATTGTTGATGAAATGTTTAGTGCTCTACCAGACAAGGACCTGTCTCCATGCACATTACTGATCTAATTTAGCCTCACCTCTGTCACTAAAGCTGTTGTCCTTTGATGGATGTGAGTACAAAGCTGAGATGGATAAGCATGTACTTGTACTGTATGATCTGGATGACATGGCTCATTTTACAGCTATGGTTTATCTAGGAACTGTCATGCCTGTCAACATGGTAGACCCACGGCAGGAACATGCCTTTGAGGCACTTTGGAATCCACTGGAGGATGATAGACCCAAGTGGCGTGTGATGATTATAGAAATATATAATCTATGGAATTACAGTAGATTATATTACATCAAAGGGCTTTTTGTCCGATCAGGCAGAGAAAACGCACTGTGATGGGAGTGACTGTGTGTGGAATCGGGCTCACGTTCTTTTGTATAACAGACAATGACACGAGACCAACAGTGGCCACCAGGGGAGGCTGAATGAGGGGTGGTATCAAATCTGTCCCACTCACTACAATTGCCTCCCCGTCCTCCGGTTTCTACCTCCACCAGCCTCCGCTGGTATGCATATGTAATGTACTATGTGCAGCTGAAAAATGAGGGTGACTCATTTGACACATCGAGGCCAAGATGAAAGTATCCTGGATGCGCTGTACTCATTATCCTTGAGGTGAAAAGACAAATGTTTGTTTTAATGTAGTTGCCCCGAGAAAGAAGTTGATTTCGATGTCATTTACATGATGGTGGTTGTCGGAGTGGAGTAGGGACTCGCTTTGTTTGACATTGCCCTCCAGTAGCTTACCGTATGCACTAATACAAGATGTATACAACCTCACAGTCCATGGAAAGCTGTGGTCAGTATTTTCTTTCTGCCAGAGTACGCCCAGCGGGCGTCCCACCATGTATCTGAGGTAGTTATGCCCTTCTCTGGGAGGTGGTACTTTGCACCATGTTGTGTCACATATCCTCTCCCTCGTACCAGATGCAGCGTCACAGCACCTCCAACACACACACGCACGCACGCACGCACACACACACACACACACGCACACATGCACACACACACACACACACACACACACCTATGCACACATGCACACACACACATTCACAGGACCCGGGTAGGTTGATGTGAGGCGGACAAATTATGATGCATGGGTGCATTGTCAATACTGTAATCCTTTAATTAAGAGAGGGGCTTGACGAAGATTAGAGTCCTTATGGCAGAGGGATGAGGTATATGTGTGTGTGTGTGTGTGTGTGTGTGTGTGTGTGTGTGTGTGTGTGTGTTGGGGGGGGGGGACCTGCCTGTGAACATGCCTGTTTGAATTTCCACAGTTGAGCTCTCTAGCTCTCCACCCACCACGTTCGCTGGCCAACTAAAGCGCCTGGTTATGAGAATGTTGAGAATATTCCGGATAAGAATATTCTGCCCTCATTGTAAATCGCGCCCGTAGCCCCATTTGGCCTCATAAGGACCAGGGAGTTAGAAGAACCGAGCAAGCTAAACGGCCTAGTTTTAAGGAGAAGCTAAACGGCCAAGTTTTAAGCAGAAGTTAAACGGCCACGTTTCAAGCACTGTGTAGGCCCTGTCGAAGCCCTGAAGCGACTGTGGAAAAGCAATTGGCCTTGGCACACCCGGCATAAGAACCACTGTGGAAAGCCAGCTGCTGTGTTTGCTTGAGAGAAGTTCCGGTAACAATAGACTCTATGGCACTGTTTCCAATAGTATTCACTCTTATTGACAGTGCAATGATAACAATGAGCAATTCCTGGTACTTCAACTTTAAATAACGAATCTAA
The DNA here is from genome assembly GCF_951799395.1 of Argentina silus. NCBI lineage: Eukaryota > Metazoa > Chordata > Actinopteri > Argentiniformes > Argentinidae > Argentina > Argentina silus. Next base: position 12,121,740 of record NC_139674.1, read on the forward strand.
GAGCAACAAGTAATTGATGTGTTGTCGTCGTGTCGCTGTGAGTATCGTTTGACCATGTGACTTTTAAATAGACATTTATTATATATAGAGGTTATAAGACCTCCAGATCAGATCTGTTTTGGACACGGATCTGCACAGCTGTATGGGTCTGTAGCGCAGATTTAAAATGCTGCCAAAGTGTCAAAATGTAAAATGACCCAAAATATGTGCCTAAACCCTTTAATGTCCTACTCTCACGGCAAGGGAGAAGGGATCGAAAATTGGACCCGTAAATTCCCTGTGTCGATGCTCCATGACTGAGTGCTCTTCAGAGGTTTTTCCTAAGCCGTGTGGATGCTCTTGGCCGAGGGCTCTTCAGAGGTTTTTACTAAGCCCTGTGGATGCCTGATGGTCCAGGGCCCTTCTGAGACATTATGAAGCTTTTCAGAAGGGAATACAGACAATAAATGTACACACAATTATTCAAGACTATGGGTCTTTATTTAGACTTTGTATTCAAGAATGACTCAATTGTGAACCCTTTATTTCATTCATTTACATAATATATGTTTGTTTTTCATCCTGCTTGCAAATCCTTTGGTAATATAGCCCTAAATTGACTGAAAAGGAATTGTGACTCCTCTAAATGTACCTAAATGTACCTGCTGGGTGTTTTGGGTATTGCATGTGGCCGAGTCCCATCTGAAGTGTGCTCCATGGGGGGAACTAAAAAGACAGCCATTTCAGTCCAAGGAGAGATATGAGGATTGATCATTCCATCTACAATGTTCAAACTGTGTCTCCAAAAAAAGAAAAGAAGCCTCCAAGCTGTGTCTGTGTGTGTGTGTGTATGTGTGTGTGTGTGTGTCTGCCTCTCTCTCTCTCTCTCTCTCTCTCTCTCTCTCTCTCTCTCTCTCCCTCCCTCCCTCCCTCTCTCTCTCTCTCTCTTAGACACACACACACACACACACACACACACACACACACACACACACACACACACACACACACACACTGTTTGTGGTTAGGCAGCTGTGGCCGGAGGCTCACCTCCAGTCAGATATCAGGTATTTATAAACCTACAGTGAAGAAGACAGATCACCAGCCCGCAAGCATCCAGGGTGCTATCATTCTACAGTCTAAGCCAGCCTTCATATAGTAACACACACACACACACACACACACACACACACACACACACACACACACACACACACACACACACACACACACACACACAAGTCAGACCACACTCACAGTCACTTTCCATTGCAGCTCAAACAAGTCTCCACGTAGTGCCAACACACCTTCACAGACACAACAAACATTGGTAGTCACTTCCTATCTTGTCACTTTATATACCCTCCCCCTGCAGTTCCTGTGGGAAACTGTCAGCCACTGCATACAGTATTAGGTTATGTGTGTGTGTGTGTGTGAGCGTGCGTGCGTGAGCGTGCGTGCGTGTATGTGTCCGTGTGTGTGTGCGTGCACGTGCGTGCGTGCGTGTGTGTATGTGTCCGTGTGTGTATGTGTCCGTGGGTGTATGTGTCCGTGGGTGTGCACTCTTACATCTCTGGAACCGTGGTGTGTGGGACAAATATAGTCTTTGGAGGTGAGCGGTGCCCTGAGCTAGCAACAATAAGTGACAGCAACAATATCAACACTGTGTGTCACAACGGTAGCCTAGTCTGGTGACTAGTGTTACAGTGTATATAGGTAGACGAACCACAATACCATGGCTGTGGAAACATATTGTACATTCCATCTGGACGTGACAACCCCAAAAGAGCATACTTTACTGTTAGGGCACACAAATGACTTCGTTGTTTGTTTCAATGGTTTGTTGCTGAGAGGCAGATCTCATTAGATCTCATGACTGGTGTGTTTGGGGCGAGTGTACGACATGGCAGCGGTTGTGCTGTAGGATTTGTGTGAACATGACCTGTATGTATTTCATTGATTGACCTGATACATCTCTGGCTCTCAGAAGAACAAGGAGTTGGCTCCTGTAAATCTCAAGAGACACGCACGCACGCACACACGCACCCACGCACGCACACACGCACCCACGCACGCACGCACGCATGCACGCACGCACGCACACCCACACACAGCACCACACACACACCTGCCCTTCCTATTGGCCAGTGACCGCACTTGCTTCGGTGTTGGGAGGAATTTGCTACCTATATGATGGATTGTTTCCAATATCCTTGGGCCCTTTAAGACCCTTATTTTAGGGCTGCTCTACTAAAGGAAAGCTCACCAGGGACAACACTGCCTCTTCAGATCCATAGAGCACTAAATCTCCACTATGATTCAAGTCCTGAAGAACAATACCCTCTGGAACGAAGGAGAGAGAAAGAGAGAGAGAGAGAGAGAGAGAGAGAGAGAGAGAGAGAAAGAGGCAGAATGAGGGAATATTTTTTTTTAAAAACTATTGAAGAGGGAAAGAACACCAAACCCTTTGCGAATACAATAGCGAGCTGCATATAGATACCCACAGGATGGCATTTCACCCCTTTGAGGGGACCATGAAGGGGTATTCTCATCTGCCTCCATGTTACTGTAAACAGCCTATTTTTGTCTACCTTTCGGTTTTCGCTGTGATTGCTTTTTTTTTGCTTTTGTGTTTCAATAAACTTTACAGTATGCCTGTGGTGTCGTACCTAACATATTTAACGGTCATTGTTATCCAACTACTGTAAAATCACTAAAAGACAGTTGGCCTGCGACAACAAAATGCTAGCTGGCTCAGCATGATGTCGAACTCAGTCACAGTTTACTGTTTACCAGTTAGCCAGCTAGCATTTTTCATGATTTTGCAGTTGTTGGACTACAATTTATATTTATGGCATTTAGCAGACGCCTTTATCCAAAGTGACTTACAATAATGACAGATACGTATGTTAGTAACGACACCACAGGCATACTGGAAAGTTTATTAGATGAAAATAGTCTGTAGAACATGGAGGCAGATGAGGACACCTTATGTTGTCAAAAGTCGTCTCAAACTGGTTTCATGAACATGAGAATGAGTTCAGTGTTCTTCAGTGGCCTTCCCAGTCACCGGATCTGAATCCAATAGAACACCTTTGGGATGTGGTAGAACGGGAGATTCACAGCTTGAAAGTGCACCTGAAAAATCTGCAGGAATTGTGTAATGCAATCATGTCACCATGGACCAGAGGAATGTTTCCAACATCTTGTGGAATCAATGCAACGAAGAACTGAGGCTGTTTTGAGAGCAAAGGGAGGCCCTACCCAGTTTACCCATATAGTGTTCCAAATAAAGTGCTTGGTGGGTGCATGTTGCATCAGTAATGTCCAACAAACAGACATACTAGAGCTTTACACTTTATATGAATGATAGTGTACTGTTTTTTTGAACACGTCTCACCTGATGAATGAATTCTGACTGGGTTCAGTGAGTATAGTATGTCCCTGGGGTCCTCCCTATGGCTTACGTGTCTCCTCTGATGTGGGTCCCTCGGTGCTTTGAGAGAAGAAGAGAGAAGAGAGAGGGGGTGATGGGAAATGTATGATGCCTGAGGCAGG
>NC_139674.1:12127776-12132776 GCF_951799395.1 Argentina silus
GAGTGAGTGAGTGAGTGAGTGAGTGAGTGAGTGAGTGTGTATGTGTGTGTGTGTGTCTGTGTTTCTGCGTTTTTGTGTGTGTGTGTGTTTTGTGTGTGAGTGTGTGTGTGTGTGTGTGTGTGTGTGTTTTTGTGTTTGTGTGTGAGTGAGTGTGTTTGTGTGTGTCTTTGTTTCTGTGTTTCTGTGTGTGTGAGTGTGTGCGTGTGTCTTACAGTATATGACGGTAATGCAGGCGCCTGTGTTTGAGAATGAATAGTAGGTATTCTTTCCTTAAGTATGCCCCCATTTGGCCTTCAGATCTGAAGCCTATTTTCTCATAATGGCTCCATTGCAGAGTGCGCACCCATGGGAGATGGTCAGCACGCTTTGTGCTGCGTTTGTTTGTTCATTTTCCATGGGAGGAAGAGAGAGAGAGGGGGGGGGGGAGAGAGAGAGAGAGAGAGAGAGAGGGGGAGAGGGAGAGGGAGAGAGAGGGGAGGAGGGAAAGAGAGAGAGAGACAGAGAGAGAGAGAGAGACAGGGAGAGAGAGAAAGAGAGACAGGGAGAGAGAGAGAGAGAGAGAGAGAGAGACAGCGAGAGAAAGCGGGAGAGAGACTGAGAGAGAGAGAGAGAGAGAGAGAGACTGGGTCTGTACAGGGTAATGATGAGTGAACACTGATGTGCTAAGTTATTATGCAGAGCTTATTATTTCTCTCTCTGCGTTGGGAGACATATGTCAGCACTGAGCCTGTTCATTAAAGCTGGCCTAGGGGCCAAGCCAGCAGGGCCATATGCCTCAAACTATCTTTGAAAAGACTGTTTATTTGCCATGCAATCAATTCACATCAATTGTTGGAATGGGTCTTTTTGCACACACCCCCCGAGACAACACACACGCACTGCACACCCCCCCTCCGAGACAGCACACGTGCACACGCCCCAGGGAGAACAGAGCGCTGGGCTCTGGGCACAGAGTCAGCCAAGTCAGCGCCCCTGGAGCAATTCGGGGTGCTCAAGGGCACAACGGCAGTGGTAGGGACCTGGATATGATGCCAGCAACCCTCCAGTCACCAGCCCACATCCAGATCCCTCCTGGAGCGGGGATCGAACCAGCAACCCGATTGCCGGCCGGCCTCTTTAACCTCCAGGCTACCTGCCGCCCCTATCTTGCTATCTATCTTGCTATCTATCTTGCTATCTATCTTGCTATCTATCTTGCTTTTTTCTTGACTTTCTCCCTCTCTTACCCACTTTTAATTCTCTCTTTTTCTCTCGCTTTCTCTCTTTTTTCAGTTTCTTTCTTACGCGCTGCCTCTCTCTCACTCTTTCACACACCAACACGCACCGGCACACACTGACACGCACACCACACACACACACACACACACACATACACACACTCTGCCTTCTCTAATACATTTTTCTCTCTCTCCCTCTCCACTCTCCCTCTTTTAGTCTCAGTTTTTCTTTGATCCAAGCCCCAGAGCCCAAACCACCTAGCCCCCAACCCTCCCAGCCCTGGCCCCAGCCCCCATCATCGGCTCCCAGACCCCATTACCAGCTTCCAGACCCCATTACCAGCTCCCAGCCTCTACCACCATCTCTCAGCCCCCACCACCAACCCTCCCAGGCCCTGGCCCCAGCCCCCACCACCAGAACCTCCTAGCTCCCAGCCCCATCACCAGCCCTCCCAGGCCCCAGCCTCCACCACCTGCCCAGGGTTAACAGTGATTAATGCTGATGAGGAAAGGAGGCGGTCTCTCCTGCGGTCCCATCACAGAGACCTTCGTCTCAGACGAGCAGGGTCTTAATGTGAACCCTGTAGAAATACGCCTCAGCCCTATTTTAACCAAGGGCCCGAATGACGATGTGAGCCCTGTGTCTAATCTTAGACGCCCCCTGCGTCACCTGTTCTCTTAGAGAAAGCACACTGCAGCCACTCGAGTCTCTGCAGTACAATCAACACATCATAGTTGTTGTGTTCCCTTTCGTCGACTCTCATTTCGAACGTGCGCCTGTAACGTGTTCCGGAACGTTCCCGGGATGCATTCGGCCGTGTGTGTGAAGCCTGTGATGTCACAGCTACACTCGCACCTTTGCTGTTTGTGCATAATCGGCGGAGAGAGAAAGTGTTAATGAGAACGGCGCAGCTGACGCTTCCTCTGTGCCAGATGTTCGCAGCGAGAACGGCCCCGCGGTATATCAACAAAAAAAAACAAAAAAAAGAAGCTATGATGACAGCACAAATCATCCCCCTCAATCCCTGATTCGATTCCCCTTCAATTCCAAACAGTCTTCACTGAATCAAATAACCATCATCTTTTCTGGGTCGATGCCTGTCTTATCATTTGCCATTGTTTCCGAGCGTCGTTTCGAGATGCACGGAGTGTCCAACAGTCACATTAAAGAAAAGATTCTGATACTCTCGTGTGCGTCTACGCGGCTGTTCACTGTACAGTAGCTTTAAGAGAGAGGAGATGGTTATGTTGCTTTATGGATGCCGGCAGTGTAAGCAGCTATTTGTCAATGCAGTGTTTCTATCATAACACCTCTCTCATTGGTCCTGGCCCTCCTCTGCAGTGCTCTGGGGGAAGGCAAGGCCTTGGTGGCCATTTTTCATGCAGTTGCTAGGGCAACAAGTTGAATCCAAGAGGTGCATACAAGTGTGTGTGTGTGTGCGTGTGTGTGTGTGTCTGTGCGTGCGTGCGTGCGTGCGTGCGTGCGTGCGCGCGCGCGTATGTGTGTTTTCCATCCACCACTGCAACCACATTAATAATCATACCATTACAGTATACATTGCTTCATTGCCATTTCCCTGAACATAATAGAAAATACGTCACTTCTCCATCACTCCTTACATATTGGACTTGTAAGTTGTCGCTCCAAGCTCACAATATCCTTTAATTGGCGAGCCAGTGATTTCCCGTTGCTTCGGTATGGATTTCTCTTAGCATGGTTATTTGTTCATGGACACAAAGCCGGTGGTATACTATACTATCGATCAATCTCACACCGGGTGCATTGAGCACACAAGGGCAGCAGGAGCGACAGCCAAACATTAAACTAGAAATGGAGAGGGGTCATATTATGATACGACCACCCATGCAGAAGGAGGCACGCACACACACGCACACACACACACACACACGCGCTCGCGCACGCACGCACACGCGCACGCACGCACACTTGATACTACAGCATTTGAACCTGGGTCTACCTCTCCTGTGTGTTGATAAACCTCAGATCAATCCCACTCCAGATTATCTTTGATTAACACGATTTCTGCTGCTGACACTGACATAGCTTGTCTGGTTTAGTGAGAATTCATCACGTTTGCAAACCCCAGCTAGATCCAGCTCAATCCTTCTTAACAATAGCTGTAGTGACAAAGACACTAAATGGATTAGTGTAGGTGATTACTGCTATTGTCACCAGTCAATGGCATGTGTTGTGTAGTGTGTCCCTTGTGTGTGTGTCTGTGTGTGTGTGTGTTTGTTTATGTTTGTGTGTGTGTGTGTGTGTGTTTATGTTTGTGTGTGTGTGCGTGTATGTATGTATGTATGTATGTATGTGTGTGTGCGTGCGTGCGTGTGCGCGTGTGTGTGTGTTTGCCTGCCTGTGTGCGTGCGTGTGTGTGTGCTTGCTTGCCTGTGTGCATCCTTGGAAAATAGGCATCCTTGGAAAATATTCTCAGGGTGAGATCTTTACCTTACAGAAGGAGTGAGGGGGGGGGCGGGGGGGGGGGAGGGTAGAAGAGGAGGAGAATAGAGAAGGACAGGAGGAGGAGAGGCAGGGGGCGATTCTCACCACAAATGGCATTAGTGACCCTCCCTGTGGGAGTGGAGGAAATTGGCCAGAAGATGAAGATGGACTGGGCGTTGAACGCTGTGCTGCGTACTGTGGGGCTTTGGCCACAGATTAGTCAGCCACAGAAGTGTGTGTGTGTGTGTGTGGGTGTGTGGTTGTGTGTGAGTGTTGGCAGGAGTTGTGGAGTTGTGGGACAGGCCCCCACGGCCAGAGCAGAGGGTCCATAAGATATATAAGAGAGAGATCGAAAAAGACAGACAGAGAGAATGAGCGAGATAGAGAAAGAGGAAGGAAGAAGCCGTAGGAGAGAGGAGAGGAGAGAAGGAGGAGGAGGAAAGAGAGAGAGAAGGAGGAGGAGGAAGAGAGAGAAGGGTCCTGGCGTGAGCCGTCTATAAATACAGGCATCTCGTCCCTGGGGTGTAGATTCTGGGTTTTGTTATCATTTTGGGCAAAACAGGCAGGGTGTGTGTGTGTGTGTGTGTGTGTGGTAGTGGGTGTGTGTGTGTGTTTGTGTTTGTGTTGTGGTAGTGAGTGTGTGTGTGTGTGTGTGTGTGTGTGTGTGTGCGTGTGTGTGTGTGTGGGGGGTGCAGCTTGTCATTGTAGAGGTCGTCCAGAGCTTTGCAATATTGCACTCAAACAGAGAGGAGGAGAGGAACATCTGAGCTCCCTATCTGGCTGTAGGGTATGTACAGTATGTACAGTATGTACGGTATGTACAGTATGTACAGTATGGGTGCAGGGGTGGCGATTACCGTATCGACATGGGATCACAAAGAACCACGATGATGATGAGTCGCCGTGGGAGAAATGCGCTGTAATAAAATGTGATTCCATAGAGTCGCTGAGACAAAGCACAGAGAACGTGATCACACTGATTTATCCTGGCCAGTCACATCGATTGTGATCACACACTGTGATACTGTGAATCACTGTGGCATATTATATAGAATCGCTGTCCAGTGCAATATGCATCATGTTTTGGGAAGGGAGGTATTGTTGAAAGCTAAGCAGGGTGATTTGACAGCACATACACGCCTTAATGTAACGTGTTCTTTGTGGTTAACTGGATAAAATAAATAACGAATAGTGAAATCAAAGCATACACTTGTTACGGAATAGGGAAATTACATTCGAGTTCTAAAACAATCAGACCAAATTGCATTACAGTGGGCCCACACAAACTACAACAAACTTAAAAGTGAGAGTCTAGTCCA
>NC_139674.1:12135276-12150276 GCF_951799395.1 Argentina silus
CTCTCTGTGTGTGTGTGTGTGTGTGTGTGTGTGTGTGTGTGTGTGTTTACACTTGTCTCTGTGTGTGTGTGTGTGTGTGTGAGAGGACGAGCTGTATACGCTCAATTGTATGATAACTGAACTCAGCGGGGTGTGAGGCCCTCCAGTCAGATTGCTCAACAGTTTAACTAGCTGTCAGGCCTCATTGCAGATCCCCACTCTGCTCTCCTCTTCTCTGTCCTGCTTGGGCGATGCTGCTGCCAGTGGCTGCCTACCTCCCTTCTGCCCTGCTCAGAGAGGGCCTCCTCACACTAGAAAATAACACATCTCTCTGTCTTAGGATGAGGAGAAACTAGGCCAAACAAAAAGGCAGTCAAGTTAAACCTTGAGTCTGAGGAAAGCTACTTTAAAAGGTTTTTTTAAATGAAGGAGTGAGGGTGTTTTCACAATGCTGCTTGGCGGTGATGTACTGGTGGAATATGTGGGTGGGACCTGGACGCCTGTGGAGATGGCTGACGTAGCATCAATGGAATGATGAGTAGCGCTAATGTAGCGTAATGCTAAGGTACTGGTAAAGGCTATTCACCATTCCGTCAAAGATTACGCTTCGCTACATGGCTGGCGCTTGGCGCATTCATGGGAATATGAATTCAGTCAGAAGATGACTCAGCTCAGCTCATTCTTATGCTATTCTGTTTAAGGGATTTAAAGGTTTTAAAGACGCTGTTTTGTTTGACACACACATTTGCCCAAGCTAATTGCTACTTTCCCTTCAAAAAAATCGATAAGGGATGGTTTTTTGTTTGCTTCTCCACAAATCCACTGTTCAGTGGGGGGGGGGGAAAGTATTTAGTATTCTGTCAAGAAAATGATATCTCCTCGCAGGTTCAGGGAGAGGCGGTTGGAAATTCAAAAGCGCGAGCCTCATACCTTAGAATTCTCGCTCCGCTTCACACAAACAATAAGTGCAGGGCGCCAAGTTCCCTCCAAAATGATTTTCATATTCCCTTTCATCAATGGCCTCTGCACCAAATTGAAAAAGGGCTCTTTTGTGGAATGCTTTCCAAGTCCCTTAAGGTAACATGAAAAATCTGCAAGAATGCTATTCAATTATCTCCCACTCTCTTCATACGCGTAGTGCCAAATAGCCTTTAACAAATTGAAGATGGTTAGAGTTGATGCAGGCAAATGGAGTGAATCTGTCTCGAGTACTTAGAGTATGAAAATCGTATGAGACAGACGGGCATCTTCCCGCTGAGGGGGCTGACGATGTCATTTCCCCGGTGAATAGGACGAGGTGTTGAAGAGACACAAAGACCAGCGTGTAGCCACAAAGACTCGCTCCTGTTTCGTAACCTAAATAACCTTGGCCTCGCATTTGTTCCAGTCACCTAACATTACGTCCGTTGTTGACAATGCAAGATGACGGCTTGATGTTCCGCCTCTCTGAAAACTCACTTCTCCCCCTTTAAAGTATAAACAATGTGATTGTCATGGTGAACATGAACACTGTGTAAAGGTTAGCTTGAGAGTCCCTCTTCAGCAGATGCTCTCTGAACTGCAGGCTCAACAAGAGCATTGGAACTGGAAGAGTTGCTGTAAGAGTGAAAGACACTGTCCGCCTGACTGGGAAATTAATATTATACAGTAGGCTTATACTCACGTACATGTTGACTCTCGAACAAAGAGGATTAAGGAAGGAAGGAGAAAAGGAAGAAAGGAAAGGAGGTGAGAAGGAAGAAAGGAAGGAATGAAGGAATGAAGGAGCGGAGGACAAAAGAAATGTGAGGTAATGCTATTTGGTGTCACCTGAACCTAGTTTGTTGTGGGTGACCTGCTCTTCACACAGGAGAGAATCCACCGAAGGAACAATTTAAAGTGGCATTTTTCTCCATCCAGCCATCAGCCGGGGCATCTGAGGCTGCGAGTCACCTGACAAGGCCCAGAGAATGAAGAGGGAGCTAGGGAAATCACCTCTCAGCTTGGCCTCGACCGCTCTCACGTATCCTTCATCTCCACAGCCCTAACCTCTGAAAGCACCCACCTCCTGGCCATTACCCAGGCAGGCAGGCGGGCAGGCAGGCAGGCCTGGGTTTAAGCAGGGGAAGATGGATATGGAGTCTGTCCCCAGCTAAAACCCCACACATCCCTCCTCTGTATTCTACACCATTACTCCCCCGGCTAGCTGCCTGCCTGCCCGGCCCGCCCATCCGCCGCCCGCTCACCCCACTCCCCCCCATTTTTTATTTCTCTCTCTCTCTCTTCCTCCCTCTCTCTCTCTCTCCCTCTCTCTCTCTCTTCCTCCCTCTCTCTCTCTCTCTCTCTCTCTCTCTCTCTCCCACACACAGACACACAGCCTGCCTCTCTAATTCTTTCTCTCTCTCTCTCTCTCTCTCTCTCTCTCTCTCTCTCTCTTGCCATCTCTCTCTCTCTCGTTTTTTATTTTTTTTTATTTGGCCAGGACTGTATGTGCGGTAAAAGGATATAAATATCTGTAGGCGTGAGCCTGCAACCAATAAAACATGTGGATGGGAAGGGATTGTGACAGGCGATCACACCATTTGAGGAGAGGGAAAGGGATTTACTCCCCTGTTAACGTAGCTAAAGCCCTCCGAGCATTGCCTGTAGAAAAATGGCACAGGCAGCCATCGCTCGTACTTCCTGGCTCCTGATGTCAGAGTGGGATTGTTTCAGTTGTCTGCGCCGGATTCCGTGTCGGAACATAAACCTTGTATTCAACTCCAGAACATAAAAGTCAGTACAGGCTACTTGTGTGGGTGGGGTACCATGTCACTGCACAATGCCGTGTGAGCTGAGCTGAGACATTCTCCTGGGTGCACAACACAGCTGTCTTCTGTTCCTGTATGTCCTGAAGAGGGCATTTTGCTTTTAAAGGATGTGGTGAATGTTGTAAGGCTTTGCTCGTACATGTAATACACAATCAGTGGAGGCCTGGGGGACGGGCTCATTGTAAGCCATGGCATGGAATGGTATCGTGTTTGATGCCATTCCTCATTCCATTCCACGCATTACGATGAGCCCGTCCTCCGATGTCGACCTCCGCCAGCCTCCGCAGATTCTGCACTGGCCTCACAACACTTACCACGTCCTTTGAAGGCAAATTGAGTACAATTCTACACAATCTCATTAGCGCTGTTACTTCATGAATGCATTACACACCTTATATAAGTAATGCGAAACAAATTGCCTTTTAACATACTTGACAACGATTAAACGACAGGAAACATATCTGCCTGAGACCACCAGCTGCTACACGGACGCTGTCACCAGTTGATGTCAATTAGCGCGCTAAAAACATCAGATCACGTCCATGTGCATAAATAAACAACAAATTGCCTTCAACCCAATAAAACAAAGTTATGATGAGAGTCTTTGATCTGCCATGTGGAACCCTGTTTAAAGGACCCAGGTGGTCCGAATAGTTTCCTGACGAAAAAAGCGCCACCCAACCCTCGCCCATCACTTTCAAATAACTCTCTCTCTTATCTCCCCCTCACACACACACACACACATACGCACAACTGCCACTTTCCCGTGGCCTCAAAGCAACCGCGACACATCAAAACAACACATTCTGTCGCTACTCCACCCTGGAAAATTGGAAAATATGACTAGTCTCTGCCACAATGGGAGCGGGGGAGACTGAAAGCGATGACAGTTTAGGCGATGACAGCGTAGGCACCTCTTCTTGGTTTGACAAACACACACTCTTCCACCACATGGTGTGACGAACACACACTTTCGTAATGTGCCGGTGTCAATGGTGGTGACTGGTGGCTTGTGGCGCTAGCTTGAGTGATGACACACAACACACATAAACACACACACACACACACACACACACAAACACGCACACACACACAAACATACACACACACAAACGCATGCAAACACACGAGCAAACACACACACACATGGGCCCTAGGCTGGCGGCAAAAACACTAATGAAAGGAGTCAGGTGGAAAATGTTAGCAGCGTAGTGCTAATTGACCTGACATGTACCTCAGTGCAGCTCAGTGGGGAAGACTAGTGGCTGGCCTCCTGTGTGTTGACATGTGGAGAGCTACTGCTCTTTCCTCCTTGTCAGGTTTCTGGTGGGAGGTGGGAAAGGGCTTGGGACACACTCTTTCTCTCTCTCTCTCTCTCTCTCTCTCTCTCTCTCTCTCCTCTCTCTCTCTCCTCTCTCTCTCTCCTCTCTCTCTCTCTCCTCTCTCTCTCTCTCTCCTCTCTCTCTCTCCTCTCTCTCTCTCTCTCCTCTCTCTCTCTCTCCCTCTCTCCTCTCTCTCTCTCTCTCCTCTCTCTCTCTCTCTCTCTCCAACAATCTCACCAATAGCCTTTCTTACTCTCTCTGTCTGTCTGTCTGTCCCTCTTTCATCTCTCTCTACAACTATCTCACTTACACTCTCTCTGTCTCTCTCCCTCTCTCCCTCCCTCTCTCTCTTTGTGTTCCATTTCAGGTTGTACCACTCAGGCTCAGTCCCATGGGTGCTGCTGTCCACAGAAAGCCTCCCTCACGAGTGCGTAAAGCGCATCTTTAAAGTGCTAGAGTAGATGCCACAGTGTGTAAGTCAACCCTCTGAAGTGGGGCAAAAAAACAAGACCTCACAAATACATTCAAACTGCTTGCTGTAGTAAAGACACAGCAGTAATTCAACTCTATAGAAACACGTTGTTGTTTTTTTGCAATAATTCAACTGTATGGAAGCACCATAGGCTGGTACTCCCAGACACAGATTAAGGCCGTTCCTGCCGAGTCTTGGAAACAGTCCTTCATACGTTTGAGCAAATCAATCACCTCTGCTGTGAATAGCCTTCATTTGGGAGTCTGCTTGAAGAATCACACTCCTGCTCCAGTCACACTGTGACTGTGTGCTTCTATGTAAAAACCCCTTTAGGAGCACACAGGCAATGAGCTGGCAGTAATTTCCTCTTGATTTAATGCAGCGATGTATCTAACCCAGCTGCCTCTGCCACCGCTGCTGTTGCCGTGTGATGCATTCGGTTCTGCATACAGATATAGTTCTCTACCTCTGGGTGAGGTGCAGTATGTACACTCTCTCCCTCCCCTGACATCTTTTTACCTAAATGGTGAGGAGCTCGTCGAGTCATTTGTATTGTTAAGCTGAAAACATTAGCATTCATCTTTATCAGCTGTTTTTCCTTTTGTAATTCCTGCATCTAAGTAAAAAAAAAATAAAAGAAACTATCCTCAGGGGAACCATGAGTAGGTACTGTAGCCAGAAACCCAGAGCTAAAAAAACAAGTTGCTGTTTTGTGGCTTTTATGGTTAAGAGCCGTACAGTGGCTGCTACTTTGATGGATGCAGAGCACCTTGTCACCTAGAATAACATCACCCATGGCCATCTGAAGCCATTACGGCCTTAAACCCCCATCTGTCTCTCCCCTGTGGTCTCTCCATGGTGAAGAATACACCCCCGACATGGTGTCCTGTCATGTCAATCCAGCAATAAACATCAGCCTGAGTCAGGAATGAATAAAAAACAACACACATGCATGTACGGACCCACACACACACACGCACGCACACACACACACACACACACACACACAAAAATACACACATTGAATGGACACACTCATATGCATGCACAAATTCTCTCTCTCTCTCTCTCTCTCTCTCTCTCTCTCTCTCCACACACCCCCCCAAATGCACACACGCATGCACACACACACACACACACAAACACAAGCACACACACACCTCATGTATTTACAAAAGTACTTCCAGGACAGCTTCATCCACATTCGCCCTTGTAAATCAATTTATAAATTGAATTTCATTTTCATATTTCAAAGTTGGATCACTCGGTCAAGTGCCCCAAAGCACCAACACCAGGTTCTCATCTAACTTACAAAACAGGCGCATAAATCATGCAGTGACCTTTAAACAATTGGAGGACATGGTTGGGATACCCGTAGGCCTAAATCCCTAGAGAGAGTGCTTGCAGTGTTACCACTCTAGTCCTGGTGTAATAGAATCAGAGATGTGGCGCCTGTTCAGCATTTAGACACCTCCTGTACGGTATTACACTACACCGGCTTCATCAGCATTAGCTACACTGACCTGGAGCCACTGGCGATCACAGTTGATTCATCTTTCCTTTTTTTTATAACAACTTGAACGTGTGTGTGTGTGTGTGTGTGTGTGTGTGTGTGTGTGTGTGTGTGCATTTGAGGGTATGTGTGAAGAGAGAGAGAGAGAATTTGTGCATGCATATGAGTGTGTCTATCCATATGTGTGTATTTGTGTGTGTGTGTATTTGTGTGTATGTGTATTTGTGTATGCGTGCGTGCGTCTGGGCCCCCACATTGGCTTCCTAACCAAAGAGGCTACAGCTCTCATCCCAAAAGTCCATACTGTAATCTTCGTAAATCCGTTCATTCTGATTAATCGCACTGTGCTGTGCCAACGGCGTTTACCTCGCCCCTCAACAACAATAAGGCCAGCTGTCAAATGTTATGCAAACCTCAGACTACTAGACCTACACCTTCCTCAGAGTAACATGACTATTCTGCTTGAATTCAGAAACAAAAACAAACATCGCAATATGTATTCATCCTAGATGTGTTTGTATCTGACACAGCCTTGTATCAGTGTCACAAGTACTTACTGTATTATTGGCCAAGTACATTTCTTTGTTTACATTTTATCAGAATCCTGATTATCAAGCCTATAATCATAATTTGACACAATCAATATAACACTCCTATGTGAATGTATAATCATGTTAGTTGAGAAGTGTTGTATGGAAACAGCTTATTTCCTCCCTGTTGCTTTGGTGTTCTGTGTAAATACCACTAGACTCATCTTCAAAACATCATTCATCATCAGGGGGAATCAACCCAGCGTTATTTCAATTTCCTTGAATAAGAACTACACATTTCACAGGCCTACGGTATTATTATTAACAATTGTTTCATTATAACAGCACTGATGTTGTTTCAAACATAGGACATATACCATATACTGAACATATACTGTTGCACATATACTGCAATTGTTGACATGAAATTATGCTCAACAAGCAACTTTGTTTCCCTATTAGTTGCTACACAGTAAGTGGCGTCCACTTAACGTAAATTATTAATATATAAATCGCACTAAAGAAAGTCTTATCACTTGATGTTTACATTACTTGAAGTCTGTATTTATTCTCCATGCAATTACAATGTTAGCATATTAACAGCCTTAACATGGTTAGGTTTATTACAAAAGCATAAACATGTCTTTCTAGCGATGGCCGTGCATATTCATATGAGAAACGAGGCATTTGGATAAGTAACCTTGGACATGTACATTAATCATTACAACTCCAAGTACAGCTTCCTGAAGCAGTCAACCAAACAAACAAAGCCCAGTGCCAATACTAATGAACCTCACGGGCCCTTTTTTTTCCTCATTCTCTGTTCGTATTTTTAATTATGAAATGTTGTGCAGCATGCTTTTAATGATTCTGTTTTTAATAGAACTGCAAATTAATTGTGTACCTCTGCTGCCATTGCACATTTAAACAGGGAATCAGAATAATGAAGAATCAATGGAGCAACATATTAGATGTTATGTTCATCAATATGGCTTGTAACTAACTAACAGGTCGCTGATTCCACACTGCTTGGGGATTCGACTCGTGGAGGGAGGACTTCGGGATGGAACCGTGAATCCTTCACTATTTCACCGGATGCGTCCTGGGACAGTCCATTATCTAAATGAAGCCCTGCGTGACTGATTTTAGTTTAAGCATCGTGACATGTTTGAGAAATGTCTAAATACTGTCAAACCATTTAGAGGGTAAACAAAACACCAAACAGCTGTCAATAGCACGATGACATTCCAAAAGAGTAAATAGAAGGCCCAAAGTCAAGCCATAGAACTAACCCATAATTCTATTGTCTCCTTTAGGCAGGACTCATCAGTTATCAGACTTAGTGAGGAGAAGGTATGAGATTCACCCTGACAACGGTAACTACGTCTGTGCCGAGCCTGGGTACTGTATTTACCTTGTATCTAAATGAGGGTGAGATCCCATTTGGATTAACATACCCATCCACTTCAGATTGTCACCACGAAAATAACACGGGCAGATGACAGGCAGACTAATCTGACTGTGAGTATACATGTATGCTGCAGACTGGGAATAAGCCAGCCAGAGACTCAGATGTGTGGGGGGGGGGTGGGGGGTGGGCGGGTGGGGTGGGGGTGAAGGAAGACAGAGAGGTAGGGGAGGAGGACATCACATTGGGGAGATGTACCTTTGTAGCGCCCATACATATTTCATCGGTGGAAAAAGAAAGGCTCCCTCTGCTTATCGGGGTAAGCAATCCCCGCTCCGTATTGCTTCCATCCAACAGCCTGTGACAGATCATATTAGTCTGCGTCCGGCGCCTCTCATTTCACGCCGCCCCTCTGCAGCGATTGGATTTCGTGCCATTTAGGACAAGGAGAGGGAAAACAGGAGGAGGTTTCCTCCTGCACACACACATGTACACACACACACACACACACACACACACACATGCACGCATGCACACACATACACACACACATATATAGTCAGACACAGTCACAGATACACTCAGACTCAGACATGCACTGTAATGCATCTTTTCACATAGCTAGAGCATGATATAGGACCCAGGGCTAGGCTTGTGTGTGTGTGTGTGTCTGTATGTGTGTGTGTGTGTGTGTGTGTGTGTGTGTGTGTGTGTGTGTGTGTGTGTGTGTGTGTGTGTGTGTCTGTGTCTGTGTCTGTGTATGTCTGCCTGTGCGCGTGCATTTGTGTATGTGTGCGTGTGCTTGTGCGTGTGCGTATGTGTGTGTGTGTGTGCATGTGTGTGTGTGTACGTGTAGCTACCTGAAAGATGAGGCTGAGTGTGGGTAGAATGGGAGGAGGGAAGAGAGCCCCAGGGGGTGGTGGGCAGTTAGAGCTTTAGGAGAAAAGTGCTGCAGTGGTCTTCTATACAAGCCACCCTCGCCAGTGAAAAAAGGCCCAATCGCCTGTCTCCCAGCAGGAGTCTAATGGCTATTTCCAGGACATCTTCGCAGTAACCATCGCTCCTCTGAAGAGACAGGGACCAGAAGGACCGTGGATGAAATGACATCTGTGAAGTGAGAAAGCTGTCCCTCAAATCCCCAACAACCCACTTTCACACATCACACATCACACATCTCTGTGCTACTTTGCTGTTTGTGCATTTTTAACACCGCTGACGCAATTACTCAAGAGTTTTCTTCATGGAATAGTGATGTGTTTCTTTTCAGAGAAGCAGGTGAACTGATAATAATGGGTCGGGTATTGTATAGCAGTTTCAAGGTCAGCGTGTACTCACACATACTAAACAAAACTAGCAAATGACCGTGGTAACCTGTTCTTCCATGAGTATCACACATACATTTACTACGGTACAAGGTCTGCGTAATCGTGTGGTGTGAACCTAAATACACCATGAATTTGAAATGGTGTGTCAAAGAAAAAATGGAGAAAGTGTGCATCTGAAAACCTGCGAACCACAATCTAAATCCACAGCAATTACCTCAACAGTTCAGTCCTTACAGAAGACAAAATACATCAAATAAAATACAGTTTCCGAGATACGAGAGAGTCACATAACGGTGGGCTTCAGGAGCACTAGGATGACCTTATAAGGGTGTTTACATGTAAATGCATGCTTAAATGCTTGTTCTAATCCTGTTTCATGCACTCCTGAGGGAAAGAACTGGCACCGTCGTCTAACATTTCCACCTACGACCCGTCTGCAAACCATCAATCTGGGAAAATACAGCATCTCTCCCTCCCAGCTTCTCTCCCTCTGCCAACGCACCCCCATCGTACTCTCTGTAAAAGCTTGATTTAAACCAAAGTACTGTACTGTTTTCGAAAGACCGTAAGGAGTGCCAGATTGTGCCATCTGGCTCCCAGCTTTTTTTTATACGTACGTACCTCTCGTGAAAATGCCGTGGAATTCAGCAACACCTCGACAGACCCTCGACAGACCCTCGTGTCATTAAGGAGAGGAAGAGGGGTGGGGTGGGGAGGGTGGGGGGGGCTGAGAAATAAATGGTTGGGCTCAAAACTCATCTCTTACCGATGATGAGTGTGACTTTTAGGAGCCACTCGATAGCCGGAGAATGTACAGCGGAGGAGGTCAGCTTTCAGAAGGAGACAAAGTAATTCTGGAGATAACAATGACAGTGGCAGAGAGAGAAAGAGAGAGAGAGAGAGCTGCTCCTCATTGTGTACATTCTGCTTGTTTGGAAAGAGGAGGAGAAAGAGAGACGGAAAGAAAAATACCTTCTATTGATACCGTGCAAATGCATTTTCACTTCAACCTGCCCGGCTGTGACAAAAATTGATGATTTTTATTAAGAGCCCTGGCTTTCTATCTCCCGCTTCATACATCTTTTACACAGAAAAGGCCATCTCTGTAGCACGGGCAGACAGAGAGCAGTTCCTCTTAGTTATTTTGAAGGAGCTAGCCAGCAGTTTGTGTGTGTGTGTGTGTGTGTGTGTGTGTGTGTGTGTGTGTGTGTGTGTGTGCGTGTTTGTGCGTGTGTGTGTGTGCGTGCGCGTGCGTGCGTGTGTGTTATTTTTTAATGTGACACTTTATAATAAAGTAACCCTGCTGTTACCGTGAAACCCATGGCCCCCTCCTTCCCAGAAATGTCCTTAATGGGTCCGATTTCAGACGTTAGAAAACTTTCTGTGTGGAACTTGTTATAAGCCAGGAGATAACATCAATGTTAATGAGCAAGTATTTCCCAAAAATTCTTGATCTAATTCAATGATTACACTAATGTCAACAAATGGGACTCTCTGGACATCACTGTGTAGTTTGGTTGGTAATGAGGGCCCGGGGGGGGGGGTCTAGTGTTAAAGGGGCTTGTTGCTATGGATTTTTGCAGGGTCTATGAAACACAAACTGTGAGAGTTCAGTTTTTTGTTTTGCTGACAATCCGTTTGGGCCTCTCTTGTGTGACTGAATTGAATGAGGAATGGCTGTTATGCTTCATCAGTTGTTTACTGAAAAGAATGGTTCACTAATGGACAAGCCTTTCAGCCTTGGTTTGAAGCAAATAAAGTGTGTGTGTGTGTGTAGGCGCATGTGTGTGTGTGTGTGTGTGTGTGTGTGTGGATGTGTAGGCGCATGTGTGTGTGTGTTTGTGTGTGTTAGTAATTGTGTGTGTGTGTGTGTGTGTGTGTGTGTGTGTGTGTGTGTGTGTGTGTGTGTGTTTGTTTGTTTGTGTGTGTTAGCAACTCTGTGTGTGTTTTGATCTCCCTCAGTAGTCTCTGAGTGAACATCCATCCCAGATGTAGCAATGTATTTCTCCCCACAACAGTGCACTAGTGCACTCATTGAAACATGCTTGTTGGTGCCTCTGCTACATCCTTACAGTATGTGAAAGCCCCACTGTCACCAGGGAAACTATTTCCGCCCCCCCTCCACACCACCACAACACACAACACACCACCTTCCCACCATCCATCCATCCGTCCACCCACCCACCCACCCACCCACACCCAGCCAGTGAGGTTACTCAAAGTGTTGTGTTTGCATTTCCTTTAAGTGGTCAGGCACTGACCCTGACCACCCCCATCCCCCCCTGGGAGCCGATGCCTGAGCTGTAGTCCCGCCAAATCAGCACAGCTGATGAGAAAGTCTCCTCCACATCCACTGACAACCCTTATAAACCACCACAGTACAAGAGCCCTCGCTCCTCAAGGCCTGTGGGATTGCTGTGGGGGGACTGACATGAACCAAACAAGGCCAGGCATCATTTTGATCAATAACAGACCTTCCTCACCACCCAGACTATTTGTCACCCTGTTTGGAGGCAACAACAGTAGGAAATAGTGTGGCAGGGATTTGTCGCCAGGAGGACAGATAATGGGCTGATAACGTCGCCTTGGAAACACTGTCTACTGTTGCGGCTGTACATCTCTGCTGGTATTGGCAGGATCTCATTATAAACATGTACTCTTACAACCCTACCTAACAATGGTACAATATAGTACGGTGTGGAACACAATGTCTTCCACAGTCAGCAGTATGCTCTTACATCCAGAGGTGGTTGTTATTGATTTGTGTTGTTTGTGTTGTTTGTTTGTTTATCTTTTCAGATGCTTGAGGTGCGCTTGGTTCGGCATGACCGGCACAAGTGAACCAATGGAATAGTCATAGAAGTGTACCAGGCAAGCCACATCCAACGCACCTTAAGCATTTGAAATAAATCAAATGCTATTTTGACCCAGGTCTGATGCCTTCAAAAACGTAACGTTCCCAACCGGAACATGAGTCCGTATATCAGGGTGGACAGGTTAAGCAGGCCTGATGGAGCCACGAAACACACAGCATCTCCACAAACAGAGAGGAGAGCTCCACACACACCACACAGAGCCAGAGCAGCACAAAGTGTGTGTGCAGTGCAAACAAACAACAAAAAGACTAGCCAAGCTGCAACATTTACCCCCCTACGGTGCTGCCTTCCAAGAAATCAGCCATTGCTAACCCTTCTAACCCGTGGAGTACCCGCTGTCAGCTCCCAGAAGAGTTCTACACACAGACACACACTCACACACACACACACACACACACACACACACACACACACACACACACACACACACACACACACACACACACACACACACACACACGCCCAGGTGTTCTGATTCTACATGAGATGGGCTGCTGTTCTGCTTGTTGCTGGCTCTTAAGACATGAGTGGAGAAGCAGTTGAAAGCTATTACTTTTAAAGATGAATTCTGTATCCCTTTCCCCCCACCCTGCTCCTGAAGTACGCACTTCTGCACTTCCCTGAAGTATGCACATTCCCACAAAGATTCAAATGGAAGTTACTCTACTTAGTACCAATCCTGTGCTTTTAAATTAACGTGGGAAAGTACGCGGGTACATACTTCAAGAGAAGGGTGGAATAATGGGACGTGCGTAGCAAATGTAGAGGCATCTGAACACTCCATTGTTTGTGGTATAGTGCGGAGGTGGAACAGCTGTTAGCTGGGAGGACTGTGATTCATCACTATGGAGATTCGCCTGGCAAAAGTAATAGTACGGTAGGGATGGGGGAACTAATCATAAAGCATTGTTACAGAACAAACCACAACACAACATTCACATCGTCTCAAGACAATCGGATGCGTATGCTGGGGAAAAAACAACAACACTGTCTGCTACTGACTCATTGTGGTTTTAACAGGCTATTCCATTGATCTGATGTGACCCGAGACAACCGATTAGCATTACCTAGCCTTCATAAGGCTTATTGTCGTTTACTTTCCAACAAGCAGTCAATTTCACACGCCTTAGGGAGCTAATTCTGTCTCCAACAAAGATTATTTGTCACAAGATCAAGTACAGTGTGTTTCATGAAAACAAATGTTGTTACCGTAATATATGTAAAGCCATGGATACAAAGCAGTCTACCGAAAAAGAGATGCACTTCGTTTTGCTGCGTTTTTTTCTCATTAATAATTTCTTCCTTTTGGCGGGCTTGAAACATCAACTACAGAGAAGAGTGAGCCATGGGAGTGCAGAGTGGGATGCAATACTCAACATCACTGCTTGCAAATGTTTTCAATGTCTATCTATTCACCCTTCAATGGACATACATAAATAAATACATTTAAAAAAAACATAAAAAATAAAATAGCCGATGTGGTTGCTGTAATGGCTTAATCAGAAATTGGATGGTTTGTGCATTGCCCATTACACATCTCACACACCTGGAGTCAACCTGTGAACAATGTTCGGGGAAGCTACAGTAGATGTATACACCCAGCTACAGATAGATTTATTTGATATGTATTAAGACATGTTAAGCAATCATATTATTGCTTAAGATCTAAACCTTAAACAATAATATGATTGCTTAACATGTCCTAATACATGTCTAATCAATCTATACACCTATGCTGTGTTGCACATTGTCCCAATGGAAATAGTAGCTTATAGGGCGGTCTAACGTCCGGTTGGGCCAATAGAAGGGCTACATCTGATTCAGTAGCATAAACCTAATGGCATCTACACACCATCAGAAGACTTTGTTTTAGAATGATTTGGATGGGTAATTATTACGACAAAAAACAGATGGGATGTCACAGGTGAGATGTCCCAGATGGGATGTCAGGTGGGATGTCACACAGGAGTGAGATATTCCCGCTGAAGCACACATGACTGGTTCCTCGGCTGAAGTCCACTTCGGCAGGTGTCTGAAGTGGACTTCACATGGCTCCTACACTATTGGGACACCCTTCAAAATGACGACACGGACATTGAATTCTGGTTCAAGAGGAGAAAATGGTAGAGGCACCGTAGTGGAAAGGAGATATTTTTTCGAGTAATGGGAGGCACCTCGGAATGCTGTAAAGCCGATTTAGCTGTTCCGTGTAGACATTTTTAGACAGAGTTTAGCGGAATATATATCATCATTCTGTTTCTATGCGAGTGGTAGTGGTAAGTGTTGGAGAAAAGCAGTCGTGAAAGGTTTTGGGACGCACCTAGTGACTCTGCCAAATAATCAAGCAAATTATTATACTGTTCTATTCAATCCTCTCCAAGTTAATTAGCTGAGATTAAAAGAGGGGAAATACAAAGAAACCCAAAAAAATACCCATTGGAGCTGTGGAACCCCATTGTTTTAATTAAGCAAGCAAGGTTATAGAAGTATTCATTTATTCTAAAAGAACAGAACAAATGTCTGCTCTTTTGTGGTGGTGGTGGCAGACATAAAAACGAAAAGCTCTTTCTATTCTAATAGTGCAGGAATTAATTAATGACAGAATTTTTTTTTTTTTCCTTTCATGACAATGTGAGTCTTTTCCAAAAGTGTGGGCTAATGAGGCCTAAGTGGTCGTCCAAATTGTGCCTGTCAGTCTGGTGGGTTGGGGGGTCGTAGAGAGGGCCAGGCACCGCAGCCAGGTAAACCCACACAGGACCAATTATTGAACAGACGTCCCACAGCCA
>NC_139674.1:12155276-12158089 GCF_951799395.1 Argentina silus
TTTCTTCCCCAAGACAGTGGGGCTCACACACAAGTCCCCTGCCTCTCACTGACTCTGGGGCTTCCACTCCCCCCCGTCACACAGACACACAGACAGACACACACACACACACACACACACACAATGCACTGACAGTGTCATTTACATTTATTCTAATTTATAGTGTACATGTCCCATACCCATTTCACAGCCTCTAGCCTCAACTATACTATATATATTGTTGTTTTATGTCCTATGCACCAATCTCACCAAGTCAATTTCCTGTATGTGCAAATATACTTGGCCAAATAAAAGAATTCTGATTCTGATTGAAAAAAAATGCTACAGCTTCTGTACCCTTTGACTCCGGAACCTTCTCCCTCTCTGCCTATTCAGCATGTTGGGCAATAAATCAATTTTTACCCCCATAGGTTGGTGCCGAGGTGGCCTGCGGGGCCAGCAGGATACTGTCTACTTACTTCCATTCATCTTTTAATGGACTTTCCACCTTCCTCTTTGGCAGAGTTCCTGCTCACGTCAGGTCAGCAACGATCGCTGGGGTCCTTAGTGCCTGATGGACAGGGAGGGAGATATAGTCAGCAACAATCACTGAGGGCTCAGGTGTGGGAGAGATTGAAATCTTTTTCTTTACCTCCTTAAAGAGGAAGGTCCTTAGGATACAATAGAGTGCTCCTCTCCGTGGGTCAGCAACAATGGATGAGGCATGGCAGAGACTGTCACTCTAACCACGAGGATCGCCATGGAAATAAGTCTATTGTTACTTTTCGTCAAGGATTTTTACGGTGCACGTTGTTCACGTCGTTGACGTAACCTTATATGTATTTCTTGTGTATGGCTTCACTCATCCATCCACTGTTCTCCTTAGTATAGAGAGTCATGTCCTTGAAATTCAATGACAAAACATTGTATTCTGCTCTGTTCTGCTCTTAAACACACACACACACACACACACACACACACACACACACACACACACACATATTCACACACATACTGTACCCCCACACAGACACACACACACACACTCACACACACACTCACACACACACAGGGGGGTTGTAGTGTGATAAAAACTAGCCTGTACCTGACGTGTGACAAATGATTACAATTCAGAATAATAGTGAGTAAACAGGGGGATTAATTCACACCTTGGTTGTTACGGTAACTGGGGAAATGTGGCCCCACCACTAGCAACAAGTCCCTTGAGAAATTACACCAATTGCCATTTTGAAAATGAATTCAGTGACCTACAGTAATGTGAAATTAATGTGAACACTGTTTGCCAGACCATGGCTTACTTTCTCTTTCTCCTTCCCTCTTCTTCTTCTTCTTCTTCTTCTTCTTCTTCTTCTTCTTCTTCTTCTTCTTCTTCTTCTTTATCCTTCCGTCCATCTCTTCAATGCTGGAATGACAGCATGTGTTGTGAGAAATAAGTCTCAAATTGACACATCAGATGTGAAATTGGTATGACAGTCAAGCATAACAGGCTTACATGTATGAGTGGCTGCACACTGCGATTCTCTTTCCCATTACCCAACACACTCAGGAATAAACACAGGAATAAAACCTACTACGCACGCACAGCTAATCCAGGCATTAACATCCGTTTATTAAACTAAACCCTGCAGTGTGTGTGTGTGTGTGTGTGTGTGTGTGTGTGTGTGTGTGTGTGTGTGTGTGTGTCTGTAACAGTAACAGTGGGTTGTATGTTGATATATAACCCCAAGATTGAAGTGGAAGGGAGAGCTTGTTAAACGTTGGTTGAGCCAGAGACAGGAGTGTGTGACAAGACAGATACTCGCGACACAAACACGAGACTAAGCCCACGCAGTATTGATTTTCTTTTAATGTGTGTGTGTCTGGGTGGTTGCGTGTGTGTGTGTGTGTGTGTATTGTATTTCCAGAAGGACACAGCTCCACTCATGTAATGAGGTGTTGAGTTGGGTAGCATGGTGAGAGCAGAGCGAGCTGTGTGTTCACAGCAGATCACGAGATGCTGAGCAGAGCAGACGGTTTTTCATCTGTTTCTTTCATCATGTTTTCAAGGAAGGTCACGAAGGCTTCCTTATATTATTTTATTCCCTGTTTTAGATATTTCATATGTTTCATATGAAACAGGTTTCATATGTCCTGTTTATCGTTTTCTATACCCTGTTTAATTCCCTGTTTACTGCCGGTAAATGTATTGCTTTATACTAGCGAGAGAGAGAGAGAGAGAGAGAGAGAGAGGGAGAGAGAGAGAGGGGGAGAGAGAGAGAGAGAGAGAGAGAGAGAGAAAGAATTAGAGAGGCAGGCTGTGTGTCTGTGTGTGGGAGAGAGAGAGAGAGAGAGAGAAAGAGAGAGAGAGAGGGAGAGAGAGAGAGAGAGAGAGAGAGAGAGAGGGACTGTACAGGGTAATGATGATTGAACATTGATGTGCTAAGTTATTATGGGGGGGGATACAGTAGGGGAACCCACAACAAGCAACAAAATAAATGGGGTCTTGACAGGACGGAAGGTCAGGTCCTCCATCACTCAGATGATGAGTTCAGAGAAGTTTGACCCTCATAACATGCTTGACTGCTCTATCCGCCCACTGGGCCTGACTAACCCCTGAACCTCACACAAATCAACTGCAGAAAACTAGAGATGAATAAAAGGTCTCATCATATGACACCTCACAGCCAGCTGCTAGCTTTAACACATCCACACTGTCTCTAATGGGTACAACTCAAAGTTAGTGTGAAAAACACCATAGGCAAGATTTGTCTCTCTCTCTCTCTCTCTCTCTCTCTCTCTCTCTCCCCCTCCCTCTCTCTCTCTCTCTCTCTCTC
>NC_139674.1:12158289-12173289 GCF_951799395.1 Argentina silus
TAGAATAAAGCATCCTTGATTGGTGAAGCATTCTTGAGGATCTCTTTGAGCTTGACGTCGATTGTTTCTTCGTATGCTCCTTTGCTGTACTCCCACTGACAGAGGAATATCTTGCTATTGGAACTATGGAAATGAGAATTTTCTTATTTTCTATGTGTGTTTTCTTCTTCCCATCCCGCTGTTTTGTTTCACGTCAAAGGGACCCTGTGGGTCTTTATTATTTTTGCCATGGTGTGTCTGTTCTGTTGGTGGTGGGGGGTGGGCGGTCTGTTCACCAAGGGGGAGGCTGGTCGCCGTGGGGACGGACGACTTCCTGGAAACGGTGTATATCTCTGTTGATTGCCACTTGCCAAGGCTGTCCATCAAACTAAAGCCCGTAACAGCTTGCCTTGAAGATGAACAATCGCACGCTCGCATGTGTGTGCAGTAACACATCATCTTTATATCAGTATGGAGATAGAAAAAGCTTGATTTATCTCTTTAACGGTAAAGGGCAATGTCAGTTTAAATGCAATTGACATATCCAATCAGTTCATGGATGGTTGGACTGTAGTGGTCCTGTCAGCAGTGTATCTAGGTTTATACCCGTGTCCAGAGCAGAAAGACATACGACTACACCACCCATCTGAGTGGCATCTCCAGCTCCCAGTCATTTCCCCTGAGAAGAGTGGAGGCTTTCTTGATGTCTACTTTACAGCACCTTTATATAGACATTGTTGATTGACACACAAGTGTATTTATGTAACCTTGGGTATCAGTGGAAAAGCATCGTACAGTACTTCCAAAAGGCAACAGGAGAGAGAGAGGGATGTGATGGTGATTCATCGGATTTTAATTCATGTCAGCCGTCTTTGGGGTAGAGTACACGCCACGTTGCCATGGTGTAAGCCATGGGGCTATGTCCGTTCTGTAAATTATATTTCTATGATGTGAATGCAGTTTATCATGAATACTTGCACAACAATAACCCCAAGCATCGTAGTGTGTTTTTTGCATACATGCCGAAGGCAATTGCATCCCTGGAAAAAAGCATGTCCAGTACTAAAAGGCACCGGGAGAGAGAGAGAGAGAGAGAGAGAGAGAGACAGAGAGGGAGAGAGAGAGAGAGAGAGAGAGAGAGAGAGAGAGAGAGAGAGACAGAGAGAGACAGAGAGGGAGAGAGAGACAGAGAGGGAGAGAGAGAGAGAGACAGAGAGACAGAGAGAGACAGAGAGGGAGAGAGAGAGAGAGACAGAGAGGGAGAGAGAGAGAGAGAGGGAGAGAGAGAGAGACAGAGAGGGAGAGAGAGAGAGAGAGAGAGAGAGAGACAGAGAGGGAGAGAGAGGGAGAGAGACAGAGAGGGAGAGAGAGAGAGAGAGACAGAGAGAGACAGAGAGGGAGAGAGAGGGAGAGAGAGACAGAGAGAGACAGAGAGGGAGAGAGAGGGAGAGAGAGGGAGAGAGAGACAGAGAGGGAGAGAGAGGGAGAGAGAGAGAGACAGAGAGGGAGAGAGAGGGAGAGAGAGGGAGAGAGAGAGAGAGACAGAGAGAGACAGAGAGGGAGAGAGAGGGAGAGAGAGGGAGAGAGAGACAGAGAGAGAGAGAGAGACAGAGAGAGACAGAGAGGGAGAGAGAGGGAGAGAGAGAGAGAGACAGAGAGAGACAGAGAGGGAGAGAGAGGGAGAGACAGAGAGAGACAGAGAGAGACAGAGAGGGAGAGAGAGGGAGAGAGAGGGAGAGATATGAATGCTATTTACTGTAAGTACTTGCACATATAACCCTGAGCCTATTCAACGCTGGCGTCAACAGACTGGCAGGGCATTGTGTTCTCAACCAGCTAAAGCAAATCCTGTGGTGCGCCTAGGGTTGCACAGTCATGGCGTCTTGTGTGAGCGATGCTAAGGGCTCCTCTAGGTGAGGTCTATTTCCCTCCCTGTGTGTTGCCACAGCTTAGTGCTGACCAGGAGGTGCAGCGTTTTCTATTGCCCTTGGGTTGGTTGGGTTCGGTTGGTTAGAAGGAGTGCTTTGCTTTGCCTTGCCTATGTTTAGCTTTTCATTTGCTGCCTCCCCTCCATTTAATCCATAACACCACTCTGCTTTTAAGCAGAGCTTTCAAATTTGACCTTGACTTAAATCCATCACGTTGACATTTCTAGTCGAAGGGAGGGACAGGGGGCAGCCTTACAAACGCACCATTACACTCAACGAGGGCTTCCATTCTCTACTGAGAGAGAGAGAGAGAGAGAGAGAGAGAGAGAGAGAGCTGGTTTAATTGCTTCCAGTTCCATTTACACCCTCAGTCCCAGTCCCTATAAACTGTAGGAAACCCAGAGAAAGTATGCAAGGAGTAATTATCTATAAGAGTGTTTGGAATGGAGGCAGAGGAGCTTAATGTGGTCCCCCTCTCTCTCTTTTCTCCTCAAACCCAATAACCCCAGTCAAAGTCAACTGTTGGGTAAATGTGACTCAAAACAAGGGGAAAAACATCACAGAGAGAGAGAGAGAGAGAGAGAGAGAGAGAGAGAGAGAGAGAGAGAGAGAGAGAGAGAGACTGTGAAATACCTTTCATGTGACTAAAACAAGGCCATTACTGTATGCACATGGATGTTACATAAATATACATTTCAAAGCTGCACACCAGGGGAACACCTGAGCAAAAAAGGGTCCCTGATGTTGGATATAATTGGACTGAGAAGCAGACAACTCAATTGCAAAAGCTTAGACATGTCGATAATTTGTTTTAAAGTCATATGTTTGGAACCCTAAAATGAAGGATTTCAGGATTTAGGTAAAAAGGTAAAAACCGAATTAATACGACATATTATTTGCATGAGCCATACTGTGAGGTAAAGAATAACAAAGCTTCCAGAATATACCTCTGGTGACAATACATTTATATATAAATATTAATATGAATATATTCATATATAATATATTTTATTGTATGGCCTCCCTCTAAGTTGTGTTGCATTCATGCTGTCCTATAGATGAGTCATGATGGAAACCAGGCATAGGGTCACCGCATGGGCTAATGTGGTCCTCCACAGCAACAGCAATGCTTCATCAATCACCAACAATGGGTGGATCTCCTGCCCCCTTTCCATCATCAACCACCACAAAGCAATCAAAATCTTAAGTGTACAACCATGACGAATGACTCTGATTGGTTTAAAGCACCAACGCTCTCTCTCTCTCTCTCTCTTTCTCTTTATTGGTGAATGCTCTATGGATGTTCCTAGCAAAATTGCTCCTTATTGCTCATGCGGAGCAATCCGAATAAATCAGGGCATCTGACTGGTAATTGGCCTGACTGAAGCATGATGACAATGAACCAAAGCGAACCGATGCATATGTTCTGTCCTCGTAACTGGTTATTATGTTCCGCAGAGTGGTTGACCTTATTCCTCCGCAGACCCTGGGATGTTGCCTGCCAGCTGTGTTGTTCTGCGGAGGACGCTAACCCTAAGCTAACGCCTCATCGCGAACACTTTTCAACAGGGTTTTGTTTTTTTGCAGTGTCACGTCACTCTGTATGCGGGACGAATCCTCAGCGGTAATTGTACGAGTAACCGACTTAACCAAGCTTTTAATCGTTGTTTGTGTAACTGTCTGCTATCGTTTTATAATGCCTTGCCATAATGCATGTTGATTACTGTGACATGACTGATGGAATGAAACTCGCGACCTCAGAACAACACCGTAGACTTTACTTAGCTCAAGTGTTTGTCTAGCAGACCGTTATTTTGCAGATTATTTTTGCCTTTGTGTTCTATTAACGGCGATGTCTACTGCACGATGGTGCTTTACTAAACCAAGCTCAACCGAACTCCGTAAAAAAGCACCGTTTGAAAGTGGAACTCACAACCTCTAAAAACACCACAGTACTGTATAGTGCATCGAGAAGATGAGATAGCGTACAGTAGTATCACATACGGGTATTGTCCTTGTTGTCATCTTTTGATTTCACCACACACACTGTAGGCCTATTGATAATACTGACCGTGATGTTTTATGAACCCATATGCCCTAGAGCTCCTTTTTGGAAAGTGTTATCGCATTTCAGAATACTATATTATATTTTTTCTGTGTTTGTAATCCCTTTGAGAGATATTTGAAACATAAAAAAAAACATATTTTGCTAATGGTTCACGCAGAGGACTGTCTGTTGCAGTTGAAATGTCAGTGTGAGCTCGGTCAGTGAAATACCTACATCACTGCGATCTACCACAGACCTTCCTTACCAGATGGTGTGATGCAACCCCCATCAACACACACACACACACACACACACACACACACCACGCACACATGACACACACACACACACACACACACACACACCACGTACACATGACACACACAAACACACACACACACCATCCTAAGGCCTCCCTACTGATTCCCTCCTGATGGGCCTCCCGTTGAGAGATCAGGCTGCCAGACATTTTCTAGAAATGCCTCCAACTATGACGTACTCACCCCCGGCCCGCATAAAATATGGAATAAAGATGAATTATAGAAAACACCTGCTCATTTTACATGCCAGTATGAGCCCTGGAAGTACACGAGCCTTGGCACACACCTGTTCCCTAAGTGACTAGGCAGAAATGGCTCATTTGGGCCCTGTCTGAATCATTCTGTAGGATCACACCCCGATATATTATTGAAACGTTAAATCTTTCATATCGCTGAAAATTTGTCCTCTCACCTGAGGCATCGGGAGTATCACAGGATGTACTTTTGTCTTAACAGTATTTAAACTCTCTGACTTCAG
Organism: Argentina silus; assembly: GCF_951799395.1. NCBI lineage: Eukaryota > Metazoa > Chordata > Actinopteri > Argentiniformes > Argentinidae > Argentina > Argentina silus. Next base: position 12,163,042 of record NC_139674.1, read on the forward strand.
TGACGGAAGTCTTTGAAGTGGAAACGTGTCATAAGGTTGGGCGAGGGAAAACCGCAATGTCATTCCATCATAGCATTCAGGAAAAATATCAGATATCACAATTATGTCATATCTGCGATAGCTTTTCACCAACATATCACTCATTGAGTCTAACTCAGCTCATGACATTCGATTTACAGTTAAACCTGTAGAAAGGACCATAAGTCTTTTTTTTTTAATGACTATTCTATCATAACTCTGTCTGATGCATATGGGTCCAGTCTTGCCACGTCAGATGTTTTTTACCACTGCTCTCACTACCCTGGAGTCATTTGCATAAATAAGGATATTTTAAAATGTCAGTATGCAATTAAACCACCTGATGAACTCATTTAGGGAGAGATAGGAGTCCATTAAGTTTATTAGTCTACTGGAAATATTCCACCGCCAAGTAACTCTCACAGTTTGATGCATTTCATCTGTCTGGCCCCGGTTTCTCTCCGGTCAGACACGTACTGGAGAGGAGATAGTAGCCTACTGTAGATCCCAGCCTTAAACCTCATGCTGGCCTTAACCGTACCTAACCCTAACCCTAACCTTACCTAACCCTGGCCCTAACCTTACCTAACCATAGCCCTAACCTTACCTAACCCTAGCCTTAACCCTAACCCTAGCCATCACCTTAGCTAACCCTAGCCCTAACCTTAACCCTAGCCATAACTTTACCTAACCCTAGCTCTAACCTTACCAAACCCTAGCCTTAACCCTAACCCTAGCCATAACCTTACCTAACCCTAACCCTAACCCTAACCCTAACCATAACCATAACCATAACCTTACCAAACCCTAACCATAACCTTACCTAACTCTAGCCTTAACCTTAATTCTAGCCATAACCCTAGCCATAACCTTACCTAACCCTGACCCTAACTCTAACCTTACCTTAATTTAATCCTCACCATCTGTAATGCTACAGATGGTGCCCATCCCAGAGTGGAGATGTGAGCTTGTTTATGCATGTTTTCCATGCGGGAGACCCCAGGGTTCGAATCCTAGCTTGGTCACAGACAGCGCTACTGTTTGAGGCGAGCCAATCCCAGGCAGGCCTGTCTATTGATGTCTATCATCTGAAGAGTGTAACTCTGAGCGGCCTGCCAGTGGAGAAAAGAAGTGTGCTCCATTTACTCTGCCTGCTGCTTGAAGGAACGCAGCTGCGTTTGATCTCACACAGAGCTTCACGTGGGAAAGATAACTCAGAGCTGTCTCAGAAGGTTCCTCTGCACATCCAGCCAGCCCTGCCCAGCTCTTTCTCTCTCGTACTCATCTATTCCCAGGAAACAGGGAGAGAGGAGAGAGGGAGGGTTGGGGGGGGGGGGGCGGCTGGAGAAATGGCAAGAGAATGATTTATGAATGTCTGGCCCCCTCCAACCCCCGCCCCCCCCCCCATGCAGTTTACACCAAAGCGTGTTTGCAGACGTGGCTGTATGTCTACTAGTCCAGAGATTTCATCTCTCTCTTTCTTTCTGTTTCTTTTTTTTTTTTTTCCTATCCCTCGTTCTCCCTTTTAATCCGGAGACCTATTGTGCTGACTTCTTGAAAGGTCTCATGGGTGTCAACGGGAGTGAGTGGGTAATTGCATTTAGTAAAGTGGAAGCAATATCTGCCCCCGCACAAATGGCTGCTGTAGAACTCTGTAGTGCTGTAGCGCAAAGTGATATACTCCATTCATTTCACTTTACTGAACTCCTGTGTGTGCACTCATATTATGGTTATTTTATTTGTTCACCCTTACAGTACAGGTATTGTACTGTAGGAGGGGTGGAATGTGTGTGTGTGTGTGTGTGTGTGTGTGTGTGTGTGTGTGTGTGTGTGTGTGTGGGGGGGGGGGGTCATGATTTAATGTTAGCACTCTAAATGTATTCACGTTCATTAGAAGGACTTTCATTGGCATCACAGCAAGAGAGCCACTTGTCATTCAGACGCCCCTTACTTCCTGCTTTCACCCTCTCTGACAATGTGGGATTCTGGGTAGAACATGACATGTGTTTCAACCTTACTTCCTGTATGTCCCCAGTGCTTTCCTGTTGCACATGGATACAGTAGAGTATCATACGCTGTACCCTGCATCATAACTCATTAACACGACACACGTGCTATACATGATGAGCGTTAGAAGGATGCATCCCTAGGCCATATTCACACATTATTTAAACAGCTCCTTTATCCAAATGGCATTACCCGGCTCAGCCTGATCTAGTCTAACCACAGTGCCTGAATGCAGAGAGAGAGAGAGAGAGAGAGCGAGCGAGCGAGCAATTTCCTTTGTGATGTGTGTGTCCTCAACTCTCCCTTCCCTTCCCCTCCCCTCCCCTCCCCTCCCCTCCCCTCCTGTTCTCCCCCACCCCCCCTCCCCTCCCCTCCCCCTCCCCTCCCCCCTCCTCCCGCCAGCCTGACCTTTTGGATGGTGTGGTCTGGCTGTCTGCATCTTCGGGGGTGCCATGCCTCCTTGCGCGGCCGATAATGACTGTTATCATCAGGAGGGTGTGATTGGAGGGTGCGATGAAGCCCAGTGGTGTGCCAGCATAGAGACACACACGGGGCCTGACAGGCGGAGGAATGAACAGCCACTGAGGCACGCCTCTGCGGCGCCGCTAAAGACAGGAGCTGCCGTGTTGCTCCGATGCGCTCATCGAGGTGTTTTCACGGAATGTCGTTGTCGGGAGGTGCGCTGTGTTGTGTGTATCATTCCAGGACGCGTTTTAATCCTTTTTTTTTTTTTTTTTTTTTTTTTTGTGGAGGCTGATCGCGTCGACGTTTCGAGAGAAATTAGCATTCCGTTAGCATCAACCGGCAACGCTAAAGTTCTTGTTTACGCTGTCAAGTGCAGTGACATTTGCAGCCGTAGTGACATTGCAGCAGGACTGTGAAACTGGATGTTTCTGTCATATTGTTTTGGTCTGTGCCAAGGGCCTTGGTGACAGTGGCAGCTGAGACAGTGGGAAGTCCAGCACCTGTGACTGGTGGACAAGAGCCAGATCCTCCCAACAGTGCTTTGAGAGACAGAGGACAGGGCTGACAACAAACACCATACTCACACAGCTCAGGAGAGTGTGTGTGTGTGTGTGTGTGTGTGTGTGTGTGTGTGTGTGTGTACATGTGTGCGTGCGTGCGTGCGTGCGTGCGTCCGTGCGTCCGTGCACAATGTATATTGGTATCGTGATTGAACATCAGGTGCAAGGAATATAGTTCCAATTGAATCCGTGTTTTTGTGGGGGAAAAACCAATACCATGCATATTGCTTTTGTGAAACATTTGGTCATTACATGCATGGCGTTATTCATCTACTTCACGCAGCCCATCCTAATTGCATACAATCCTGTGTTATTGTAGTCCACAAAGGAGAGCTTGCAGCACCAAAAACAGAGGTCAGCTCATCAGTCCGCCACTTATGGTGAAGGGTCTCAATCTGTAGCTCCATAAAGGACAGAGCCACAGAGACACACACTCCAGCGGCTGAGGCTTTTACTGAGATTGAGAGACACAACACACACTTACACACACATGTGTGCACGCATGCACACATAAACACAAGCACGCACAAACACACGCACGCACACACAAACACACACACACACACCAATACAAACACATAAACATACACACACACACACACACACACACCAATACAAACACACATAAACATACACACGCACACACACACACACTGTTGAGATGCCCTCCTCCACCAAGCGCTCTTCACTTAGCTTCAATGTCCTCATTTTACGGCTTCATTTTTCCACAGGATGGATCAGCTGCTGCTGCCGGCTGCAAAATAAATCATTCCTGATACATCAAACACCTCGTGAAAAACCCACCTTCCCAGACTTAATCAATAGCGAAGACCTAATTAAATGTTCCTCCAATTTTCCACTTCCATATTCATACGCTGAAACCTATCATTTCCTGTAGGCTTTATGCACTTGTGTTTCATGCCGGGTGTATATTTTCTCTTACTGCTCCTGCCTGCGTGACACACACACACATGCACACGCACACAGACACACACACAGACACACGCACACACAGACACACACAGACACATGCACACAGACGCACACACACACACACATGCACACACGCACACGCACACACAGACACACACAGCGTAGATTTGATCTCACTTTTAACGTGTGACAAAATGTGAACTTCCATAAATGCCAACACTCGCCTCCCCCCATCCCCTCCCCCATCCCCTCCCCCATCCCATCCCCCCATCCCATCCCCCCATCCCCTCCCCCCATCCCCTCCCCCATCCCATGGGCTTTACATTTGTGAAGCCATCATACATTTAGAGCTCTCAATTATTCCAAAAGCAACTGCAAATTAATGAAACGCCATTTCCCGTAGGGGGGGGGGGGGGGGACCTTTCATCATTTACATGATATTAATTTCACTCCATGTGGCTTTTTTTTATAGACACGTCCATATTGGCCCAGTCATGTTTCATTGCGCATTACCGAAACCGAAACTCTTGTCAAACCTCCAACACGGGAGAAGGATGTTTATTTTCATGCTGCGTTTTCATCACTGAATTAGTGAAGTCACCCCAGTCTGCTGTGCTTCTAGACTTCTACCTCGCTCAGCATTTTCAGCTAAAATAGCTGTCTCATAATTCCATCAGCAGTGTACTGTACTCTTGTTTTTATGTCCCCTCTGGGTGCGTGGGCAACCTTTAGTGCTCATAGTGGAGGTGCAGTGTAGTGTTGCAGGGGTCAATCCTGGCTGCGTTTCAAGTCCCACAGTGTCCTGTCATTCATGTGGCGCTGAGACGGGTCGGGTTGTCATTCGTGTGGCGTGGGGGGGACAGGGCCAGATGACAGTAGAGTACATGGAGTATGTGGTTGTGAGATGGATGGGGTGGCATTTCTATTATCAGCGACCTTGAGGACTCTTGGAGGGAGGCTGAGGCTGAGGCTAGGCAGAGTGGAGGCTCAGGCTGGGGCTGAGGCAGAGGAGAGGGAGGCTGGGGCTGAGGCTAGGCAGAGTGGAGGGAGGCTGAGGCAGAGGGAGGCTGGGGCTGAGGCAGAGGCTAAGCAGAGTAGAGGGAGGCTGGGGCTGAGGCTGAGGCTGAGGAGAGTAGAGGGAGGCCGGGGCTGAGGCTGAGGGAGAGTAGAGCGAGGCTGGGGCTGGGGCTGGGGCTGAGGCTGAGGCTGAGGCTAGGTAGAGTAGAGAGGGAGGCTGGGGCTGAGGCAGAGTAGAGGGAGGCTGAGGCTGACGCTGACGCTCGACAGAGTAGAGGGAGGCTGGGGCTGAGGCTGAGGCTAAGCAGAGTAGAGGGAGGCTGGGGCTGAGGCTGAGGCTGAGGAGAGTAGAGGGAGGCCGGGGCTGAGGCTGAGGGAGAGTAGAGCGAGGCTGGGGCTGGGGCTGGGGCTGGGGCTGGGGCTGGGGCTGAGGCTGAGGCTGAGGCTAGGTAGAGTAGAGAGGGAGGCTGGGGCTGAGGCAGAGTAGAGGGAGGCTGAGGCTGACGCTGACGCTCGACAGAGTAGAGGGAGGCTGGGGCTGAGGCTGAGGCTAGGTAGAGTAGAGAGGGAGGCCAGGGCTGGGCGCAGGATAACTAGAGGGGAGCGGGCCGAAGATGATGATGCGTTGAGGTTGTGATGTCAGAGAGAAGGACCCTGCATAGGCCGACTCAGAGTAAACCAGAGTACAACATGACTACTCCATTGATTTCTTGATCAAACACAGTATGTGAATAAAGATGGTGATACGGTAACTGTGTGATTGCACAGTTCATCGCCTTTCATCGCACCCACCAGAAAACAAAAGCTCGACGGCAACCTTACAGCTTGATAAGAGTACAGGACTCCACCTATGGCTGTAGAAGCTGGGTATACAACCCTCAACTGCCTCTGTTGAATCTGTCGCGTCTCTCCATTGCCTTCTGTACCTTGGTCTCTACCAGGCGGATGGTCGATAGCACAACACAGTACACCTGCTGCCATTGCTGTAGCAGTGGGTTATGAAACCCTGTGCTTGAACCACCCCGACCGCCACGGATGAATAATCAGTGTTTAATCAGAGTGGAGCGGCTAACAGCTGTGGACATTTTTTTTAATTTTTTTATTCAAGTTTATTTAGTTCTTCTTTTCTTCTTGTTTATTCAGCGTAACACCCAGAGTCATGCTCCTCCTCTCCCTCCCTCTCTCCCTCCCTCCAATACGTTGTTATCACAGTTTATTCACTGTGTGTGTGTGTGTGTGTGTGTGCGTGTGCGTGTACATGTGTGTGTGTGTGTGTGTGTGTGTGCATAATTGCTGAGTAATCACAATGAGTAGAATAACCTGAAAGAAAAGGAAAATGCAGCAGGAGGGAAAATCTCTTCCCTCCTCCTTCCGCTCAGGCAGATCTTATTCCTCATGTATGTTTTTGTTTGTTGTTATTTACCTCAATGTTTACCCTTGGACATCAATGAGATCCCGTTCAAAGTGATCCTGTATTCAGACTTTGCAGTGCAGCTTAACTTGACTTGACTTGACTATGTAAGCTGAATCAAATATTCATTTGGGCTGACTCACACACATTTCCTTGCCCACAGCATTTTCGCTCTCTCTTAAGCCTGTTCTAATCCATAACAGACCTGGGATCAAATGGTATTTTAAATCATTTCAAATACTTTTGCTGGGTTTGATTGTGTGTTGCCTGGCACAATGGAGCGGATAAGAATAGTCCCGAAATTGCAAACCCTGCACATCTGACGGGCTCAACCCACATCTATAGATTCTAATACTATTTCCATCCAGGTCTCATTCATAATGGATGTCCTAGGAATGGACCCCCCTATTCTCTAAGAGGGCTCGGTTTGTGAGGAGAGAGGGCACAGTTCACCAGAAGTGAGTAGAAATAATATGATGGTGGTTTTCAAAAGGTCTGGTCCATGCAGGTTTCATGTCCCAGCTGTTGCTGTTTGCTGTGTACTTTTACCCTCCAGCAATCCCAGCTCAGTTGGGGATGCAGGAAGTCTTTGCTTTGAAAGGTTTTTGCCTGAAGATAAATCAGGTAACCTTCTTCTGTCATTAGCAATACCGTCTCCACCGGTGAGCACACATACAGTGGGGGAGGGGGAGGGGAGGGGGGAGGGGGAGGGGAGGGGCCGGGGTGGGGGGGGTTGAGGAATAGGAGTCAGTGGTAATTAGCCATTAAAGAAAAGCTCACTCAGACTCAGTCATACCCGTTACACACACGCACACACACTCACTCGCACGCACGCACACACACACACACACACACACACACGCTCACACACTCACTCACACACACACACACACACACACACACACACACACACACACACACACACACACACGTTCACTCTTCTCTCCTCCCAGGTCGCAGTCAGAGATCTTTGATCTAAAGCTACTGAGGAACCATCCAACCGAGACACATCCCTTCCTGTCTGCCATCCATCAACTCTCTCCCCCACCAGCTCCTCTGTCTGGTCTCTAGTCTCTGTCTGGTCCAGCCAGAGACACTGTGGCCTCAATTGGATTCTTGGCCTCAATCGGATGGCACACTAAGGCACAGTACATGTAATTATAATAGGTAAAATATGGGAAAAATGGACTGATTTTGTCATTGGATACATACTGGGCTTGTATGGTTTTAGTTTGTACCAGATTGGCTGTTCTGTAATCATACAGTCAAAAATGAGACACTAAAGGATGTCCTGTATGCCACTAGAGGTGTGGCTAAAGCCTAACGCAATTAGCTTTGGGGAGCTCCCACAAATCATCACATCTCAGGCAAGATTACTCATCACGCAGGCGTGACTCACAGTGAACCACCTCTGTTCCACCCGTCAGAGACCCAGGAGGGCTGGGCTGTCCCCTCCCCGCTCCATGGGTACCGTGTCCTGGGGAAGGCCATGTTGACAGCCCCTTCATCAGGCTCTTTGTCTTGGAAGATCCCCGCACATTCATCACATCCTATGGGTTTGTATCATTTGTATTACAGGGCTCCCTTGAAAAAGAGACTCTGGTCCCTTAAAATAAAGGTTAAATATATATATATGTTAAAAAACAGACAGACACATGCACACATGCACACACACACACACACACACACACACACACACACACACACACACACACACACACGTCCCTATGGTGCACACTTCATCCACACTGACTCTTGCTGATTAAAAAAGTCACTATATTTACAGCAGAAGGGGACTCGGGGAAAATGAGCTCCGTACTTTGATCTGTCACTGAATCCTCCCAGCGCACCATAGGATACAGGGAACTGAATGGTTGCTGGGATCTGACAAATTATCATCTTTATTGTGATATTCACAGGTGGGGCCACGGCTGCACTTTGCCATAAATCAATGCCATCGTTAATGATGCAGAAAGCATGGTGGAAATTAAGCCCTTCTGCTCATGGTGCATCACGCGGTGATGCTCAACATGCATTTGTTTACTCCTGTTACAAGGCAGGGCAATATACATATTTATGACTTGGTAACACACTTTATATAACCCTGTTATAACATGGTGATGTGTGAAAAGATGTACTGAGGATTATGTTCTCTAGGATTGTACTTTGTTTATTGGGGAATAGCATAGATGATATTGTAGAGCTAAACAAGTAGAGTTATGCACTTTGATTCGGTTTCTACTGTTGATGAATGATATCGGGAGTAGTAATTGGCTATTGGAATTATGCATTAGGCAGTTTTAGCGATTCAGTTTTAGGAGCTTACTCCTGAAGTGTGCGATGCCAAAAGAATGATCAATTTGCTTTGACTTCGCTGGATGCCTCCAGGCTATTCCACGCCTCGCATTCCACTCTTAGTCTATGATCAAGTAGCGTCCACTGAACTGGTATCAAATTGCAACTTAATGAAATGTGCTGCTTGAAAATGTATTTGTAGTTTCACTTTGAATCGATGGTAACTACCCCACAATATTCCATAAGCACACAGCGCAGTACACTCTGCTAACAATGTATGATCGCTTTTTTTCGAAAGTCTAAATGATTCATTCATGTTTCATCAATGCTTCTGAATGCTGATTGTTGATTATGCTGCGATACGTCGTTCAAATGTGACGAGTGACCCACGTGACTAGAGTCTCTCCGTAAAAAAAAGAAAAAAAAAGAAGCATCAATTCATTACACAAGCCGAGTTAAAGCAAGTGACATTTCGGTCGACATGACCTTCATCAGACCTGGAATGGAATGCTCATTTGATAATCCGATCAATAAAAACTGTTATCGCACGTGTTATCGGTAACGGTACACATGTCATGCAACTACTGCAAAGCTTGACTGTTCCATTCCAAATAAATTCATCAACTGCACTCGAGGCAGCGTCAGAGAGCACAGTCTGCTGCTCCCATGGAGGAATATGACTTGCTCAATTATACATTTACTTAGACAAGTAATAAAGCGCTGCCTGTGTCTGCCAAAGCTGGAATAGATTATACAGTACAAGCTGTTTCCCTGCCTCTCCTCCCCTCCCTCTCGCTGATGTTGTCATCCATCAGCGACTACGCCAGAGAGACTACGCCAGAGAGACTACGCCAGAGAGACTACGCCAAACGACTACTCACCGCATTCCCCAGCATCCTAGCACTCACAGTACCTGTCTGAAGACCCACCGTTTTCCGCTGAAAAACCTATATTGTGTGTTTCTTCTTCACATGGGAATTCTCTCCTCACAGCCATTTTGGTTGTCTCCCTTTTACTGTCCATGTTACTGTATCCGCCATCTTTCTTTCTTTCGACTCAAAGAAACAATGCGTACTTACAGTTTCGTGGCTCCTGACAGCATCGTAATGAAAATAAATAAATATATATATAAACACATCACAATGTTGCGCCCACAGGGGTGGCCTTTTATGTAAACATGTCAGAGAGCTTCCATCGTGCCTTGGTATTTTGTGTAGAGGCAGGGCTCGTGGTAATGTATGTATATTGTTTCATGAGGTAAAACATGAACACATGAAAACACATTGCCGGATGGATAACAAAAGTAGGAATCACAGATACAGAACATCATTTCAAACCACAATGCAAGTTTCTGAAAGACAGCATGTGCATGACAGATGGGCAGGAAGTCATTTAAATCCTCTCATATTTTGAGCCCATTGGATTATAGTACGTTTACATTTATGGCACAAATACATTTGTTTAAGTAAGTGAATCTTCTATCCAGTCATCATAAAACAAAACAAAACATAAAACAAAGTAATCAATGCTCACACCAGGGGC
>NC_139674.1:12178289-12183289 GCF_951799395.1 Argentina silus
GAGGTGGGGGGGGGGGGGGGGGGGGGGGGGCGGAGGGTTCTAGAAGGCTTCATGATGTCAAGATTCCAGAGCACTGTTTCTCTGCAACTCCAATCGAACACACCAAGTCCCCTTCTCGCCTATCGCGTGCGCATCTGGCTCCGAATCGAGATATACGATATCTAAAATACTCTCCTGGAGAGGCATGTGGATGACCTGTGGTGGAGAAGAGGGTCTCCGCGTCACCAGGTGGATCACTGGACACAGTGCAGACAGTCTGTGACACCTCAGCATCAGTCAGCCTGTGGTGCCAGCTTGGTGAGCAGCAGACGACTCGGAGAGCCTTTGCTTACACAGCATTCTTTGCCTTGAACAATTTCTCGAAACAGACCATAAATCTCAGCGATACGTTCACACATCCGTCTGATGCTAAATGTTTGCCTCTCTCTCTTACGTTTCCTGATAAAAAAAACTTGCCGCTGGATTTTTAGATACTGTCGCAGAGCTTGCCGGCGTGATCGGCTGAGTTCAGACCTGGGTCTCCGAAGCAGCACTAGACTGTTTTAGCCTACTGAGCTGAAGAGTACAGTAGGCTTTAGCTCAGGCAGCTGACGCAAATCTTTTGGATTTGAACCAAGGTGCTCAGAGCATTGAAAGACTAGTTTTAGCCTGCTAAGCTGAAGCCTAGGCATTAGCTTTGGGAGCTAACACAAGTCTCCAGGTTGGGAGGTTACTTCACACACTACAGAGTGTTTTCTGAACCTCCACCACACATAGCTACCCCTGTAAGGGGTTTCTCCTGATTATCTCTCTTGGACGGTTGGACTGGGGGCACTTCTTGACCTCGCTGGCGTCCACAACGTGACCTTTGCTGCCTGGGCGTGTGTAAAAGCCTATGAAATCCATCTCAGTCTATCTTGGCTCGGAGCAAACACAGCCTCTGATATGATCTGGTGTCTGTAGGTTGTTGGGATAGGGCTCCCTGTCTTCCCCTCCCCAGCTGTGCAGATATGGTAGGGAGACTCTAATCGCATAGCCTCGCCCCTGCCTACCTGCTGGGGACCCTTTGATGTCTGCAACGGTGTCTGGCATGGTAGCTACCGGATCTCTGGCCAAAAATGGCCGCACACGAACACACTAGTACACACACACACACACACACACACACACACACACACACACACACAGTCATGCACGCACACACACAGACACGCACGCACGCGCACACACACACAGACACACACACACACACTTACTGGAACTTTAAGTGGTCCTCTGTGGCTCAGTTGGTCGGGCATGGCGCTAACAACGCTTCGAGTGCGATTCCTGCTGGGACCATATATACTGAAAAATGTATGCACTCACTGCAATGTAAGTCGCTTTGTATAAAAGCATCAGCTAAATGGCAGATATGTATATTATATATATTTAAGTAGGTATCTCCCAGCAGCCATATGTAAAATGTATTCTCTAGATTTATGATACCATTTACGACACCATTTACGACACCATTTACGACACCATTTCTCAATTCCAGCACTAAGGGTTGCCCATTTTTGTTATTGTTCAGCACCAAGTCAACTCATCAGTTCATCAGGAAACAGGTGCGTTAGGCTGAAACAGGTGCGTTGGATCCCCAGGACTGGAGTTGAGAAGCCCTACCCTGTTCTGCTGTTGGTGCAGATGTTGGGGCCTGATTCAGCTTTGGGATGTGTCACACTAATGGATATCCACTCCCTCACACACACACACACACACACACACACACACACACACACACACACACACACACACACACACACACACACACACACACACACAAGGGAAATGTTTTTCCACCCCTTCCAAACCTCCAGCCGGCTGCATATTCACAGCTTGCAGCTTTATCGCAGGTGTTCCCTAATGACGTTGTTTTATTCAGCCGCCCGGCCCCCTGAACGCAACATCCAAAGCAATCACTGTTTCTCTAGCAAAAAATCCTGAAAGGATTGCATTCTGCGCCCGAGTACTCTGCATCATAAGTAAAATAAACAACTGCATAATTATTTGATTTGCAATTCACTTGGAAAAAAGCAACAACATTGCCAAGTGAAGATAGTTTCAGTCATATCGCTTGTGAAGAGCATTGGGAGAGTCTGCAAACGCCTCAAAAGGAGAATAATTTAAAGGGTTCATCAATATTAACACTTTACAATAATAATGAAAGGCAGAATACTTCAAATCAAGCAAATTCACTGGTTCATCAATTTACCGTTCTATGTCTAGGGGTTCTCCTCTGAAAGCCACTGAAAAAAAAGAGCTGTAAAAAGAGCAACCTCAATTTTTGTGAAGAAGGTAGCAATCATATTTTAGAGGGGCCAAATGTCAGTGAAACTAGTAAAAAAAAAAAACAGAAATTAATTTGGTTATAACAATAGCCGTGCTTTCATGGCTGAGTGCTGGAACTTAGTCATAATTCCGAACACGGCTCTCTTTGACATAAAGAGCAAGTGTTTCCCTTTCGTAGCTTGGAGTGGTGATTGAGAGAGTGGTGATTGTCAGAGTTATGGTACCTCCAGAGACAGAGGAGAAAGGGGCAAGAGATACTTCCAAAATAATAGTGGCTCACAAGAGGTACATACTGTACAGAATGTGGAATAACTGAAGAGTTTTGTTGTGCATGATTTGCATGTTTTACTACGGCCATTTGGGATTCACTGTACTCTACATTGACAGTGGAATAACATTCAATTTCACAGCTCCCAAATAGACACTTCAGCGACGTTAAAGCAGACATCTGGGTGGCTCACTTTGCATTCTCTTCTCTTTCCTCTGTAAATATAATCTTTTTTTTGATGATTGACCACGGAGCATGCTAGGCCTTCTACTTGGCAAAATAAATACACAAATACAGCTAGGCCCTAATTAAGTGTGATAGCTCATTTCGACCAGAGTGAATCCAGGTCTCTGTTTTTGAACACTGGAAACAGAAACCAAACAAGACAAGGAGACAATGCAATAAGACGGTGGTTTGTGTTTTGATTTGTAGACGTCCTATGATTCCCACAAACGCTGATTGCTCTTGTTCTGTATAACGGTGGACCTCAATCCAATCGCGTTGCAAATAAAAGGCTGTTTAGTCTCCTCCGCTCCTCTGCCACAGCAATTTGGCAGGTGGCACAGGCGTGGGCTCCATCAAAAACAGATCTATAAAGCCAGATGAACAGGACTGGGGGCGCTTGCAGGCTGGCACTCTCTTAACGACCATAGGAATGGTACTTTGATCAGGTTCTTGCCCTGTCTCACCGTTGTGGTGCTGGTTAACTGTGATCAGGTTCTTGTGCTGTCTCACCATCGCGGTGCTGGTTAACTGTGATCAGGTTCTTGTGCTGTCTCACCATCACGGTGCTGGTTAACTGTGATCAGGTTCTTGTGCTGTCTCACCATCGTGGTGCTGGTTAACTGTGATCAGGTTCTTGTGCTGTCTCACCATCGTGGTGCTGGTTAACTGTGATCAGTTTCTTGTGCTGTCTCACCATCGTGGTGCTGGTTAACTGTGATCAGGTTCTTGTGCTGTCTCACCATCGTGGTGCTGGTTAACTGTGATCAGGTTCTTGCCCTGTCTCACCATCGTGGTGCTGGTTAACTGTGATCAGGTTCTTGTGCTGTCTCACCATCGTGGTGCTGGTTAACTGTGATCAGGTTCTTGCCCTGTCTCACCATCGTGGTGCTGGTTAACTGTGATCAGGTTCTTGCCCTGTCTCACCATCGTGGTGCTGGTTAACTGTGATCAGGTTCTTGCCCTGTCTCACCATCGTGGTGCTGGTTAACTGTGATCAGGTTCTTATGCTGTCTCACCATCACGGTGCTGGTTAACTGTGATCAGGTTCTTGCCCTGTCTCACCATCGTGGTGCTGGTTAACTGTGATCAGGTTCTTGTGCTGTCTCCGTGCTTTGCTTCTCCATGCTCAAAATCAGGATTTGACATAATTTGATTGGGAGGACTAAACTTAAAAAAATAACATCTTCATTAACACAAAAACAATTAGGGTGATTTTCCAAAAACATAAAAGCTCACGTACCTACTAATGTTCCTGCACCCACGCTGTACCTACTGTATGTATTAATTGAGAAGCTATTTTCAAAGATCATACTATGCCGTGCTTCTGTGCAGAGGCGAGCAAAGGAAGAGGCTTAACTCATATCATTTTACAGTGAACTGTGACTTGGAAGGGGGTAAATCCAGGTCAGAAAACGTTACCTCAAGTGAAATCAATGGGCATAAGTCTTGAGGCAGTAAAATTGAGGCATGAAGTGCGAATGTTGTATTCGCATATTTTGTGCATGTGATTTTTTTATAAATTCCTTTCCACAAGTGTGACTTTTGGATTTTGTGGTGCAGTAACCGCGGTAGCACAGGCTAATAAGAGAAATTCAATTGTGCTCCTTTTCATTGGCTAATTATACATGCCAAAATATGTGCCTTTGTTATGGCTGAGATTGACCTCATCTCTTTTAATTATACAATGGTAATAAACAGACAGACACTTGTGTTGTGGGGAGTCAACAGTGATAAACATAACCTCCGTCTGTGAAGGAGGGCAAACACATACGATACTGGAAAGCCATTACTGATGACCTGTGATTCCTGATTCAGAGCAATAAAACCCGATCGGTTGGGCAGAAAATGCAATCAAACACAATTACTTTCCACTTCTGTGTTACAAGAGGCTAAAAGCAGCAGAGCTGGCGAGGGGATGGTGTTGGTGGTGATTTACTCCCCTCGTCGGGCACCATATCTGTGCTCCTCCTCAAGGTTTTATGAAGTTTTTTTTCGGCCACTGCACAATGGCGGCAATACTTTTTTTATGTTCTGTGGAATGCGGGGTCGGGGGGGGGTGGGGGGTGATGGAGGGATAGTGAGCTAGTGAGCTATCGTGTCTGTTTGGGCGGAAAAGCCATTTAAGATGGAATTCAAATGTTCCCTGCATCAAGTTCTCTTTATAAAATGACATCTTCAAAGCTTTTGTCCTCAGACGGCC
>NC_139674.1:12185789-12187971 GCF_951799395.1 Argentina silus
ATTGCCAGCCCCACCAACACACAGCCCTTCTACAGGCAATGGAGGAGGCTTGTGGAGACATCGATCAGGGGTCATGCCAGGCCTGGATAAGGCACTCCAGGTGATACTTTCCACCCTGCCTAGCTCAAGACAACATCGCTGTATGTGATGTGGATGAAGTCTTATGGCCAGACCCACACAGAAGGTGAGATTTAGCCGAATGTTTTTCTGTTCTTTTTTTTTCTAGCACAAATGTTTTTGTTTTCTTCTACTGTGCTTTTGTTGTTTTTAGGAGTGTTAGAAAAACAACTTTTTTCCTCTTATTTGTGTTGATAGTGTGTTATGTTTGGAATACACATCCATACTTTACACATTTGGATACCTACAAACTTTATTGCAAACTGCATTTTCATTTCTACTATCAGTGCGTAGTTGGTGCTTCGTGTGCTTATTCAAATGATGCTTTGTGTGCACTGTATTGACGGAAAAACACAATTTTTTAAAAGAGTTTGAAGAGTTTTGCAAGAATTGTTTGCTTTTGCAAGAGATGTATAATGTTTTGCTGGTTTTGGTGTAAGGTTTTGGGGTTAGTGTATAGAGTTTTGCAAAAATAGCTTAGAGTTTTTAAGATACTGCCTAAGTGATTAGAAAAAACTGTAATGGTGTTTGCACGTGTTAAATATGGGATTATGTCCTGCAGCGTGTTTGTGTGTGCGCGTGCGTGCGTGCATGCGTGGGTGGGACAACGACAGGCGAAAGCTCAGGGATCACTAGGTTATAGGAGAGGAGACAGGCCAAGGGGATGAAGCCAAGTAGATTTATAGATGAATTGCATTTGGCTTTATGTGTGTGAGTGTGATCCCAATCATACCGTGGTCGTAAAGTAAGGGATATATGTGTGTACTCAAACACATGCACACACACAAACACACACACACACACACACACACACACGTACACGTACACACACACACACACACACACACACATACACACACACACACACACACACACACACAAAAACACACACACACACACACACAAAAACACAAACACACACACACAAAAAACACACACACACACACACACACACACACACACACAAAAACACACACACACACACACACACACACACACACACACACACACACACACACACACACACACACCTGTCATTGTCCCCTCAAGATCTTCCGACCCCTGCCTACTGTTCAACAGGCTCCCAAGGACAGTGGCGGTGAACATTTACCGCATCCCTGACGGCTTTACTGCTGAAGTTATCACCCCCCCATCCCAGCTGCCTGTGTGCCTCTGTTCTCTATATTAACTCTGTAATTAGTGACCATTGGTGGGTGGCCCCTGGATTTAAAGGGGAGAGGCAGAGAGGTGTGATTAATAGGGGAAAGGCACAAAGGTGACATTTAAAGGGGAGGGGCGCATCCGGATGCCTCTCACACGCGCTCAGGTAATAGAATACGGCACTGCGGGAAAGGGAATGAGGGTGACATTTCCCGTATAGGAGGAGGGCACAAAGGTCTAATTTAAAGGGGAGGGTGCTCAGAGGTGCAAGCCGATTCCTCTCGCCCCATTGGAGGAGAAGCATATGGCAGAGCGGCAAAGGGAAGAGGGGTGACAGTTGGTTTAATCCCTTTCTGAATACCTTGCTGTGCGTGGAGGATGTGATGATGAAAGATGCTCTATGCTTCCCCCTGTGGTGTGCGGTGCAGAGCGCCCTTGGGACATGTTTTATTCAACGATGCCAAACTTTTGTACTCTAAACCGACTGCAGTTTGTGAGAGAAGATCTTTGGCCTATTTCTCACCAGCTGCTGTGCGGATTTCCATATTCAGAACGATTATTTGATGACCCTGTAACATGTTAGGTTAAACCATGGCCCGATTATGGGTTGTTTTTTTAAAATGATTTTCATCGTTCCTGATGCAACACCAAGAGGGTGGAGAAAGAGACCTTATAAGGTGTACCTGGGAACGAGTCTTCTCCGAACATTGCTTCAGGACCATCAGATCGGACTCAAGAAGCCGTTTACCTTCTGCGTGCCCCGGGGAGCGCTTTGAAGCACCTGGTGTACTGCTTTGATGAGCGCGGTGAACATTAGCTTCGTGCCTGAGGTCCACAAACTACACTTTATCCTCGCAACAGCATGTTTACTCACAAAACCACCTCGTTGCGTTTGACTCCCTGC
>NC_139674.1:12188171-12193171 GCF_951799395.1 Argentina silus
TGAGTGACAGATGTTTTTGTTTGACCCTGAAGGGAGTACAGCTTTTAAACTACACCCAGGGTCACAGGTCAGAAGCAGGAAACAGGTTTGAACATCAGAGAGATAAGGAACCACTGAAATGAGAGAGAGAGAGAGAGAGAGAGAGAGAGAGAGAGAGAACCATGTAACCATGGCGACCTTGACATAGTAGCCAGGATGTGAGTCATCTCCTGTACACTCTCTTCGCACTTCAACAGATTGTTCATTTTACCGTAAAAAAGATCATTCACTGGAATAGACGTGAAGCATTAAAGTTAGAGTATTTATACTTTCATATTTCTACCCCTTGTTGTGGTTATGTGGAATTCAGCCATGCCATCTTGTGATCCAGCCCAACTCAGGTGGAATGACTAACATGGAATATGATATGATAATATGACAGTGTTATTACGAACACTAGTAGACACACACACACACACACACACACACACACACACTTACTGGAACTTTATGTAGGTATCTCCCAGCAGCCATGTGTAAAGTGTGGGGGAGGTGGGGGGGGGGGGGGGGGGGCGGAGGGTTCTAGAAGGCTTCATGATGTCAAGATTCCAGAGCACTGTTTCTCTGCAACTCCAATCGAACACACCAAGTCCCCTTCTCGCCTATCGCGTGCGCATCTGGCTCCGAATCGAGATATACGATATCTAAAATACTCTCCTGGAGAGGCATGTGGATGACCTGTGGTGGAGAAGAGGGTCTCCGCGTCACCAGGTGGATCACTGGACACAGTGCAGACAGTCTGTGACACCTCAGCATCAGTCAGCCTGTGGTGCCAGCTTGGTGAGCAGCAGACGACTCGGAGAGCCTTTGCTTACACAGCATTCTTTGCCTTGAACAATTTCTCGAAACAGACCATAAATCTCAGCGATACGTTCACACATCCGTCTGATGCTAAATGTTTGCCTCTCTCTCTTACGTTTCCTGATAAAAAAAACTTGCCGCTGGATTTTTAGATACTGTCGCAGAGCTTGCCGGCGTGATCGGCTGAGTTCAGACCTGGGTCTCCGAAGCAGCACTAGACTGTTTTAGCCTACTGAGCTGAAGAGTACAGTAGGCTTTAGCTCAGGCAGCTGACGCAAATCTTTTGGATTTGAACCAAGGTGCTCAGAGCATTGAAAGACTAGTTTTAGCCTGCTAAGCTGAAGCCTAGGCATTAGCTTTGGGAGCTAACACAAGTCTCCAGGTTGGGAGGTTACTTCACACACTACAGAGTGTTTTCTGAACCTCCACCACACATAGCTACCCCTGTAAGGGGTTTCTCCTGATTATCTCTCTTGGACGGTTGGACTGGGGGCACTTCTTGACCTCGCTGGCGTCCACAACGTGACCTTTGCTGCCTGGGCGTGTGTAAAAGCCTATGAAATCCATCTCAGTCTATCTTGGCTCGGAGCAAACACAGCCTCTGATATGATCTGGTGTCTGTAGGTTGTTGGGATAGGGCTCCCTGTCTTCCCCTCCCCAGCTGTGCAGATATGGTAGAGAGACTCTAATCGCATAGCCTCGCCCCTGCCTACCTGCTGGGGACCCTTTGATGTCTGCAACGGTGTCTGGCATGGTAGCTACCGGATCTCTGGCCAAAAATGGCCGCACACGAACACACTAGTACACACACACACACACACACACACACACACACACACACACACACAGTCATGCACGCACACACACAGACACGCACGCACGCGCACACACACACAGACACACACACACGCACACACACACACAGACACACACGCACACACACACACACACACACACACACACACTTACTGGAACTTTAAGTGGTCCTCTGTGGCTCAGTTGGTCGGGCATGGCGCTAACAACGCTTCGAGTGCGATTCCTGCTGGGACCATATATACTGAAAAATGTATGCACTCACTGCAATGTAAGTCGCTTTGTATAAAAGCATCAGCTAAATGGCAGATATGTATATTATATATATTTAAGTAGGTATCTCCCAGCAGCCATATGTAAAATGTATTCTCTAGATTTATGATACCATTTACGACACCATTTACGACACCATTTACGACACCATTTCTCAATTCCAGCACTAAGGGTTGCCCATTTTTGTTATTGTTCAGCACCAAGTCAACTCATCAGTTCATCAGGAAACAGGTGCGTTAGGCTGAAACAGGTGCGTTGGATCCCCAGGACTGGAGTTGAGAAGCCCTACCCTGTTCTGCTGTTGGTGCAGATGTTGGGGCCTGATTCAGCTTTGGGATGTGTCACACTAATGGATATCCACTCCCTCACACACACACACACACACACACACACACACACACACACACACACACACACACACACACACACACGCACGCACGCACGCACGCACACACACACACACACACACACACACACACACACACACACACACAAGGGAAATGTTTTTCCACCCCTTCCAAACCTCCAGCCGGCTGCATATTCACAGCTTGCAGCTTTATCGCAGGTGTTCCCTAATGACGTTGTTTTATTCAGCCGCCCGGCCCCCTGAACGCAACATCCAAAGCAATCACTGTTTCTCTAGCAAAAAATCCTGAAAGGATTGCATTCTGCGCCCGAGTACTCTGCATCATAAGTAAAATAAACAACTGCATAATTATTTGATTTGCAATTCACTTGGAAAAAAGCAACAACATTGCCAAGTGAAGATAGTTTCAGTCATATCGCTTGTGAAGAGCATTGGGAGAGTCTGCAAACGCCTCAAAAGGAGAATAATTTAAAGGGTTCATCAATATTAACACTTTACAATAATAATGAAAGGCAGAATACTTCAAATCAAGCAAATTCACTGGTTCATCAATTTACCGTTCTATGTCTAGGGGTTCTCCTCTGAAAGCCACTGAAAAAAAAGAGCTGTAAAAAGAGCAACCTCAATTTTTGTGAAGAAGGTAGCAATCATATTTTAGAGGGGCCAAATGTCAGTGAAACTAGTAAAAAAAAAAACAGAAATTAATTTGGTTATAACAATAGCCGTGCTTTCATGGCTGAGTGCTGGAACTTAGTCATAATTCCGAACACGGCTCTCTTTGACATAAAGAGCAAGTGTTTCCCTTTCGTAGCTTGGAGTGGTGATTGAGAGAGTGGTGATTGTCAGAGTTATGGTACCTCCAGAGACAGAGGAGAAAGGGGCAAGAGATACTTCCAAAATAATAGTGGCTCACAAGAGGTACATACTGTACAGAATGTGGAATAACTGAAGAGTTTTGTTGTGCATGATTTGCATGTTTTACTACGGCCATTTGGGATTCACTGTACTCTACATTGACAGTGGAATAACATTCAATTTCACAGCTCCCAAATAGACACTTCAGCGACGTTAAAGCAGACATCTGGGTGGCTCACTTTGCATTCTCTTCTCTTTCCTCTGTAAATATAATCTTTTTTTTGATGATTGACCACGGAGCATGCTAGGCCTTCTACTTGGCAAAATAAATACACAAATACAGCTAGGCCCTAATTAAGTGTGATAGCTCATTTCGACCAGAGTGAATCCAGGTCTCTGTTTTTGAACACTGGAAACAGAAACCAAACAAGACAAGGAGACAATGCAATAAGACGGTGGTTTGTGTTTTGATTTGTAGACGTCCTATGATTCCCACAAACGCTGATTGCTCTTGTTCTGTATAACGGTGGACCTCAATCCAATCGCGTTGCAAATAAAAGGCTGTTTAGTCTCCTCCGCTCCTCTGCCACAGCAATTTGGCAGGTGGCACAGGCGTGGGCTCCATCAAAAACAGATCTATAAAGCCAGATGAACAGGACTGGGGGCGCTTGCAGGCTGGCACTCTCTTAACGACCATAGGAATGGTACTTTGATCAGGTTCTTGCCCTGTCTCACCGTTGTGGTGCTGGTTAACTGTGATCAGGTTCTTGTGCTGTCTCACCATCGCGGTGCTGGTTAACTGTGATCAGGTTCTTGTGCTGTCTCACCATCACGGTGCTGGTTAACTGTGATCAGGTTCTTGTGCTGTCTCACCATCGTGGTGCTGGTTAACTGTGATCAGGTTCTTGTGCTGTCTCACCATCGTGGTGCTGGTTAACTGTGATCAGTTTCTTGTGCTGTCTCACCATCGTGGTGCTGGTTAACTGTGATCAGGTTCTTGTGCTGTCTCACCATCGTGGTGCTGGTTAACTGTGATCAGGTTCTTGCCCTGTCTCACCATCGTGGTGCTGGTTAACTGTGATCAGGTTCTTGTGCTGTCTCACCATCGTGGTGCTGGTTAACTGTGATCAGGTTCTTGCCCTGTCTCACCATCGTGGTGCTGGTTAACTGTGATCAGGTTCTTGCCCTGTCTCACCATCGTGGTGCTGGTTAACTGTGATCAGGTTCTTGCCCTGTCTCACCATCGTGGTGCTGGTTAACTGTGATCAGGTTCTTATGCTGTCTCACCATCACGGTGCTGGTTAACTGTGATCAGGTTCTTGCCCTGTCTCACCATCGTGGTGCTGGTTAACTGTGATCAGGTTCTTGTGCTGTCTCCGTGCTTTGCTTCTCCATGCTCAAAATCAGGATTTGACATAATTTGATTGGGAGGACTAAACTTAAAAAAATAACATCTTCATTAACACAAAAACAATTAGGGTGATTTTCCAAAAACATAAAAGCTCACGTACCTACTAATGTTCCTGCACCCACGCTGTACCTACTGTATGTATTAATTGAGAAGCTATTTTCAAAGATCATACTATGCCGTGCTTCTGTGCAGAGGCGAGCAAAGGAAGAGGCTTAACTCATATCATTTTACAGTGAACTGTGACTTGGAAGGGGGTAAATCCAGGTCAGAAAACGTTACCTCAAGTGAAATCAATGGGCATAAGTCTTGAGGCAGTAAAATTGAGGCATGAAGTGCGAATGTTGTATTCGCATATTTTGTGCATGTGATTTTTTTATAAATTCCTTTCCACAAGTGTGACTTTTGGATTTTGTGGTGCAGTAACCGCGGTAGCACAGGCTA
>NC_139674.1:12205671-12228171 GCF_951799395.1 Argentina silus
TGCCGCAGCATAAGCTAGGCAGCAGTACTCTTATCAACTGATTGAATAGTGAGAAGGCGCCTGTTCCCTCTGAACCAGGGACAAACCTTCTGTCGTCTTATTCATTACGATCTCTGATTGTAACTCATAGCTTTTGATTCCTGATCCTCTGAAAGCAGGCTGAATAATGGACAGACAGCTATCTCTCTGTGGATGAATGGCCGGGTAGATAAACTCACGACTGAAGGCTGACGACCTTGCTTCTCTCGCTATAACTCAGGGCCAAACAGAGTCTTTTCACTCTCCTGGATCTCACACACACGCATGCCCACACACGCCCACACACACACATGCCCACACACACACACACACACACACACACATGCCCACACACACACACACACACACACACACACCCACACACAGACACAAACACGCACACACACACACCCACACACACACACACACACACCCACACACACACACACACACACACTCACATGCCCACCCACCCACCCACACACACTTAGACAATAGCAGCCGTTTTTCAGAGGAAACAAGCCTAGTGCCGTGGAAACAGTGCCTGTGGTAGGCAGCTCAAGGTTCTGTTCGCTGACACGCGGCCCGCGCCCCGCCGCCCGGATAAAGCCTGCCGCTGCCGGAGGAACGCGTGATGGGGGGAGGAGGAGGAGGAGGAGAGGAAGATGGATGAAAAGGTGGGTGTAATATGACTGAGAGTGGTGAGGGAAGATAAGAGGGAGACAGAAGAGAAGACGTTCTCTCCCAGGCAGCAGGCTGATGAACAGCACCAGGTTCTGGAGAGAGGACGGCTAGACAGGGTGTGTGTGTGTGTGTGTGTGTGTGTGTGTGTGTGTGTGTGTGTGTGTGTGTGTGTGTGTGTGTGTGTGTACGTGTGTGTGTGGGCGCGTGTGGGTGCGTGTCAGTGTGTGCGTGTGTGTTTGTGTGTGTGCGTGCGTGTGTGTGCGTGTGTGTTTGCATCAAGGCATGAAAAGAGATGAAAAGGTAGGAGAGAAGAAAGAGATCGGTGAAATATGTCGTCGTAATGAAGTTTGTTTATGTGGCAGATGAAAGTGTCATGTACAAACAAGGAATCTTACACCGAGTGCTTCTGTTAGCGTGTGTGTAGCATCCTGCATCTGCATCCTTTACGACAGAGGAGCATTCCGTCGGACAGCATTACGAATTCCTCCAGCAGGCCGAAATCTGAGCAAGAGAATCGCACGCATAACTCAATGTCGGGCGCTAATCTGTCATTGACCTCAACACGTGGTTTACCTGAGCTATGTGCACAGATCTCCCGTTCGGATTCAGGCCATAGAGGACGGAGCAGAGCTCTCTCTTTCTGCTTGTCTCGTTGCTTAAAGACATTCAAGGCCGGTACAACAGAGAGAGGAATGTTCTTATTCGCTGCGGTGTGAGGCGTTGACGTCGCTACTCTATTCTTCCCCTATATCCCTCCGAGTTGCCATGACAGCGTCGACACAACACACACACACCTTTCTTTTGTTTCCCTGCTTAACGCATGAAAAAACATACTTTAAACCGTCAAGAGATTTAATGAGGATGACACTTTTCATACGAGCAGAATTAACGTATGTTAGCCGTCAAAACAACAATCTGCATCTGTATTGTGTCGTGTGTAGGCTCTTTATTTCATCTCAGAGAAAGATTAGTTAAAAAATATGAGCGTGTACTGGACAGTATATCTTGACATGACAACTTGACATGACATCTTGACATGACATCTTGACATGACATCTTGACAGGACATCTTGACATGACATCTTGGCAGGACATCTTGGCAGGACATCTTGGCAGGACATCTTGACAGGTTTGGGATAGTATCCATCCATGATCCATGTTTAACAGTTCATCTTGTCTATAGCATGTACATAATAAACCATGTTTCCATTATCAGCAATTATTCCCAAGTTTTTCTACTTCATTGAATATGATTCTAGGCCTCGCCGTCGCACAGGGCTGACAAAGACAAAGACACAAATCTTTAATTTATGATTACGCATATAATTAATGCATACAAGCTGTTCTGTGGTTGCGGCACCAACCAGTGGGCTTTAATTTATTCTGCTTTGTGTGTCAGGAAATTCAGAGTTCACTGTTTAATTAAATGATTGCACCCAGGACCTGTGCTTCTTTTCCATGCCAGCTCACATTTGGCTCCAAACAACTCCATTCCAACACCTGACAAACAGAAAATCAAAGCAACAAAGCAATACTCACTAAATACTAAATAAAATGTGTTGTGCATTGCTACATATACGATGTAGTAGACCCACTATATTTCTTAAAGTAGTCTTCAGTACTCCTCAATCTAGTTCATTCTGGATTTATCAATGCACTGACTCACATTTTGCAAGTGTGTCAATGTTTTATTGCAGGGGCATGTAGAGAGTTGAGGCATGAGGCATGTTTCCCAGAAAGTTATTACGTTATCGATTCTTAGACTATTTAACCACTACTAGGCCTCTGCTGCAGCTGCATTCCAAACCCCATTGATTTCTAAGGCTGTTGTTCGACAAAGGTGAGGAATCCTATTGAGTTCTTCAGGTGGCGGAACCACATGGTTTTCTGAGCCGCTAATGGAAAGGATAGTTTTAATCTATACAGTTTTTTGCCCTTTTTTTTCCTTTTTCATCCAACACGGGATGAGAATAACCTGCTTTGTGTATGAAGCCCGTGTCTTGAACTGAAACTTCTAGTCCAGAACAGAAAATTCCGGTGTACCACATTGGCATTTCCATACCATCATTTCAACTAATCTCCTTACTCGCTCCAAGTCGTTGTTATCTCCTCTTGACTGACATTGGCCATCATTTTCCTGGGAGTACACTGTAAGTACAGTGCAACAATAACAACGTGATCCTCTGTGGCTCAGTTGGTAGAGCACGGCTCTAACAACACTTTGTGGGTTTGATTCCCGCTGAGAACACATATACTGATAAATGTATGCACTCACTGCAATGTAAGTCGCTTTGGATGAAAGCGTCAGCTGGCATACAACTTAAAAACAACACAAATGACTGTAATTCTGATTCGAGGGTCGTCCTTTTTCCGTTCTCTCTCTGCCGGTGGTCCACGATGGCATACTAAAACTCGTGCTCACCGAGGACTGCAATTAAAATAGATGAGAGAAAAAAAACAGTAACAGCAAAACAAAACCACCACTTCCTCTGAGCATCGCTGGCGATTCATGGAGAATCAGGGCTAATTAACAGAGCATGTCTGTGACTGTGATCTTGACTGTGATCTTGCCTGTGATCTTGGGTTAGCTATTTGAAAAGACTTGGCGAGACAGCCACAGGGTTAACAGTGACTTTTAAAGGGCCTCGAGTCCAGTCCATGATTTCATAAGGGCCTCCTCATTAAGTTTAAGCTGTTCTCTCTCTTTGAATTATTGTTTGAATTTCAAGTAGAGCACAGTTTTTTTTATTTTTTTTATTTTATTATAACACATTTAGCCTCATCTCTGGCTTTAAGTCTGC
Organism: Argentina silus; assembly: GCF_951799395.1. NCBI lineage: Eukaryota > Metazoa > Chordata > Actinopteri > Argentiniformes > Argentinidae > Argentina > Argentina silus. The sequence continues at coordinate 12,209,175 of NC_139674.1, forward strand.
AAACAGCCCCTCATTTGGCTTATTGAAGTGTTATATCACAACTATGTAAATCACATTTGTTGTCCTTTTAGTAACAAAATACTGCGCAGAAAATCTAACAACACAATCGGTAAAATAACAATTGCCTTAATTTGTGCATCACAAACGTTGTTTACTGTAATGGCTCATTGTGTATTTAGCACCGTCATTACGGAACCGTTTAAATAAGTACGGTACACTATGTCTTCCTTTGGTCCTGGTGATGTGTTTACTGGGGAAAGCCTGCCTGTCGTGTGTTGATTACTTCACTAATTGGGCCATGATGGCTGTTCATACAGTAGATATTGAGCAGACATCTTTGTGTATAGCGGCAGTGCGGTGAGTACAGGAAGGCTTCTACTTGGTATACTGTATGGTCCCCAGTGAGAACCGCTACAACCGATATCTATGTATTGCTAGCCCCGCGCTCTACCCCCTGAGAAACACAGCAATTGCGCAGGTTTAGTCAGTCTGTCCATTTGTTTTATATACCTGGGCCAAATCTCTGGTGGTGCAGAGATACATGCTTCATCGCAATTGTTCACCCTTTTCCTGAAGTATGCACTTTTGCATACATCCCCCTCAGGGATGGTAAAAAAAAAAAAAAAGAACATAGCCAGCGTAAATCATGGTATCTCACAGGAGATTCATTCCCTTTTTTAAAGCCATGTTGCAGAGTGCACTACAGTCCACACTTCAGGAAATGGGTGGAGAATTAGGATGCAGCATCAGAGAGGCAGTGTGGCACGGCGCGCCGGGCGGCGACGGCCCCCGCCAAAATCAATACAACAAAGGTCATTGCTATTCCAATCATAGCCCTGTCTATTCTCCGACCTGCTCGCTGCATTTTGTCGCCTGCTCTTTGGAGATATTTAAATCAGCCCACACTATGAACACTCCTCCACGCCATTGATTTCATTGACTTCGATCAATGAAAAAAGATGCCCATTATAGAGAGGACAATACCACACAATTTTCAATGTTGAAGTTTGAGAATAGGAGGGTGAGAGCAGAATAATTACGTCTGTATACAGTATGAGTCCTTGGTTGTGTGCTATCCAGGAGACTCACTGCTGAACAGAGTTCTTGGTCTGTCTTTGTAAAAATGCCTTTTTCTTTTTATCTCCATCAGGCTGAGCTGGATAGATAAAGGTTATACGATAAACATGCCCTTTATCCAGAAGGTTCTATTCTCCACATACAAATTGAGGCCATTGAATAGTTATGTTTTTGACAACATTTTATGTGACATTAACATCACAGTACTGTAAGTACAGTAGCCTCTCTGATGTTATGTCGACTAGCGGGTGTCATTGGCTTGCTAATCCAAGATCTGTAAAGTGCTGAGACGGATGTCTCACTAATCCAAGGTGAAAGCTTTCTCCTTCCGCTCCGATTCGCAATTCCCGAAAACGAGACGGCGGTACTGATGTCAGAGCCGACACCAGCGAGATCCATCCCGACACATCCTCCCATGAGGCCCTGGGATAGCCGGGCGTGGACCATCTGTGTGTGTGTGTGTGTGACCTGCCAAACGTGGCGCAGGCATCATCATCATCAGTCAGGCTTCAGCATGTGTGACACCTGACCACCATTCATGTCTCCATCTGCTTCACAGCCGACACGGAGAGACTCCAGGCTTTCACAGGCCCGGTCAGATGGCGGAGCTGATTCACTCATCATGTCCTAGTCCTTTTGTGGCAAGAAGCGTGAGGGGCTCCAAGAAAGTGTTTTGACTGGCTTTGACTCACGCAGCTCTGTTGTGGCTTCCAGTAGGTGTAAACATTGGAGCAGGAAACTACTATATGTGTTGTTTTTTTTCTTTGTTTGCTATGGGAACTGTACAGTGTGCAGAATAGCATTGCACTTACCTTAGGGGAGTGGGGGGAGGGACATGCTCAGTATTCAACCTTCATTTACAAACGACTCCATCACCTTAGCTTAGTGAGCCCCATGTGGTTTGGGGGGACCTGGTCTGCAGTTTTATTCGATTAGAGAAGAGCTCCCAGAAAGAAAAAAAAAAAGCGACTTCCTTTCTGCTCCTCCCAAAATAAGATTTCGATTGATTTAATGCCATCGATGCGAGACATCATCAGGTTTGTGATCTCAGCGTGATGCCGTGTCTCTCGGAACAAAGGCATTGAGTCCAGCAGCGTCTTAGCGAGAGACCCCCCGATCTGCCGCGTCATAATCATCTGGTGCGTCTGTGTTTTGGCAGAGAAGACATCATTAAGGAAGCGTGAGGGGTCGGGGCGGCTCACAGAGCAACTGAGGTTCAGCCTCTAATGTCGGGGGGGGGGGGGGGGGGGAGTTCAGCCTTTAATGTCGGGGGGGGGGGTTTCAATCAATAACATACTGCATACAAAGATGATGAGTCTCTGCCGTGGCTTTACTGTGATGGAGCTGTTTAGGTATGCAGAGACAGCAGGAGAAGAGAGGGAGAGATGGAAGGAGCGATGGAGAGAGAGAGAGAGAGAGAGAGAGAGAGAGAGATTAGAAAAAAATTAATGCGAGTGGGTACAGAGAGAGTGATAAAAAGAGAGCAACAGAGAGAGCGAGAGATAGAAAGAGAGAGATAGAAAGAGAGAGAGAGAGAGCTGATGAAAATGTGAAGTTTAAGTTTGTCCTTCCCTGAGGTGTTTTGCAGCCCTGACCCCCTGACAGAGGATAGAGAGTCTGTGCTGTGTATTTCCCTCCTCCAGTGAGAGCAAGGGGGGCTTAGTTTATGTTTCATAGTCAATCATGATGCTCTGTGCTGAAGGATGGGAGAGAGGGATGAGAGAGAGGGATGAGAGAGAGGGAGCGAGCTGGAGCCGGGCGCTATGGAGAAGTGATTACCCGACGCAGCGCTGAGGGGAGAGAGGAGAACAGGGGTATTTTATTTTGTCAATTGAAGTGTGCAAATGGAAATGTCAGAGCAGTGGGAGAAATAATTAATCTGATAGGGAAACTCTGGTTCTGCCGAATGAACCAACGCCTGATCAATTGGCATTGTCTTTTGAGGGGGCTGATGTTATTGTTATTGTTGTTGTTGTTTTTGATTGTGTTGTGCTGCTCCTTTTTTGCAGCCAAATTTGCTCATGGGCTGGCTCAGTGCCAAGGGAAAGGATAGGTGGTGGAGATCAATGATTTCATCTGTGACTGGTACAGAAGTCTGTGACCAAATACACCCACAGAAAGTTGATGGTGGATTACGTTTCCCATGCATTTTGGAGACTGAATACAAGATAGAAAAAGAAGATTGAGTGACAGTCGGTGTTAGGCACAAACAACACTGAATTAAAAGTCTCAGCCAAAAGCAAAGACGCTTAAAACTAAAACTAAAATGCCAATATTTAATTGAATTCGGTAAATAATCTTCAACACCTCGGTGAGACCCCCCCAAGACAGATGTGCTCAGTTTTAAATTTAGACCAACAGCAGCGATGCGATGTTGTCGAGCCTCTGTGCCTGTTCAGTCAAATTCCTCCAAGCTTGATAGGTTGTTGTTGATGTCGCAGGAGTGCTGTGTAGGATCCTTCTGTGTTTGCAGTATTCCTGTTTTTGACAAGCAGGCTAATTTCTGCTTGAGGTCATCAATATTTCCGACACTGTTGTGCTTCTGCGGTATATATATAGCATGTCCTTGTTTGTTGTGTATTCTGCTTAGAGAGCGACATGTCTAGTGGCATAGACAGGGATCTCTTTGATTTGGTAAGTTTGTTTGTTCGGTATAGGCCGGTCTTTGCTCCCTAGAGCCTCCAAAAGGGTCTTCTTCTCCTGGTTCAATATCCACGACATGTGTACTGTAGCATGTGACTGTACCATGTGACTGGCTTATCGACCAGGAGAAGGTTTAGATCGAAATAATTGGCCGACTGATTCATGTGATGAATGAACCATTTTAGAAGGGAAAAAAAAATACATTCCCCAGTGAATCGATTAATCATTAAAGAAGAGGAAACTTCACATACCTCTGATACATTCTATTTGAGGATCTCCAGCATGATATATTTTCAACTGAGAGTTGGTTCAGTAATACTGCAGTCAATTGGCAGCTATCAGACGATCTCTGTGATTCTCACTGTGGATTTAAGCCTCTTTGTTCTGTGAGTGTTCTCTCTCCTCTGATTGACTCGGCTCATTACAGCCGTCGCTTTTGATTCGGCAACGGCTTAAAGGCGCCCCCTTTAACATCCTCTCACCTATCTAATCCATGTCCAAAGCAGTGAAAGGTGTCACTTACTTACGCTTTACCCCAATGTTCAATGCCGGGAGTGAGAAGTCTTACAGCAGCTAACACAACTGTGGTGTGGAGAGAACTCAAACAGAAGACAGTGAAGTCATATATAAGTCGTGTCTTGGTTTGATTTTAATGATGGCTCTGCATGGCTGTCAAACGTAGAGTAGGGTGGCGAGATCTAGACTGTTGAACCAAGCGAGTGACACTCTCCCTCTTCACTAATGGCCTGGAGCCTTGGGAAGGGGGAGGATGATTCTCGTTATCACCAATGTTCGTTTGGACACACATCACAAGACAGACGGAGAAGATTAAAAAAGAGGGGGAAGAAGAGGAGGAAGAAGCCTGTTCCTTTTCCGTCTGCAGACATTGAGACAAAAGAACAAATTATATAAATGTCTATAGCTCGAGTCCAGAGCTTCCACAACGATTTTTTTAGCATTCATTATATCAGTCATGATTGCCAACTGTGAGCCGCAGTGATCTATTGAAAAACGGTTGTGAATGCAAGCAGCGTTTCTACTGCATTCCAGTTGTGAGTGCATTTACTTTATTCCCATAATTTCATCTTTTAATAGATCACACAATAATTTCCCTTCATCCTGTAGATTAACGTCTAATGGCTGATGGAAATATTGTTCTGGATGTGGATTATTATTGAGAGAAGCAGATTGCTGCCGCACCACATCACATGTGGGAGCTCCTAACTGCCCGCTCTCCTCATCTCAATTGCAAATTATCTAAATAGATAATTAATGCTAAATGCAATTATCATCAATATGAAATTGCAGTTCATTTTTGCAGCGATCTGGTCTAATTTGGAGGATTTGCCTTATCCTGGATGAGAGGAGACAGCTGGAGAAGAGAGGGAGAGAGGGGGAGAGAGGGGGAGAGAGAGGGAGAGAGGGGGAGAGAGGGAGAGAAGGAGAGACAACAAGACAGAGGAACAATAACTGGAGAGAGAGAGAGAGAGGGAGAGAGAGAGGAGAAAAGAGAGGGAGAGTGAGAGAGAGAAAGAAAGAAATCAACTGAAAGGATAATGAAGATCAAACACGTTTCTTCCATGAACCCAGGCAATTGTTATTTTAGTTTCCAAGGAAGCGTGTAATGAATTGAAGGAATATGGCATTTCTAATCGTTCTCAGTGAGTCACATACACGCACAGCACGCACACACACCCCAGCCCCGCAGAAGACTGTGACTTTGTTCACACACAAAGGGGGATGGGTATATGATATACAGTATGTACAGTAGCCATGCATATGCCAAATGTATGTATCAGGGGAGGCTGGTGGAGGTAGAAATCGGAGGACGGGCTCATTGAAATGCATGGAACGGAATGTATGCCTGTATGCCTGCATGGGAGGCTACTTGGGTACTCGCCCAGACTGTTCTATATTCAGTAGCTTCATGTACTCTCTGTGTGCATTTACATGGAAGCTGAGGTGGATACAGTCCCAGTAGGCGACAGAGAGAGTTAGATAATGAACCAGGTTTAACTCTGTCTTCTCCCGAACAGAGTCATTATCGCTGTGCTGACAAGCATCCAAACCAGGAGACTGCTGTCCCAGCCATACCTCCAAATCGCGTCGTTCAAATCTTATGCGTCCTTTGGAGGTCTGGAGATGGATTCAAACTGGATGGAGCAATTGGAGAATGTGCTCGCCATTTCATTGGATGTTACATTCCAAGAACCCCCCCCACCCCCTCCCCCCCACATACCCGTAGAATGGTGGCTTGTTGTTATGCAGAAACGTGTTGCCAATGATATCTTGCAACATTGATGAAACTGGATGAAAGCCTGAAGGGAAAAAACTGACTTTTTTTTGGAGCTCCGCCCAAGCAAGGTATTTGATTGGTTTGATGTGACGCGAGCCGTCACTCATTTCAAATGGGTTTCCACCCCTTTGAAGCTTCTTTCTTTCTTACAAATTTCCCCAAGATTTCCCAACTCGGAGAGAAGCCTGGTCTCAATAAGGTTACCCCAGCCATAACATGATGCAGTAGGCTCTGTGTGGTTTGCATACATATTCTGCAAGTGGTCTATGGCTTGAATGTGGGGAAGACATGAAAAAACAGCACATGGGGAAATCCTTTTTGAGATGCCTTAGGAGGGGCCTCTGTTGAAAATCAATTCTGTTTTTCAGAATCAACATCTGTTTTTTTCTACAAAGAGAATACATATCAGAATGGAAAAAAGTACTGGACATTGTGTGTGTGTGTGTGTGTGTGTGTGTCTGTCTGTCTGTCTGTCTGTCTGTCTGTCTGTCTGTCTGTCTGTCTGTCTGTCTGTCTGTGTCTGTCTGTCTGTGTCTGTGTGTCTGTGTCTGTGTGTCTGTGTCTGTGTGTCTGTGTGTCTGTGTCTGTGTGTCTGTGTCTGTGTGTCTATGCAAATGTGTATGTATGTGTGGCTGTTGTCACTGTTGTCATTCCATAGAAGGTGGTTTGACATGGATTCTCACAACATCCAACTGTGTTGTAAATATAGCAATCAAAGTCGTTCAGAAGGGTGGGGAAATCACACTCCCGTGATAACTGACAGTCTGCAACATGTAATTTCTGCATGATACTCACGATAAACATGACATTAGGCCTGCTTTAAAAAAACGACCGAAGAATACACTGGAACAAATAAAAATAGATTTAGAGGTTTGACACCGAAGAGCATGCGTTTATGCAAATACTCAACTCATACTTAATTCAATAACAATAACAATAACAATAACAATAACGTTAATATCAGTTATAATGACCTACGTAATTACTATTTGGGGGAACCTTGACAGAGGAGAGTATACAAGATAATATTATCTGCAGTAACTGTGTGTTGACTGTGCCAGTGCTCCTGTATTGAACAGCCCTCCTGAGTTCTAACCCCATCGACTGAAATCCCCCTCTCTCCACTTGACTCTCTTTCATAACAGCAGCAGACGAATGAGGTCACCACTCTGGGTTAAGAAGAACACACAGATCGGTTATGTCCAGGCCAAACACTGTTTCTCCATCATGGTGTTTTGAGAACATGGATCTTGCGATTCTAGATACGTGGATACATATTCTAGAACGTCTCAGAACGAGGACAATGATCCTAGAATGTCTCGGAACACGGACAGGGACCTCTAATGTGAATACTGGTCCGACCGAGGCTCTTTCAGAGAGTTTCAATCTTGTCCTCCCTCCATCATTGTGAACACATGCATGTGGATAGCTCATTAGGCGTCCCATTGATTAAGCCTTAGCAGCAGTAGCAGCTGTAGATCAGGCATAGATTTGCACACAGAGGAAAGTGGAACTGCGTAGGAGTCAGGGATCCACAATCAATCAATTATCAGGAAACCAATGATCCCTTTGGGAATGGGATTTCCAATTAGCAGAGTAGCCACCAACCAGCACTCCATGGTGGAACATTCTGCCTGTTTTTTTTTAGCTTGAGTTTATCGTCGAGCACATTGGTCATATCTAACCGTGTAGAAAGCCCTGATGTAAAGTACCATTTGTTGTTTTAATATCAGATATATTACTGCAGGTGCCCATGTGGTAACTCTGTTGCAGGGCACAGTTTGGTAATCAGCTGAAACATGCAAATGTGATAACAATTCTCATCTATGAATCAACGCTCTATTAAGCTCACAGCTCTGCTCAAATGAGATTGGCTCGGTTTAAAGTAGAAATGTGTTTTTTGGAGACTGTTTGTGTGTGTGTGTGTGTGTGTGTGTGTGTGTGCGTGTGTGTGTGTGCGTGTGTGTGTGTGCGTGTGTGCGTGTGTGCGTGCGTGCGTGTGTGTGTGTGTGTGTGTGTGCGTGCGTGTGTGTGTGTGTGTGTGTGTGTGTGCGTGTGTGCGTGCGTGCGTGAGCGCAGTTTGTGGTGGGAGATAGACACCCATTTGTTTTTATCTAAAAGGGAGCGGGAGGTGGGAGGGGAGGGTAAAGGACGGGGGAGAGATAGTTATGTAGATGGACATGGAGATACCAGAGGGCAGGCAGAACTGAAAAATGCAGACAAATAGCTTTTGACGACGTTTTCCTTGACAAGCCACAGCAAACCTGCCATGACATCCTGTCTCTACTTTTCAGGAAATACATCGCAAAGCATGTCAGGAATGGAAATGGTTCAGGCGCACGCGAGGCTGTTGTCAACACAGGTGCATCGTGAGGAATACTTAAAATGTCTGCCATTTGGTATCATATCACATCAGATAATTGGGTCACGGACATTAGACGCTTTGATGCATCACCATTTTGTTTTAGGGATGACAGCAAGGACATATTATTCAGTAACATAACAGTTGAGGTAATTGCATAGAATAACAAATACATTAGCAAGTTGGTCATGAGAAGCTCATGCCTGTTTTCCCTGTTTTACAGGGAAGGTAATGTAGCTTTGTGTTGCAGTCATTCATTAAAGGTCAACAGGGGTGTTGTTCCGATGGCTGGCTACACAGGTAACCTCTAAAAGCAATAATAACATTCAATCATTGGGTGCTGCTGTGGGATTATAAATAAAAAGTTGACATTTCAGTTTTTATTAGCATAGTTGCCTGTAGCTGCGAGGGGTGACCTACGTAGGAATGTTTAGCTTTAATAAGGCGATAATTCAAACATAAAGTGCAGAACATTAACGGCTTATGGAGTTGTTGGCCCCTCTCCCTTTGCTGCAGGTAGATAACATGGTGTACTTGTGTGTTTTGTGAAATGAAATATTGAACGCAAGGCTATGACACTTTGACCTCTGATGTTCTGATGAGGAGACGTAAAACAAAGAAACTGCTTACAAATGATTTGATTGTGATCGGCTATCGGTGTGTTAAAACGAATGACCTTGAGGCTTATTCGACAATAGCATCATTTTATAGTGTTTGTTCTTGGTCGCCGGAGTACAGTAGGTGGGGGAATTGTCCCCCAAATGAGTTGAAGGGGTCTGGAAGCCACATCCACTCAGCAAACATAGTGCCAGTTGATAGTGTGATGGTGTACTATACATTCTGTCACCTATCCAATCCATCACTTTTTGGCTGGAAGCTGTATTGATAGTGATCTATGCGGAAGGAAGTGTCCAGGTCTTTCCTACCTAGAAAGTGATGGATTGTATCAGTGTCGAAAAGTATACTACACTATAATTGTAGCCTTATAGTCCTTTCTGCCCAGTGCTACAGTATGGTTGCTATAACACTAGGTATGCTACTAAATTCATAAAGACCTCCTCCAGAGGGGTGCAAATCGCTGTTGGTCACGTGGTACCTGACAAAACAGCTTATTTCGGACCAAAATGATTGTACAGTATAATGATATACTTCAAACATAGATTTTCAGCTTTAAATGTTCGATTTTGACAGGACATTATAGGCGGTCCTATAATAACAGCTTAAAGCTATACAGTACTGGAGCTCTTGAAGCTATATCTAGTATTATCTGTCTAAAAAATGTAGCTGAGCCCAATCCGGTAGAAATGACAGTAGGCATTAATACTGTACCGCTAACAAATGACAGACTCATGAGATAACAGAGTGTTTGTTCATTAACGCTGCCCACGACCATATCTGATGAGGGACACAGTGGATGAGCATGCAGCACCTCCACAACCAGTACAGAATGTCCTCGAGGAGTTTTAATAAAACCCCCAAAATAATGAAACCGAAAATATCGATTTGACAATTTAAGTCAAACAGGCGAGTCAAGTATCAACACATAACTTCCATCTGCCGATGGAATTAATAAAACAAAGTCTGATGAAACCCAAACATAAATGTTTGTTTTATTGTCCTAGCGCCGCGGTCCCAGAGACTCATTGTGTTATAGCTGGAAGTCACATAAGCCTCAATGTCAATCAGGTACAGTATTGTGGATAATGAAGATCTGCCAGAGAACAGATTGGTAAACATGCCTTCCTACTACTGCGCTGTAATGTTCCATAGTTTTGAGCTGGTGATAATCCTTGCATAATTAAATGGAATGTTCTGCTAGAAATACCTTTGTATTATTGCACAGAGAGAATGTTTTAATATATCTCTGGTTGCAGGTGGATTTTTGAATAGAACAAGCAAGGTTGGTTAATATTTGAAATATTTGAAGATTCAGCAAGAAACCCTCTTCTTTTCTCTCTCTCTATGGATTAAACGGTGACAGCTCACTGGCTCTTTTCATGTAGGATTTAAGCTAAACCCTTAGGTTTCATATAGCTATCACCTAAACTCATGACTGCACCAGCAGAGAGAGAGAGAGAGGGAGAGAGAGAGACAGAGACAGAGAGAGAGAGAGAGAGAGAGAGAGAGGAGAGAGAGAGAGAGAGAGAGAGAGACAGAGAGAGAGAGGGAGAGAGAGAGAGAGACAGAGAGAGAGAGAGAGGGAGAGAGAGAGAGAGAGAGAGAGAGAGAGGGAGAGAGAGAGAGAGAGAGAGAGAGAGAGAGAGAGAAAGGGAGAGAGAGAGAGAGAGAGAGAGAGAGACACAGAGAGAGAGAGAGAGAGAGAGGGAGAGAGAGAGAGAGAGAGAGAGAGAGGGAGAGAGAGAGAGAATGAACGGGAGGGTGGTAGACAAAGTGAGAGACCAATTGTTGGATAACGTTCAGCTTATTCAGCGAAGGGTGAAATCAAATCATGGCTGTTATAAAGAAACAATACTTTTAATAGCACTTTGAGACAATTGTCTTTGTAAAAAGCGCTAAACAAATAAATGTGATTGAATACCTATGGACTGGTTGTTTCTCTAATAGGACTTTATGTTCTCCCGGTGCCCCTTTGTCTGGCTCTGTTTCTGCATGTCTCTCTGAGCATTGAACACAGGGTCCGGGCGGCTGTTAGCCACAGTTGTACCTTTGTGTCTCTAGGGTAGAGATCTTGTAGTACAAGGTGTGTGTTTGTGTGTGTGTGTGTGTGTGTGTGTGTGTGTATCTCTACCCTAGAGACTTTGCACTAAACCCCACCCACCCAAGCACACACTCACACGCACGCACGCACACACGCACGCACACACGCACGCACGCACGCACGCACACTGTCACACACACACTGTGTGTCATACATATACACACACACACACACACACACACACACACACACACACACACACACTGGCAGGTTCAGGCTGACCTGAGCATTACCTGCAGAAGTGCCTCCATCATATGTCAGCTGCTTTTGTCTTTGACAGATGGTCCAGCTCTAAAAGCTGTGTCTGTGGCTTTGAAGGCTGTGGCAGTGATCTATGAGCATGGCCTGTCTGATGAATCCACTGTGTCAGTCCTCCTGTGACAGCCATTCCTCATGTTTGCGATTTTTTATGTTTGGGAGTCTGCATTGGGTCCTTTAATGAAACAAATATAATGTGATTCTGAGTCCCGTCTGCCAGGTTTAACCGCCTGACTTCCTACTCTGTCATTGAGACACTGTGTCCTGCCGGACTGTCCGCGGGCGCACACACACACACACACACACACACACACACACACACACACACACACACACACACACACACACACACACACACACACACACACACACACACACACACACACGGTGACTTTGTGAGTGTATTCAGACCGTGGACAAAGCCTGAAGGACAAACATATCCTTAATGAGCCAGTTAATGAGCCTCCATTTTAGGTACAGTATGTGGGAAGAACATGGAACACTACATAATGCATACTACAGTAAATCATAATTCCATCGGGTTTAGCAACAGATATTTGCCCCAAAATGAACTGCTAGGTGGTTATAATCAGTGCGTGCTTAATGTAACGTATATTTTCGGAGGTCTCTGATGCAAAGGTTGCAGGAAATGTTGGGCCCATATGCCTGTCGTGTTGTAACTCTGCAGTTACACTCGTAACAACATTGTTTTAACATGGTGTCACATAATACATTAGTAGTTGCTTTTTCTACCCTGACTAAAAATGATTACCTTCTGCAGACCTGGAAATACAGGGGGGGTTCGTAATACCAGCGTTAGTCTAACCCTAAGTTTAGGCATTAACTTTGACTGGTTAAGTTTAGGGTAAGTCGTCAGGGGAAGGCATGAAAAGCAGTGTCCCCAGCGTGATCGAACCAGCAACGTTAGGGTTAGTCTGTGACTTTCCCAGAAGAAGGTGGAGAGAGAGAGAGACAGAGCGAGAGAGAGAGTAGAGAGATAAAAGGCAGCCCCCCTTGATTGCAAAAAAACGATGACATTTATTAATTTTTTTTCTTAGCACAGATTCTCACTTAGTCCGTTGTGCCCAAATATCACAGATAGTACAATCAATATAAAAATGGCTTTTAACTTTACACCCAAAGCAAGAATGCAATATTTTTCAAAATGTTTATGCTAAAAATACAGAGAATGTATTTTCACTAAAAGTACTAGAGATTAGCTTTGTGAGTTTGCAGTTATGACATGGTCTTGTTTTTAATTTCTGTCGTCGTGTAGTTCTTGTGTACCTCCTGTGAACTCCTTGTGTAGGTCTTGTTGTAGGCACTTACCGGGGCGTAACAAACCACTGTTCTTTCTGTTCAGGGTGATGTCATGATAGACAGCATCATACTCGTCAGCTCAAGGATACACTTAAAATGCTGTCAAAACCTGCCAAACATGCTTCCCATCTAGCTTGTGAGTCACTATCCTCTTTGAGACCTCGGAAAAAAACACAATTTCTTTAAATGCCCTATCTAGATACCCATACGTAGTTTGAATTTTATTAAGCATGATGTGATATTGTTGTTATCATGAGAGTACTCTGTTACTTCGGTGATCAATTCACACCAGTTTACTGTCCAGGTATTACACAGAGGATTTTCTGATACATCACCGGATAGAATATATAACAATCTTTCAATGAAAAAACAAAAATTCTCTCTTTTAAATAGAAAAGGGGGGGGGGGGGGGGGGGGTATATTTCATCAAAAGTTTAACATCATAGCCACGGTTATAGTCTATTCTACTAGATTGCCCTCCCTTACAGACTCTTACAGACTGTTGCCTCTACAGTAACTCATTTAAGGATGTTGTACAGCACAGACTGTATTGCTTGGGACCACAAGGACAGCTCCACTACTCTGAACACAACTAACAGTCAATTACAAGATAGAACATTGTCATCATCTTGTCTTTTACTCCATCTGTGTACTCTGTGATTGGTCCAGGCCGGGGGTTGGGGGGGTGGGGGGGTGGGGCGTGGGGGAGTGTATCAAACCGTGTTTTAGCAGTTACGGTAACTTCCTCTAGTTGATGTTAGCTTAATGTCACAAAGCCGCCACTTTAGATATGTGGTTGACTGGGAGAGAGTGTCGCGTGGTGGTGGTAGTCTATCACAACCTGTTTATTCCCCTCAGTTCAATGATAGTCCTGTAGTATATGTTTTATCCAGAATGTCATCCAGAGTCCACCAAGGCAAAAAGGATACGCATTTTAAACAGTACTGCTGGTTTTTCCCCTTTTTGATAGCGTTGTCCATTCTCTGCACTTCTCTGCGGTTCGTGTGGGTCGGAGCTCCACAGAGGGGCTTTACTTCTTAAAAGGCATTGTCAGATACATTTATGACTGTGGCTCTCACTTCCACCGCGGCTGGCAGTCCTTTCCCCGAGACCCACAGCCTCGTAAAAGGAGAAGAGTACAGGCCACCAGCGGTAGCTGCCTCCGGTGTCAGCGGTGCTTTGGAGTGGCATTTCCTTAAATCCCCATAAAGGTGGTGGTTCCTCAGAGACACATAAATAAGCAGGCAGGCCACTGAAATCACAGCCAGAAGCACCCCGAAGACAGCGATTACCGCCGCGTCCCACTTCTCCCTGTCCTTGGCCGTGGCCGCCAGCTCTAATCCCTTGGTGGTGACATTGACACATTTGGTGTCGTGTTTGTAGTGGATGCTACGGACATCCACACACACTTTGTACTCGGTGGCCGGGCTCAGATGTGTGAGGTTGTACACCTTCACATCGGACGGGACCCGGGCGGTGAACGCCATGGTCGGGTGTTTGGCCTCAGACGCCGTGTACCATTTGATGTTAGGCGTCATGCTGCCATGGGAGGCCTTCCAGGATACGAGGACCGAGTTGCTCTCCACTGATTGGATGTTGACGTTCAGAGACCCGTTGGTCGGTTGGGGAAAGTATCCGTTCACCTCCACGGAGACTGACTTGAGGTCTGCGCCGACCAAATTGTGGGCCACACATGTATACAGCCCAGCTTCGTTCTCTGTAATATCATAGATGTCAAAGGTCCCTTCGGGGTGCATGTAGTATTTATCAGATACAGTATTGGGTAGAACCCTGGTACCGGAAGGGGTGATCCAATAGATTTCTGGTTCGGGTTCAGCAAAGGCCCGGCAGTGGAGTGACAGAGAGCTCCCGTTGTTGGTGCTGACATGTCCGGGCATGCTATCTGGAGAGATGAGTGGCAGGCATATCTCCATCATCTCTCTGAAATGGACCTGTCGGACATGCTGACCCTCGTACTCGGGAGGTTCCACACAGAACAGCGAGTCGGGCTCCATGAAGCGTATGTTGGTCTTGTTCATATTCATCCAGCGCACCACGCAATCACATCGGATGGGGTTGCTGTGCATGCTAACCTCCCTCAGATTAGGGAGGGACTCGACGGTAATCCTGTGGAGGGCACTGAGGGCATTCCCGTTCAACATGAGGGTCTCCATTCTGGGCAGCTTGTAGAACGCATTAGGGTGGATGTAGGAGAGTTTAGGGTTGTTGGTGGCCTCGATCTTGGTAAGTTCTGGGAGGTTGTTGAGGGCAAAGCTGTCAATAGACACTAGCTCAGGCATGCTGTTTATGCCCAGTTCTTTGAGGTGAAACATGTCAAGAAAGTCCCCTCGTTGTATCCTTCCGATGGGGTTCTTATTAAGATCCAAAAACTTGAGGTTCTTGACGTTCCTCAGAGCGGCATGGGGAACCTCGGGGAAAGTGTTATCATAGAACGAGATGCTCTCTAAGTTGTCAAGACCGACTAGGGCGTCGTCAGCGAGCTGCGTCAGGTTCATCCTGGTTAGAACGAGGCTGCGGAGGTTACGGAGGGGTTTAAAGTTCATATCCTGAATAGACACCACCGGATTCTCCCCGATCATGAGTATCTCCAGGTTAGGCATGGCCTCGAACCATTCTCTGTTGATGACCTGGAGCTTGTTGGAGTTGAGGTGGAGACGGAGAAGGCTGCGTAGGCCCTGGAAGGCTGCGGGAGAGATGGAGGAGATGAGGTTGTGGTTCATGTAGAGCTCCTGGAGGTTAGCCAGATCCGCTAGGCAGCTGTCAGGGAGGTCGCGGACCCAGTTCTCCTCCATGTGCAGGGACAGGAGCTGGGGGAGGCGGCCCAGACGGATGTCACTCATGGAGGAAAAGTTGTTTTGCGACATGTCAATCTCTGTGAGGTTGGCCAAGTAATCCAAGGGTTTGTCCGCCTTTGCAATGTTGTTGGTCTGTAGCAATAGTACTTGTGTGTCCGCAGGTAATCTGCCGGGCAGAGTGAAAAGTCCCAAGTCATTACAGTCAACTGTAGGGGCCTCCATGTACACAGAGCTGGGTGAGAACCAGGGTCTGATCTCACACACACACAGCTGAGGGCAATCAACCCTCTCCTCCGAACCCAGAACAAAGGCTGCCATGGCCAGCCCCACTAAGAAACGATCCACAAACGACACCTCCTTCATATTGGCCCGATTCCCTCCTGTTAAGTAATTGTTTCTTGTAGATTTAAGTGGTCTGAGCCGCTCAACTTCAGAAATAATGAATCATTTGCTTTTGTTGCCGTGGCGATTGACTACCCTACGTTCCCCCCCACTCCGGTGGGGGATCCCTGGGGGGTTAAGTCTCGCTGTGGTGGCGTCCTTGGATGAATGCAATGACCAAACGCTCAATTTACCCTCCTGGGGTGTAGCTGTTGGGGTCAAGGCTGCAGTCACGCAGGCCCGAATAGATGAACATATACCTCAGGGAGCTACTGTATGGTCCTGCTAAACACATACACATCCATTAACGCTCTGCTTGCTTTCTTTTACAAGATGGATCACTTCATCACTTGCTGTAGTTACTAGCTTCCAGCATCGTCAAGCCACTCCATTTCCACCTGTAATAAAACACAAACAGAAGGGAGAAGCAATGAGTATGCCGTGACGATAAAATCCTGGTATATCATAAAAAAAAAAGACAAACCGAAGGGAAAAGCAGTAAATGTGACGTGACAGAAAATGCTGGAAGGCTATATCATAAGAGCAGGATCGAGGCATATTGACATTTGTTAAAGGCACACTGATGCGTCATGACATTTAAATTGCTGCAGCCTCCAGGCATGGAACTATAGGATTTAGATCTGATTGACCTTGTGCATGTGTTCAGGGACATGCATGTGACCCTCTCTTATGATTTTAAAGACAGACGTTCAGATTAGGTATTTTGGAGTTCAAATTCTTAAATGAGCATCATAAGCATTAGCGGACGTATCAGCCTCTGGCAAAATGTGTGTGTGTGTGTGTGTGTGTGTGTGCATGCATGTGTGTGTGTGTGTGTGTGTGTGTGTGTGTGTGTGTGTGTGTGCGTGCGTGCGTGCATGCGTGTGTGTGTGTGTGTGTGTGTGTGTGTGTGTGTGTGTGTGTGTGTGTGTGTGTGTGTGTGTACGTGCATGCGTGTGTGTGTGTGTGTGTGTGTGTGCATGTGATATAGAGAAAAACCCTATAAACAACATAATTGCATATTTGTTCATCCAAACTTGCTCATCAACACTTGCAACACGCAATGAACATGTTTGTCAACACAGATGTTCTTCCATCTCCACAGGCAATTCACATTCAGTGTCATTTGTCAAACATAACTCCCTTTTTACTGAACGGATGGTTTGATGGTGCCTGTCCTATAACCTGGGCCCCAGAGCAAGACAAGTCAGAGAAATTAGAAGCCGAGGAAAATGAGAAAATGAGAAAGAGGGGGAAGATAAGACATAAAATATAAAGACATGCAAAAAGAAAGAGTTTAGACAGTGAGAGAGAGAGAGAGAGAGAGAGAGAGAGAGGGAGAGAGAGAGAGAGAGAGGGAGAGAATGCATACGGTTACATTCCATCACCCTCTCTGTTTCCACTTCAGCACCCCGAGACGGAGATGAAAAAGCTCAGAATGCTGCAGAAGTACTGCAGTCGGCCCCGATGGCAAAACCAGGCCAAGAGTTCATTCCTCTAGCGTATGAGGGTGGGTGAGAGTGGTGTGGTAGGCAGGCAGGACAAGGCAGGACGAGGAGAGGGAGGTGTGTGTGTGTGTGTGTGTATGTATGTATGTATGTGTGTGTGTGTGTGTGTGTGTGTGTGTGTGTGGGGGGGTGATGCAGAGGGGGGGAAGGGAGAGTCCGGGAGGGGTATTATTTTTCAAAGCACCTGGCACTTTAATAAGCTGAAACACCCAGAGCGTTCCGATAAACATGGTTAGCCTCTCTCCCTCTCTATCACTGCCCCCCCCCCCCTCTCTCTCTCTCTCTCTCTCTCTCTCTCTTTCAGTCAGTTGTGTTTGGGTCTCATCCTTGCTTACTCTTTGTTTCTTGCATTCAGTAATCACAATAATGGACATAGTAAATATTTGGGTTAACTGTTATTGCATCCCCTCCATGTTGCATCACACTCGGTTTCCCATTCTCCCCCAGGGCCTGGTGGGTGGGTGGGTGGGTGGGTGGGTGGGTGGGTGTGTGTGTGTGTGTGTGTGCGTGTGTGTGCGTGTGTGCTGTTAGACACTCCACCTCGCCTGTTAATTGTTTAAATGGAGACATTATTTGGGATATGACTTCCATTCGGTGATCAATATCTTTGCGAGGGCCCTTCACCGCAGTCGCAAAATGGAGGCTTTTAAACTTCAGCAGCAGCCAGCATGAGAGAAAGGGGTCTGTAAAAAAAAAAAAAAAGAACTGCCCCATTTTCACAATGCATTAAATCAACCATTACTTCACCCTCACTCCCCGCAGATTTGGCAAGGGCCGCGGCGGCAGGACACGAGGACCGTGAGTTAACAGCACGCCGGTACCAAGTCACGAAGAGAAGTCATTATTTTCATCCATTTAATTTCGATGCTTGTTATCCCACGCACATGAAATGAAGCCACAGCTCTGTATGATTAGAATTAAGTTAGCTGTGAAATGGAAACGATGTTGTTACTGTTTTTTTTTTCTTCACACCGTGTATTCAGTGCGTACTCATGAGTGAGTAAATCCCGGGTTATGATAATCCAAAATTGATTGATGAAAATTGAAGTTTTGCCCTACAATTTATTTTCGGTTGTGTTCATACCATGCATACTATTTCCTCTGTGCCCCTGTTGCACAGTGACAACAAGGCCAGAGTTATGACACACTCTGAGGCTCTAGAGAAGCATTCCCTCCGTACGTAATCATAAATCCTTGTTTGCTATTATTATTACCTTTCGCTTTTGGACAAGGTTGTACTACAGTAAATCAGGATACCGGGTTTGTTTTCTAATATATGAATGTGCCTCTAACAGGTATTATTATCATTTACAGTGATTACAGTTGGTATGAACTGCTCCCAAACTGTTAAGAGAGGACAACTTCTCTCGGTTGATGGCGTGATATTTCACGATTTATTTCATCATGTGATCAACAATGTGTTTTAAAATGGAAATAGGCCACGTTCCCTTTTAAACAGACCCGGATATAACACCAATAACCTCTATTCTCATGGAGTCACTTTCATCTCTTATACCGAGTACGAGACTGGCTTCAAAATGAATGCTTCTTAACTTAACGATGATGTGGTCCAATCCATGTCGAGCAGGTTCACTTCATAATGTTTAATTCATATTC
>NC_139674.1:12230671-12245671 GCF_951799395.1 Argentina silus
TGTGGCCGCAAATCAGCAGCAAGTCAACTGTTAATGCAGAATCGATGTTCCAAATTAACCACAGGACCCCCCAGGTTTCCAGTCCGCGCCCTTGGGCTGAGTAAGGGAGAACACAGGCACGCTTGAAAGCACACACAGAGGCATGGACACACACACACACATACACACACATACACGCAATCCCAAGTGCAAATGGACACATGCACACACACACACACACACACACACACACACAGAAATACACACACACATACACACAATCCCAAGTGCAAATGGACACATGCACACACACACACACACACACACACACACACATACACACACACACACACACACACACACACAGAAATACACACACACATACACACAATCCCAAGTGCAAATGGACACATGCATACACACACACACACACAAACACACCCACAAACACACACAAACACACACACACACAAACACACCCACACACACATTCGTATGCGCTTGAATATCCTGTATGATGAATTACATCTTAAGCTTTAGATGCAGGCAGTCAGCGTCCATCAGCAGCCAGGCTCAAGGCCTCCTCTGATAAGGTCAAACACATGGCAAACGTGTGAACACTCGTTCCTCCTCTTGTACTCGGGCCCACGCAGATCTACATAATGCTGCTCATGGCTGTTGAACAAAAATGGACGGGGGGAGGCAGAGGTAGAGTATTGTTTCAATTAAATCAGTAGGTTCAAATGTGCCAAGTGTTCCGCTCATGGAGATGCGCAGCTAGCTGTCTATATTTATACTAACAATATATCGCTGGACAAGAGGCCACAGGGCCTGCAGGGAATACGTTCGCTGAGCAGACAGAATCAATCTTTATATGACACTGAAACACATTTAACGCCAGCAAGCAGCTCTTTATTATGATTTCGTGGGTCTGATAGGGCATTGTCTCCTTGCCTCCTTGCCTCCTTGCCTCCTTGCCTCTCTCCCTCCCTCCCTCCCTCCTTTCTCAGTCACCTGTGTCCTCAGAGCAGGGCTGAAGGGGCTTTCTAAAAGCTATATGACTGTTTTTCATATTGCTACACCATGGACCAGATTGTCACGTGAAGGTTGTTGGTCATTTTGTCACATAATCATAAAGGTGTGTTTGTGTGTGTGTGTGTATGTGTGTGTGTGTGTGTGTGTGTGTGTGTGTGTGTGTGTGTGTGTGTGTGTGTGTGTGTGTGTGTGTGAGGTCTGTGTGTGTGTGTGTGTGTGAGGTCTGTGTGTGTGTGTGTGTGTGTGTTTGTGTGTGTGTGTGTGTGTGCGTGTGCGCGTGCATGTGCGCGTGTGTGCATCTAAATCTGTATGTGTGTGTGTGTGTGGACTGTGTGTGTGTGTGCGTGTGTGCGGTGTGCCTGCATGCGTGTGTGAACATTTCTTTATGTGTGCATGTTTCTTCATACATCCATCATCACCTTGAGTACTACATCACCTTCACTTCTACAGAATTGCATGGCTAGGGGTTTTAGCTGTGTCACCCTATCAGTCATAAGCAAAGGCGTTTCATTAGCGTGGTCAGGTGCTGTACCTATTAATCTAACTACCAACAGATGGACAGAACAGCAGCATCCTTCAGTCACTCCTCTGCTTACGTCTGCACATGTGATTGGCATATGTCTCTGTTATGTCTTGCTCTGATTAAAATGTTAAAAATCCATATCCTCCAACCACACTTTAATAATTCTGCCTTTGGAACGGATGAAAGGTCTAGATTTTTTTTTACAACTGATTAGATACACTGAAATGTCATTAACGCATGCTTTGATTAAAGCCTATTTCATGTCATGTCATGTGGAGACTGGTAGACTGTGCCAAAAAAAATTGTTTAATGTATCGGTGGAGATGAACATGAGGCAATTCACTTTAAACTGTATTCATGAAATAGTCACTCAATTAGACTAAGTGTATCCCCATTTTAACAGAAGGTATCAGTCATACATTCGGTTGAGAACAAAGACTCTGACTCCTGCAATCGCAGGCCAAATATATCCAAGAAATAATAATTCAACGAGTCAATATAATGAATCAACATTAGCCATCAAGAGCATTCACTGTATGGTGAACTGTTGGCTTTTCTCTCAAGAGTAGGCTACATCTATCAGTGTTACTTAGGTGTGTGTGTGTGTGTGTGTGTGTGTGTGTGTGTGTGGGGGGGGGGGGGGGGGGGGGGGGGGGGTTACTTACCCGGGGCTAGAGTGCACTGAGCTGGAGGATAAAGAGTAGCCATTTGACTCCCCCCCCCCCCTCCCAACAGGTTCAGCACATAGTTATGGCTAGTCATAATAGAACAGCATGTTTAGTGCCTGCCATTTTCTCACCACTGAGTGATGGCAGGGATATGGTTGGGTATGGCTTCATATCGAGCAGCTCTGCTCCGGTACGTGTTTCATATTGAATAGCTTTCTGTTCTGTCTCCTATTGAATGGCTGTGTGTGAATCAGACTGGCTTCGGCTTCAGGAGACGAACATTCATCTGTTCTATTGTGTCTCAGGTCATCCTCAGCACCATTAGGTGGGATGAGTAACAAGGCAGAGAGGGAGGCAGCAACACATGGTAGATATACTGTACTTCCAATGGATACCTGTGCCTGAGTAGGCTACATCATGGAATCGTTAACCATTAACCATTCGGGCAGAGACATTGAGTAATTCCTTGTCCACAGTTGAATATTTGAAGAAACTGATACTTAATTCGGTGGAACATAATGCTCTGGATGATCTCATCAACATGTTTTCCTCTCTTTGGAATAATAATGTGAATGCCAGGACCTGTAGGTGTTGGGGAGGTTATATTTTGGAGTAAAGTGGAGAGAGAAACGCCCCAATGCCGTTCTAGGATTAGTGACTGACTTCCTTCTAAAACCAAACACTCCTAAGGAGGTGTGTGCGTAGGAGTGTACGAGCACAGGCTCTGGGGTTATGGGGATGTGAGTTATAGTGTTGAATGTGTTCTGATTGCACATACGATGCTTGACCGTGACAGCGTTAATTACGCAAAAAGCTCTGAGATGCAATGTACGCGCCGATGTGGTGCTGAAACGAGTGAATCAAATTCCCGATGCAACGTGGGAGTGTGTGTGAAAGCCCCGGGGTATTAGACGTGCTTTCGTGGCAGGTACCGAGAACGAGTTCTCTCTGATTGCAACAGGATGATTTAACAGAGAGCAAAGACAGAGGGAGAGAGGGAGGGAGGGAGAAAGGGGGGGTTGGCCACCATTCTGTGGGTTTCTTCTAGACGTGCCTTGTGCGGGCTTCGCTCACTAAACTGCATCAGCAACAGGAACTCGAACGAAATACGTTCCCACGTCTACCAGTCTTGCAAAAAAATGTTTCATTAGTGATTTAGTGCGTTCCGGTTTGGCATGATTTCAAGTGCAACACACTGATGAACCATAGCAGTCTGCATAGTTGCGCAAACCCGTGTCCGCGTCCGAGGGTTCGAGGACAATCATCAGCCTATTAGCTGCCATTTATTGCCGAATATCATATTTGCAGTCAACACCACGATGACAAATCGAATATCCCTACACACAACGCTGGCATGTAACAACACCTTTCCCGTTATTCTGTAGGCTACAGTTTTTTGTCGTCAAAGCCCCTCACTGAAATCCGACGATACATCCCGTTAACTTATTAGAAATTCGTGGAGCAGCAGCGATATGGCGTGCTCCGTGTAACTACTGTATAGATGCTAAAACATGCATTGGAAAACATGAAACATATTGAAGAGAAAGAAACTTACCAGCAATAGTCATCTTTCCCATCGAGCAATGTGTATTCCCTATATCCCCATCTAGCGCACTGGTCCGGAGAGGAGAGAGAGAGAGAGAGCGCGCAACACATAGACTGCCCAACAATACGCAGCTCGGCTCCTTATTTTTACGCAGTTGGAGAGAGATCAGATTTGGCTTCCTGTGCGACTATCGCAAGGCTTCTTCTGCCGATCGAAAACGGAAAGTCCACAAGCAGAGAGAGAGAGAGAGAGAGAGAGAGAGAGAGTGAGAGAGAGCTGGGTTGGAGAGTCTCTGACTATCCCCCGTCCGTGTCCTTCCTTCTCCACGGCTGTTAACGGCGCATCTCCCCCCTCGATCAGCTGTCACATAGAACACACAGACATACTGCTGTCTCCTCAGCACCCGTTAATATCGGAACAGCCCCGAATCTCCTGAGAACAGCCAATAGCATCGGAGATCCAGACACGGCGCTCGCAGCCCCGCGCGTCTGGTTGGCTAAGCAGACCCGTCTGTCATCTTCTTTAGACCTGTTCCCGGAGTCTTGAGGCAACGAGGAAGGGAATGAGGGTGCGGGGAGAAAATGGATATCTGTTCCTATTAGTACAAGCTCCCGATTGAGTCCCGAGGGGGCTCGGAAGACATTGTTCTACAAACTGATGTTCATGGGGGTCGTTTGGGTTATCCCTAGCCTCGGAGAATGAGACGTACCTCATCTGTCAAACTGGTGGGTCCTTTTTCCAAGGAGGGCTTCATTGGAGGTGTTTTTAACCATGGGCATCACATGTATGATGTGAAACATTAACTATATACTGTCCAGTAGTCTGTATTATGATTATGGACTAATCTATCATTGTCTTGCAATCTAAAACGGATTATTGCAAGATGTCCTTACCTACAGCACATCAAGTTATATTGACATTTTGGAAATGTGTCTTTGATTTGGGGTTAACTTGTCATGACATGAAGTTATTACATAGTACTAGTTATTACATAGTACTAGTACTAGTAATAGCATAGAATAAGTAGTACTAGAATAAGTAGGACTAGAATAAGTAGTACTAGTAATAGCACGACTGTGAAATACAAAACGTTACAAAACGTTACAAATACAAAACATTATAAATAGTTAATTATTCCTCAAATCTCCTCCTTTTTTTTTTTTATATAGTTGCATGGTTACCATATTTCCCACTTTCCAAAAGAGCCCACTCACATTTCCAAGGGTGAATAAGTTGTGAAGGCTTTGTCCTTGCGCTTGCTCCGCAGTTTCACTGCCCATGCTCAGACTTTCAGAGTCTACCTATGGACTGTAGAGCACACACACACACACACACACACACACACACACACACACACACACACACACACACACACATACACGCACGCACGCACGCACACACACATACACACACGCACACACACACACATACACACACGCATGCACGCGCACACACACACAGACACACACGGGCACACACACACACACACACACAATGGGCAACAGTTTATAATAAAACATCAAATTGTACAGTATGGAGCGAGAGTGGCAGACAGATCATTCATGTGACACATTACATTAGGAGGACGGTACTGTGGCATGACAAATGTGCATCAAATTAAAATCCATAAATCGGTTTTGGACTTGGTGTCAGCAGTTAGGGTGTTTAGGCTACTGTATGAAATATTAATCCTATCCTCCAGTCTCTGTTTATTAAAGAATTCAGCAAATATTCTGAGAGTGTTTCATGGTGACATTTCTGATGTCCCCTGTGCCAGGGAGAATAGGGCCTAAGAGGCCAGTAGAATTTATTGACTGAATTTCACAGTGTAACAAAGTGTAACAAAGTGTGGGGAAGTGTTGTCTGTGGGCGTTTATTCGGACAGAAGGACTCGAAATGGAGGAAAACAGAGGATCCTACAAGAAGCGGTTGTAAAGAGAGAGGGAAAGCGGTGGTCCGACCCATCAGAGGCCGTGTTACAAGACGCGCTGAGTGACGTCGACTGGGATATGTTTCAATCAAGTTCCAGCGATGTCAGCGAGTTTACAGAGACTGTCTTGGACTTCATTTCAACATTAGCCGACAACATTGTATTTTTGCATTTCACTGTATACTTGTGTGCACGTGACAAATAAAGAATCTTGAATCTTGAATCAAAACAAGCCGGCCTGCGGCTCTAATAACCAGACATAAACAAACTTCAACTTAGGACCATCAAAAATGCTCTCCTTAGTGCATTATCCAAACACAAATCAAACATCAAGGTCCTTTAAAAGTCCAGGGCACGCCTTCTTATTTCAACCGGCTGGCTGGTCGGCTTCCGACAGCATGGAGACCCATAGAGCAAGTGTGCGTCTCAC
The DNA here is from genome assembly GCF_951799395.1 of Argentina silus. Classification (NCBI taxonomy): domain Eukaryota; kingdom Metazoa; phylum Chordata; class Actinopteri; order Argentiniformes; family Argentinidae; genus Argentina; species Argentina silus. The sequence continues at coordinate 12,236,783 of NC_139674.1, forward strand.
TGGAGCCAGGTGGGCCCTTAAGTAGAGGTGTTGGTGGCCTAATTGCCAAGCGGCTGTAGCAGCTGTGACGCACGCAGACAGGAAACCAGTGGGGGTGTGATTTCCCAGCAGCCATTCTGCCCATAACTGTTTACAACAGCTCTACATGTTGTTGTTTTTACAAGGTGACATAAAGAAAATTGATCTATTCAGTGGGTCGATTGTGGCTGACTGAGTCCACGGAAATCTGTAAACCTCTCTTCATGTACAGAGGACAAGATTATTGTATTAAATATTAAATATTATTTCCGTTAACACCATGATATGTGACTAGCATGTTGTAGTGTTCAAAGTGGAGCTATTGTGGGCATTGGTTCACCTGTATGGGGCTCTGAATAAGTAGTTAGTCTTAAGTTTGATGGTTAAACTCAAAGGTGCTGTACAGTATTTTGATAAGTAGAAGTGTGTTAAGTAGAAGTGTGTTAAGTAGAAGTGTGTTAAGTAGAAGTGTGTACTCTAAGCGCTTCAGGCAATTAGATTCCCTGGCATATGTTGTTTAGTTAAAGCTTCTGGTACATATATGATATAACAACCAGCAGGTCCCATCCGCCTATAGGGGCACTATATACATCCCTGCCCCCTGGAGAGAGCCACCATACAAGTGGACCATGTAATCAGATTTACCAACTCAATATCACAGCTCCTCCAACATAGCCATGTCTTCATCCGAGAGCATGGAGGCGGCAGATGTAAGCTGCTTTCTGTACATCATCGTCCCATTCCTGAAAAGAATAATCTGAATGACCATATATGCATAGACGCAAACGAGTTGTGCATTTGCGACATCAGAAGGGCACACATGTTCAACTGCATCACACGAGTGAACTCGAGATGCACTGCCAACGTTTAACGTTCTCCCAGCCTGGGTTTGGGTTCAAAGAAGGGGTGGGGGGGGGGTTGTTTTAAAGCCCTAAAGAAAAGATAAACCTGCATCCAGCCAGACCTTTTCAACAGATCCTATTCCCCTGACATCAGCTTCCCTTTACCAAGTTAAAAATGCATCCAGGGTTTGATTTTATTATTTGTCTCTACCACTAGCAGGCTGCTTCTGTTTAAATTAAACCCATTGCCCTTCAGACACATTAAAGGAAATGGTCTTTTTGTTGCCACTGTGATTATGCTAATGTGATAGATTATAAAGAAAATATAGCACATGTCCTTGAGCGGGATTAAAAATATCATACCGTGTAACATACCCTGCGTGAGACCATTACACTCCACACTCTCTGCAGATTACCATAAGGACAGAAGGCTGTAAATAAACGCTGTATAAAATACATGTTTGTGTGACTCTCAAATGAGGAGCGTTTTGTTTTCGTCCCTATACTGCGCATTTGAAATAGGAAAGTGTCACGCCATACATGTTGATGATTTCAGGCATATATTTACAGCACACAAGTAGACATCCTCAACACTGAAATGGGTAAAAGCTATGAGTCAGCATCCGGGGACCAGACAGAGTGAGTCATTTTACCACTGTATGCTGAGCTTCACATTAAAAGACAATTGGGTCTTTGTGTACACAGCTGATTTTTTTTATAATGACAGACAGAGAGTGACAGACAGAGAATGAGCAGCGCGGCGGTGTTCTCCGAACACATTTCAACACACCGACCGCCGAGAACCAAATAAGGTTATTCCGCTTGAAGGTTTCCGAAAGGGCTCCCAGAGCGCAGAGACAAACCCAAAGGACCTTTTCTAACCTTCACCACCAGCCAAAGTGCCTCACCACGACACCATGCATGTTTCAGCTCACCTCATCCACACACCCTCGGAAGCTCTGAGCCCCGAGCACAATCTGCTAGTCTGGTCAAAAACCCCTCAAGAGTACTTTCAAGGTGTAATCAATACCCTGAAGATGGTAAGATTATAAACTACTTTTCTTCCAAAACTCAATAATGCGGTCAGCTGCGCAGTTAATTTGCACTGCTTATTAAAGGACGCCTTGCTGCGTTGTTAAAAGAGGAGAAGGGGGAAGGAAAAAAAAAAAAACATAGATTTATTAGCCGGTGATTATACTGTAATAAAAGACATGGCTTGTGTCAGCACCTTGAGTCGTTCCTCGGTTAATTCAGCTCAACCAGCACAGCCCGCGGTAGGTTTCTCACACCCGCCCTTGTCAAAAGGGACGGCCTCACACAGAAACAACATAATGCCCCTGCAATAATCCCCCTGTTTTTTTTTGGGGGGGGGAGGGAGTTTTTTTGCAGTCAAAATAAGCAGAACATTTGTATTCGTCCTCATCCTCTCAGCAGTGGCATCACCTACACTTAAGGCCCGCCTGAAATGCAACAAAAGTTTATCACATAAAAGCCGTGTGAGAGAGAGAGCTGAGACTGAGGGACATCGCCTGAGGTGGTTTAATATCCTCCTATAGCACCAGGCAGTGTATCTCTCTCTCTCTCCCTCTCCCTCTCTCCCTCTCTCCCCTCTCTGCTCTGTCTATCTCTTTATCTCTCCCTTGTTCTCTTACCCCCCTCTCTCTCTGTCTATTCTCTACCTCCCTATTCCCTCCTCTCTCTCTCTCTCTCTCTCTCTCTCTCTCTTTATCTCTCCCTTGTTCTCTTACCCCCCTCTCTCTCTGTCTATTCTCTACCTCCCCCTACTCCCCCTACTCTCTCTCTCTCTCTCTCTCTCTCTCTCTCTCTCTCTCTCTCTCTCTCTCTGTGAAAGGTAGAAAGAAGCAGGCCTTGCTGTGCTATCAGGCCTCCCCATCAAGTCAGCAGGATCCATGGGAGGGGGGGGGATGGGGAGGGGGTGCTACTGTCACTGTGGACACTCCAAGGGAAGACGAGGTAAAACAACTGAAAGTTACAGGGGGAAAAAAACTAAGGAGAGAGAGAGTGAGAGTGTGTGTGTGTGTGTGGGGGGGGGGGTGTGGGGGGGCAATAGGGAGGTGTAGCGATGACAGGCTGTTGGTAGGGAAGTCTTGTGAAGTGTGGGAACAGAGATATACTGTATAGAGAGAGGGGGAGAGAGAGTGCCAGAGAGGAGAGGACACTGGAGAGATAGAGAGCGGGTTTCTGTTTTTCACTGAGAGCAGAGCAGAGCAGAGCAGAGCAGAGCAGAGCAGAGAGGGGCAGAGCAGAGCAGAGCAGAGCAGAGCAGAGCAGAGAGGGGCAGAGCAGAGCAGAGCAGAGCAGAGCAGAGCAGAGCAGAGCAGAGCAGAGGGATGGTACTCAGATTCCGATTCCCCACAGGTTTGCTGTTGAGTTGAGTGTACTGATGGAATGATGAGGTTAATGGCCTTACAGTGCAGTGAAGTACGCACTTTAGAATGCTCAGTTAGGGATGGATGAATGGATGATTCCCATGTTCTTTACATAAACAATGCCAGTCAGCCATTGGTGTAGCATGCATTTATTAGTAAGTCCCCCCAAAAAGGGCCACATGTTGTGCACCGCTCACAGTATAGGCATTGTGGCTGGCAGGTTAGCCTACTGAGGCGTGTGTGGGGTTGAAGGACCTCACTCAGACACGGCTCCTAACCGCTACTCCTTAGAAGCGTGTGGAGATGTAAGAGCATTGGATAAGTGAAAGCATGTTCGGAACAATTCCAGAGGGAAAGGGAGGGAGCTGTATTATCATCATCATCAATACCACCTATGCAATTCTCTCAGATCTAGGGGCCACGGTTATTTTCTGGACGGAGCCAAGTTTTATGTGTAGTTTATCAGGAGGACAGGAAGGAGTCTCCATAGCTTTTGAACTCATATTATAAGAACGTTACATGATAGAATTCACACAGATCAATTATTGATTGACAGGACCCCTGGTGCTTTTACATGGTTCTGTCCCTGAACCCCTTTACCTTTACCATGGCTCATGTATTAGAAGACGGAGAGAGAGCATACACTGTACTTTCGGCTTTGACAAATTTAAAAAAACAAAAACGTTTCGATTTCTACCTGTTTGTCAGTTTCCACTTCATACATCAACTACATCAGCGAACATCAAAGCCAATGTATGTATTGTGAATGATTCTGTGTGGGGAGAGAAGGATGAGGCCTGTTGATCAATGCTTGTACCATTCCCTTTGATGTGCTTAGAGAAGTTTTTAGTTAAGTAATCCCCTTGACTGTGAATAAAAAAAGCTCTACAGAGGAGTTATTCATGTCACATAGCCATGTTGGTTTTATTCCATGCCGTTTCCATTAAAGGTCCAGTATATCACTATACCGAGTATTTCATCGATATCGATCATGGAATGAGATCCCTTGAAAGAAATATTTAATTGACTTTGATGCTTGGTTTGCATACAAACATGTTGTTACTGCCAGTATTCTCGGAGGGTGGACTCACACATTTTGCCTTTCTGTCTCTGCTGGCTGCCTCTTCGAATCACTCACACATGCAGGAACACAACAGTTAATGCCTGACGCTTTCAGGGGGTTATATTATTATTATTATTATTATTATTATTATTATTATTATTATTATTAAGGGGGATGTTGTTTTTTGGAACTTCGAACTGAATTTTGCCTCGATAGCCAGAGGTGGCAGATTTGAGTTATATGTAATCTGGATTTCATCACCTTTAGCAGTTAAGTGTCACTCAGTGAACTGTTTCCCCCACAAAATCATCAATATCTCTTCTCAAGTCTTTTGTGGTATCTCAGATGCAAAAATGCAAGACAAAGAGTGTGCCCTGATGTATGTTGTCAATGGGTTCTGAAATGCTCCTTGTTTCTCTGTTGCCTCATTATATTCCTTTGTGTCTCCTCTCTGAATGGTTGCCTGCTGATGATTATGTAAATTAGTCAGTAGAGAGCACCATGGGTAATTATCACAGAGGAGAATGAGCTTTTGGAAATTCTCTGACTGCCACAGAGAAAGACCCATAGGCCTGGGGGTTTTGAGACTGTGTGTGTGTGTGTGTGTGTGTGTGTGTGTGTGTGTGTGTGTGTGTGTGTGTGTGTGTGTGTGTGTGTGTGTGTGTGTGTGTGCGTGTGCGTACATGTGGTGTGTGCGTGTGTATGTGTGCGTGTGTGTGTGTGTGTGTGTGTGTGTGTGTGCGTGCGTGTGCGTACATGTGGTGTGTGCGTGTGTATGTGTGTGTGTGTGTGTGTGTGTGTGTGTGTGTGTGTGTGTGTGTGTGTGTGTGTGTTTAAAATGAGTCTGTGGCCGTGTTGCTTATAAAAACCCTAGGGAGGATCCATTAAGTTGTAAGATTAAGACTGCTAGGAGACATGCTAATCAGGTCGACCATTTGGACCTGGTTTTCACCACATCCAGTGATGATGAGTGATCAAATTAGGTGTGACAAGAACTATCAAACCAAATAACATACAGATGGTAATGCTTTGTATACTGCTGCAGACCGGGTGATAGATCAAAGAGTGAAACACTACAAGAGCTGATGGAAAATCTTGGTTCAAACCTCAGTTCTTGGTTCAAGCTGGACCCAGAGTATAGACTTGCTCTGCTGCCTGATACACCAAGTAAAATACTCCTTAAACACAGCTATTCCTTAAAACCTTTATTTTCTTAAAAATGGCGAGCCACCCAATGAGCGAATTGCTAGAAGACGATTGAGGAATAACAGAGGATTTCATTCCAAAGCACTGGAATTGAAGAAGTATAACCGGGATCAACTGGATCCTGGACATTGTTATTAAACACACGTGTCATATGGGTATTCCCCTCAGTAAAACAACTAAGGAATTAAAGCACACTTTTGGAACCTTTAAAGTAACTGCCAGATGGAATTGGCATTCTAAAGTAGTGGAATCGGAAGAGAAGATTTAAAAGCAACAGGATATTGGTCTACTGTACTTAAAAACAGAGGAAGAGGTTTGTAGTATAGCAGTCTATAGTAACTGGACCAGCTGGGCCCACAATAGTAGACACATTTGATTGTTGTCTATTTCTAAAGCAACAGGAATACAAGAAGGTTTAAAGCGGCAGCCAACAATAGTACATGTATTCTGAGATTTGGACTTCTAAAGTAAATAGATGTTTTATTGTAGTTGGGATAGGAGAGACAGTACAAATCCTAAAGTAACCAGATTGATTCTGAATCATTGGATTATAGAGTTGTACTATAAATCCTTATGTAACTGGATTGATTATGAAGTATTGGAGTCTGTAATTGTACTATACTGTACATCCTGAAATATAACGGGATATAAATGCTTTAGGTAGTAGACCTAAACTATTTGGTTCAGGACTTTTGAACCCAAGGTCAGGGGCAGTAGATGTGTGTATTGTTCCTAAAGTAATTGGAATATGGTTAGAAGGGGTTGCTAACATTGCTGGTTTGGTTTCCTACAGTAATTGGATAGACAGCTGTTGGGAACAGATTTGCAGTTTTGTTTTGCTTTTTAAGAAAGGGAGACAGTTTGAGTTTTTCGTAGCGTTTTTCATTTCACAAAGTTATTGGGGCAGTATATTGATAAGCATGGGCTACCTGACATACTACAGCAGTTAGAGAGCCAAGATGAGCCCTGTGAGTGGGCTATGTTTGACCTCAACAGTAACCCAAAGATGTTAAAGAATAAGAAAGAAAAAGTGGCCACAGCATGACAAGCACTTCTTGTCTGTCACAAAAAATTCAAGGCAAGAACATCTACACTAGAAAAGGAGAATAGTGCACTACAGGATTGGGTTGAACAGCAAGCTTCTGTAACCAAAACATCAATCAATCCCAGACTACCCTTGGTGCAGAAGTTCAGTTATAGCTAATGAAGGAAGTCTCTGGGCAAAAGGAAATCATTGCTGCCACACAAACAGCCTTAGAGGACATCTGCAGCTTTAGCGAACTTGCAGACAGCTTATAATTACTTGTTAGAAACAGGTCTGAACACACTTGTTGGGATAGACCAACACAGCCGGACACACAAAGGCAGGAGGATAGTTTATCTGTTGATACAGTAAGGTTCCCAGTAGCCCCGGTACACAAGGCATAGAACACCATGCTGATTTACATAACTTAACTGATTGTAGAACACATGTGTTGTGGTTGATGGCTTGCCTGCCCCATTATATGGCCAGCGCTCTTCCTCAGAATACACAGACTAAGAATGCAGATGCGGAAACTAGGAAAAAGGCTTTGCTTGCTGTGTTGGGTACTTGTTCGGTAGACTGGAAAAAGATAAAGGAGTTACAAATGGCATCAAAGGAACATCCAGCAGGATATGTATGCAGGTTGTGGGAAGCTTTCAATTCATACTGTGGCATTGTTGGGCTAACTCAGCAGGACTCCCTTTTCAAATCAGCACTGATTGCACAGAGTGACGCCAACACACGTCAAGCCCTTGCACTACGCATAGATTCGAACAGGCTGTACACAGACAAAGTGGTAAAAATGACCAACACTACTGAAACATAATGGAAACTACAAGCTACCCTGCAGCTTCTTTTGAGGACACACAATGTAACCACTTTGGTAGGAAAGCATAAGGAAGCATAGAAGCATAGAGGTTATGAAAGCCCAATTGAAACCAAGCGGTCAAGGAGGGAGAGACCCACCAACATACGACTCAGATGGAGTTATTGCTTGCTTTAAATCTGGGAAGAGTGGGCACATAGCAAGACATGGAATGGTTGTTTGTTCTGCCCGTGGCAAAACTGGACCTATCGCAAGACAATGTGAGTCCCATCAAGGTGATAAGCCAAGCTATCAGGACCTTTTGAAGGAGGTAGAGGAGTTGCAAACTGCAAAAGTGTGCCGGTCTTTAGGTTCAGACCCACATTCAATTGACGTATCCAGCTTTAATCGACACCTCATGTATTCTCGGCACGAGCGACAGAGCGGTCTTCAATAGAGTATCGATCTTCCCACCTCACTGTCCAAGTGACCGCAGTATATTTGGTATGACAGCCAACAACTTGAGAGCAAAACAATTAGCTGTCGTCAGATGGAGACATTCACCGTATCATTTGTACAATAAAACTGGCAAGAGACATGCCGATATGTCAATCTCACCTCAGTGTCATTGGCCTTGGATGGAAGGGTGGAGGGAAGAAGACATCTTCTGTCTTTCTCGGGGTTGCGATCATTAGAGGCATCCAGCTCTAATTGACTCCTACTGTATTCTGGTCATGGCCGACACGGAGGCAGACGCATCTGGGAACATCAGTATTCACTCAGGCACTGATGAGGGAAGCTACAAGTGCTGCCAGGATCCACAGGACCTCTGAGACCCCCGTCAACCTGGGGGTCCTCATGAGAGAGAGAGAGAGAGAGAGACAGAGAGAGAGAGAGAGAGAGAGAGAGAGAAAGAGAGAGAGAGAGAGAGAGAGAGAGAAAGAGAGAGAGAGAGAGAGAGATCTGAGGCTTGCTCTGACTGATGTGAGAGGCGTTGAGAGGCTCCCCCTCCCACTGAGAGGTCAAGCTCAGAGCGACGGCGTGGCCACTCAGAGAGGCCTTTCGCTGGGGTGAGAGAGAGCTCTGACTGCCTGGGGTCAATTAACCTCCAGAGCAGCTCCATAGCCCGTCTCTGAAGAACGCAGGTTTTTATAGATACTGACGAGGGACAATTTGACGAGGCACTATTTGTCTCCTTGTGCAGTGAGAGGTTCTGGCATTATGCAGGTCAGTGGATGGTGAGGCGTGTAGGAGGCATACCAACTAAAACCTCCCATCTATGCCCAAATGTCACTTGTTTTTAGGTTGATTTGCATCTGACGTTCCAGCCTCAGATAAAAGTGAATGGGTTTTTTTTTACTTGAGGGGGTTGCAGAGTACTGAGCAGCAAAGTTGCAGCACTGGAGATTTGAACCATAGTTTTAGTTAGCTTACATGAAGGAAGGACACACAAAGATGTTGTCATTGTTCCCGAAAAACAATGGCTGTACAATAGCTTCAATTCCGAGTGAGAGAATCAAAAGAATAAAACTGAAACTCCG
>NC_139674.1:12250671-12268171 GCF_951799395.1 Argentina silus
CCATTGAGACTGTATATTACCGGAGGGCCATATTTCATTACAATAACCTCATCTCATCATTGGCAAAAGGGCTTTTGATTACGGCTGTAATATATGAATGTATTTTAAAGGTGGTGGGCCCCCAGAACATAAACTGTAGCCTTCTTGATAAACGGAGGGTTTTACAAGGAGGGAAGTCATTGGGTTGTATTTATTCTGGCCTGCATTAGTAACTCTAAATTAACACCACGGACACGCCTGTCTACCGGGCGCGCACACACACACACACACACACACACACACACACACACACACACACACACACACGCACACATACTGCTGGGGACCTCTCAGAGGATATGAAAGCTAATGAAACCACAAATCTCAGGCCTGATCAATGCAGCTGGTGGTTAGGCCGAGAGAGAGAGAGAGAGAGAGAAAGAAAGAAAGAGAGAGAGAGAGAAAGAGAGAGAGCAGGCCAAGCCCAAGTTCATTATGATTTATCCATTAGCTGGAGCCATATTTTACCACTGCATTACATGTTAGCTCAGAGGCTAACCCTTACCTCGGGCTGGGGAGGACTTGGCGAGGGAGGGAATGATACCAAGGTCAAACGCTATGCACACAGGCAATGTGTTTATACCATAGGAGTACACTGAACAGTGCACTGATCACAGAAGAAATAGTCCCATTATCTGAGAGTTGGATGTTTACAGAAAAGGGTATAATTAACACTTTGGAGCGTCAGGTTTTGGACGTGTGTTAGATCATTGGGTGTCGGTAGAAGTGTAGTGGAGGTGGTTCAGTGAATCATACTTGCTCAGGCTTTTAGCTCAGAGGGCTAAGACAGTAGCTGGTCATTCGGCTGACCTGGACACGGTTGGTCACTCCACTCCATGGCCCCTTCGCTGTACTGCCAAAGTTGATTTCATGTCCCACTTAGCATTGAACAAGTAATTATGCACATACATTTAATAAACGTCAATCAACGCCCATATCAAACCTTCCGGTTAAATAAACCTGGAAACCCCCAAAAAAACACTGTTTTCAGTGACATACTGTATATGATTGTGTTGCCGAAAAATACAGGAAATTCAATTGATCCCAAATGTGTATGTTCTCAAGTTCACCCAATATATCAAGTATGAAAGTGATGGAAGAAATCTGCTCTCAGAGTAAGTAATCGGCTGTTTGAGAGATGGTGTGAATCCTAAACAATCTGCCCATGTGTAACATAATTCAAATCTGAGTGTACTGGAAAACCTTGTCAGTGTATAGGATATGGGCCTCAATTGAATTTCCTCTTTTTATTCTGCAATAACATCTTATAGGACACTTAAATGTACAGTAGCAGTCAAAGGTTTGGACACACCTTGCCAAGAGTGTGCAAAGCTGTCATCAAAGCAAAAGGTGGCTACTTTGAAGAATCTAAAATATAAAACATATTCTGGTTCGTTTAACACTTTTTTGTTCACTACATAATTCCATATGTGATCCTTCACAGTTTTGATGTCTGCAGTATTAATCTACAATGTAGAAAATAATAAAAAAAATAAAGATTTTTTCATCGAATGAGAAGGTGTGTCCAAACTTTTGACTGGTACTGTATTTCTACAGGCTAACACTCGGCGGGCTAACACAGTCTTTTGTCATCCAGTCGACCTGACTTCACCCAACGACGATCACACAAGGACCCTCAGCCGTATGATGAAAGTGTACAGGCTGACTCCTTAACCTTGTAGATGGAGATTAATTAAGATCTTTAGCGGTAATGATGGCTATCGCGCACGACGCTCTCCGCCTAATAGGCTACGGTTTTACATCGACCAATTACGTCGTTTGTATGCGGTATGTGACTGCGTATCTGTCAGGGAGCCGGTCAGACAGACATTCCAGGGGAAATGTAGTGGTATATATCCTGGGGTCGTTTGGACATCCAGCGAGCTTTGTGGGAACTTTGTGCTTTCACAGAGATGATGGACGACTGCTGTACGTTTCTCATTCTGTTGAGACTTGCTCTTGCATTTAAAATGAACATGGGGACTTTACTTGACTTGAAACGTGAAGCGTTCTGTTTGTGTGGGGAGGGTACGATAAACAAAGCTGATTGGTACATAAAACAACTGCATAAAGTTCAGTAAGCGGTTTTTCGAAAAAAGGCCCCAAAGCCTTAATATGGTAGGGACACGAGGCTACGGTAAACCTTCAAATACACTCTTTTAGATGTGTTGAAAAAAGCAATTTTGTGCCTTTAATGCTCTTTAGTGCAATTATTGTGAATTCTCCTTTGAATGTCCAGCTCTTCGGTTCAGGACCAGAACAACTGTCAATTCTCAAAGTTTGAACTCCAAGGTTTCTCAAGCCACTCTATTTTGTAATCTAAGGGTGTGTGTGTGTGTGTGTGTGTGTGTGTGTGTGTGTGTGTGTGTGTGTGTGTGTGTGTGTGTGTGTGTGTGTGTGTGTGTGCGTGTGTGCGCGCATGTGCATGTGTGTGTGAGATAAAACGTATGAATTAAGGGAGAACCCACTGTAATCAATACTAGCATAATTGGAGCCGCCACTTAAATGTTTTAGTGTCCCGATTGCAATGGCGGTTCTTGTCATTTGTCAGACAAGATAAGGCAATTTAGTTAAAAAGTCTTCTTTTTCATCTTTAGGGGCTACGAGTGCAGAGCTTTGAGAGGAGAGTCTCATTGCCATTTGAAGAGAATACATATTTGATAGCTTTCAAATGACAGAGCAGTATAATGAAGGCTCATCAGGACTCATCTGGACTGCAGATTTATTGATGGAGGTTGTATTTCTTCCTCACCCCCTGATCCATGACCAGCATGAATACAAAGAAGCTAATTTCCTCCATGGATTATGGATATAGGTATGCTGACGCTACTGAAACGTTTTTGTGGGAATGGTTCAATTACGTGCTTGCGGTCCATTTTAGTGTGTAGCGGTTCTTCTGCCTTTGTGTTAAGGTACTTACGACTGTATTTCCTCATGTTCAGTGCAGTTAGACCTTCTTGTCAGTTAGAAACCCTTTGTTTCAGTTTTAGTTTACTTTATTGCTTTTTGTAAAAAAAAGAAAAAAAGCCTTTTGAAAGACAAGCACTTTCAATGTCACTGAATCTGACTTTGACTATAATCTGACTACGAAGCTATTGGTTGAGTCACCGTTGTCACAATGGTGGCATTAGCAACATGGTGTTGGGATATGAACTGATGGGTAGTCATTTGGGGTGTACAATGGAAAAATGGACTCCCTTTCACTTGTACTGTATGTAAGAAAGAGAAAATGCACTTATGCTAGTGTGGACCATTACGAACTGTCTCTGGGCATTTACAGTTATTTGTTATTATCTTAATGGAAAATGTTCTCGGATTAAGAAGCAGGAAGAGTGGTTTTCCATTAACCACTCCATAATGCCTTCATTAAAGGTTAGTAGGACGCCGCAGTGTGTGTGTGTGTGTGTGTGTGTGTGTGTGTGTGTGTGTGTGTGTGTGTGCGTGCGTGCGTGCGTGCGTGCGTGCGTGTGTGCGTGCGTGCGTGAGAGAGAGAGAGAGGGGCTTGCATCTAAACAGTTTAGCGGTTGTCAATGCTAATGGAACAAAATAATACCTTGAGACGTCTCTAAAGAACCTAGGTTACATTCGCAGTGTTTTACCTAAAGAATATTTTTGCTCTGACAGGTTATAATCTTTTAAACAATGTTCTAAAATACAACAAAAAGTGTGGGATTTCACTGACAGTGTTGCCAAAAAAATGTTTGTGAGCTACTTGAGATTCACTATTCAGTATTGCCAGCACCCTCTCCATAACAAAACAAGCCCTCAAGTCATGTTGGAGCCAACAGTATCATTTTGAGGGCAGTCTGGAAAGAAACACAAAACCTTTTTAATAACTAACATTAAAGCAGCATATTACCCTGTAATCCAATGGCTTTGTTGTTTTCACTAGTCAATAGTAGAAACATTCACCAAACATTGAGTTTAAAAAGTCAAGAAAGAGTCAAGATGTCTTACTTTGACTGCCCTGATCAGTTCTGATGTTCCAAATTGCCCATTTGAGTCAAAGACCTACAACTCCCAAGATTCCCCTCCACCTCCCACTCAAGGTCCTTCGGTTGAGCAATGCAAGTTCTGCTCTCTGGGAATCACTGGTATAGCAGAGCCGGATCAAAGTGGAGTTCCAACGTGTATGAGACTTTTCTAGGAAGTAAAACACATTCCTTGCGTTTCGATAGCTATGATGTAGCTACACGCGAAAACGACGATCGTTTGAGACGGTATGCATCGTGGATTGACCAGAAATCTACATGATTGAAAATGGATTTCGGGGTAAACTTCCCCTTTAAAGAAAAACACTGTCACTGGGCTGTCAGAACTAGTGCAGATGTCGTGAATGGAGGTCAGATGGCCAGGGAGCTGATGAGCTTGAACCCTGCTTACTGGTGGCCAGAGAGAATGATGAACTAACCAGGATAGCCTGCAGGGACGATACCAGATGTCACATCCTTCCAGTCCACGGACCAGAGCCAGCCTGACCCGGTCCCTGCAGAGACCACTACACAGGCTCTTAAGTGGGATCTCCGCTGTCGCCACGCCAACGACCTCCGTCATGACAACCGAGCACTCCGGGTTCTGACGGCCGGGAGACGAGCGCCATCCCTGAGCATCTGCTCTCTCTTTTCTTTACTTTACTTTTTCTCTCTTTCTCTCCCTTCTCCCTCTCTCTCTCATCCCTCTCTCCCTCTCATCCCTCTCTTCCCGTTCTCCTTCTCCCTCTCTCTCTTCTCTCGTCTTTCTTCCTCCCTCTTTCCCTCTCTGCTTGGTTAGGGGCTCATTTACGCACTTGGATCTACCACAAAATGGCCGCCTCTGTCAAGAGCATCTCCTCAGTGGCCCCTTGGTCTGCACTCAGAACTCACTCTTATTTTTACCAATTACCTTGCAGAGCCCTCAACAAACACAGATGGATTATACTTGCCTGTAGTTTGTAGTTAAAGGATTTGCTTTAAGGCCGTTTTAATACAACTGGAACAGACTCTATCGAGCCCTGACTCAAAAGAGCTTACCAAAGAGGAAGGAAAAAGCCAAGTTAACAGTTGTAAGTTAATTGAGTCAATGTGAACTTGAATCAGGGCAGCAGCAGTTTAAGGCCCTCCAGAAACTTCCTGCATTCTAAACAGGCAGCATACAGGACGCCCCAGCCTCCAAATAATGAGGAAGGAATTAATTCAGCTGGGATTGTTAATTCTGCCAGGCCACGATTAATCCCATCAGTAAACAAAGCAGAGGTCATCTTGTTTTGGAGAACTCCAATTAGAGCATAATCAGTGCTAATCAGACAAGCTGCTCACCAGCATCTCGCTGCGTTTCAACAGCAAAGGGCTCTCTGGTGAATGTCCTGCCCTCCTCATACATGGTGACTGACTACCGGCTCTGTGATCCTGTGTGCTACTTACTGTACAGTGGGAGGAAGAAGACAAGGCTAATTAGTAACGCTATTCATTAGTGAGTGTGTGTGTGTGTGTGTGTGTGTGTGTGTGTGTGTGTGTGTGTGTGTGTGTGTGTGTGTGTGTGTGTGTGTGTGCGTGCGCGTGTGTGTGTGGTAAGGAGGGAGGGAGGGTGTGCATATCAATATTTTCTGTGAACTCAATTCTGTAGTTTTAAACACTCTTGGGCTCTACCATATTGGTCAGATCATACAGTAACAGTGGTTGTTAGCCTCCAGGTCACCAGGGGGCAGAGTGCTACAGATGAAAATGAAGCCTGATATCACACAACGTTTGCATGTGGAAAAGCCATTTGATTAAAATGACAAAAAAAATTATGTAAGTGGATTGTATTGAACCCTGAATTGAAAACATTGAATCCAATTATTCTGTATCACAATGTATTCAAAACCAGATGGCACCAATCCTATTCCAAATGCAACTGACATAATTATTGTATGCATTATGAATTCCATTTACAATTCTACCGTTCTGTCTTCCTCTCTTATTACTGTTAAAACAAGAATACACAGGTGTCACTGTGTGGGTTTACAGCTCTCTATGGCCCCCCGGGTCACCCCCACTACACACGCACACACACACGCACATACACACACGCACATACACACACACACACACGCACATACACACACACACACACACATACACACACACACACACACACACACATACACGCACACACACGCACACACACACACACACACACACACACACGCACATACACACACGCACATACACACGCACATACACACACACACGCACATACACACACACACACACGCACGCACGCACATACACACACACACGCACATACACACACGCACACACACACGCACATACGCATACACACACGCACATACACACACACACACACACATACACACGCACACACACACGCACATACACACACATGCGCACACACATAAATACATGCGCACGTTCAATCCATACAAATGACACCAAAATGAATCATAGACTAACAGTGACTTCCAGAGGTGCTCATTATTGCTTCAGAACCATCCTTCAAGACATTTCTCGTCACAATAAATAACATGTTTGCTGCTGCTGGTGAGGTCAGGGGTTCTAATCGATGTTCATCAGCTGCTATTGGCAGGTCTAGATTGTTTCTCAGATAATTGTTGATGGATCATGCGAGCAAACTGTCAATGCTAGCTAACATCTTAGATACTTTTGTAACCTACGGGGATTCAAATGTCCGTCCCACCCTCTACTTCACCAGGTAATTACAGGTATCAGGCAAGGTCTACTCATCGAGCAAGCACTGATCTAAACCAGTGGAGGCTGGTGGAGGTACAAATCGGAGGACAGGCTCATTGTAATCATAGAACGGAATGAGGAATGGTATGAAACACACATGCTCCAAACCACCCCTGTTACATTTAGCACAGTAAGCTCCAGAAATACCTCTCCTCTCTCTGTTTCATTTTTATTCCTTCTCTTTAGCTCTTCATTCTTGCTTCACATTTGGGTAAGTTCTCCCCTGGGCTGTTTATCATTGTTTTAGAGTTGCTTTTAAGACGAGGATTATAAAAAAACAAAACGGTTCGCTGACTCCGTCAACTCGATCTCGTTTTCCTTTCTTTCTGTGGTGCTTGCAAAAAATATGTTGCCGACAAAGTGTTTTCTTTTTAAGTTCCTTCGTTCTTTTTTCGGTGTGCTCCTTTGAAAGGAGGTGTAGCAACTATTGCCCTAATGCCTAAAAAAAGATTGTTAGAAAAAGAGCGTAACCTCCTCTTGGCTAACATTGTTTCCAATTAGCATCTCGTTAAACTATTTGGAATCTCGTTACTCTGGAATTTCAATTCAGTCCATGGGGGAAAGTCTTGTACGCAGAGTAGAAGAAAGGAATCTTTCTATCCCTCCTTAATTAAAACATGATTTACAGTTAGTCTGCGCGATGGAGTTGCCTTTGATGGTGCTTTTGTCAATTAAAAGTAAACCCTATTGATAATTCCTCAGTGTTGACTACACACAGGTTACTCTCAAGGACATGACATATCACATTTGAACGTGGGGGAACTGAGAGGTTCAATATGAAAAACACAGGACCAGCCGAGTGAGGTGAGGTGAGGAGAGGAGAGGAGAGGAGAGTTCATGCTTTTGTATTCCACATCGGCTCTGTAAAAAAGCTGTCTCTTTCCCTCACGGTACAACCGCCATCATCTCCAACCAGACTTACACAGACACAGATGTTAACCTGGACTTATTGTACCTGTCAGATCCTACCCCTAGGTGTACCTTCATGTAGCGGGCATGCTCCTAGCAGCTTTATCCTTTCGACCCGTTGCGGCCCATTTAAGCCGCCTGTGAAACACCAATACAGCATTTATACTCTTCAGAAAACCTACGCTGTCTGAGAGAGAAGGGCGTGATGAATATTTAACAGGGAAGCACTTTTAGATACACACCCAGTCGTGGAGAGAAGGGCCTGGGTGTTTCAAATGCCTTCCCTGATGAGAATGATACGCATCGCTCCTATTCGACCCCTTGGATTCCGGAATGTTCACTGCATTGATGTATTAAATGGAATGCCATGGAATCGTGAGGCAGTGGAAGTCAGTGGATGTTTTTTAAATTTAGGACAAAAATCCAGGTTCAGTATAATATTTCAGTACCCTAGTGTTGTCTGACATGTGGAAAAAAAGTCCCATAAATCTAGAGATGCTCTTCATCATTTTCTTTTTGTTTTTTACATTTCCCTAGTGACATTTATCGCCATTTTAGGTTGCAGTGTTGGTAGAAAGGAAGAAAAACTATACGAGCTGTTTGATATTCCTCTACAGATTCAATATTGCTAATTCCACTTTTGGCCCAGAAAAACACTCCAGCCATGATTCAGTCTGACAGCCGAACAGGAAAGTAAATCTGAACAGGATGGTAACTTCCCCCCTCAGTAGCATTATTCACCTTGCACCCTTCGATTTATCTTCACGCAGCCGACGAGAGCTTCCTGGTGCAGAAACGACCTTCTCTTCCGACGGGGTGGTGCAGCGCGTAGGAGTAGATTGAAATGGAAATCGGCACGATGAAATGGATCAATTTTTAAATCCTCTTGTTTGACGGGGAGAGAGGGTGTGGGGAGTGGGGGGGCGAGGGGGGGGGGGAGGCGGAGAGAGACAAAGAAAAGATTTGTGTGCTCGGTGGGCGAGACACACAAGGCAGTGTGGCGGATTGACAGTTTATTTAAGAGGCCATTAACTTTACATACACTGCTTTGAAATGAAATATCTAGCAGGTTACAGATGAGGGGACCCGAGGCTCTGTATCCCAGCATGCTTCACTCTGAGGCTACAGACAGTACATGTGTTTTTCACGTTGCCATTTGGGAGAAAGGTAAAGCTACAGAGAGCCTTTTGGCATTTCGCTGGGTACATGCAGTCACATTAAAGACATAAAAAGTGAAAGACTAAAGTGATTCTCATTCTACACAGCATGGAACATTGGTGTCATAGATTTGGTTGTAAAAGTGAGTTTTGAAAGTATTTTATTCATTTTGTCTTGCATATTTTATGATGTCTAGTGTAATCGGGTCCAAAGTACATAATGTCTCCTAAAGAGATGGCTTATACTGTACAGTGATAGGAGTCTGGGCCCGCTGCTCATTACGAGGAGGAAGGCTCTGAATGCAAATAACATAAATGAGACAAATGAAGCGAAACACAATACAGCATCCAACCCTCGATGCCTGGTTTGTCTCATTACCAAGTATTTCATCGACGCCTGCGTTCGACATGAGATCAATGGTTCCATTCACACACGGTGAAGTGAATGTTGCTTAGTAGCACAAAGCCAATCACTGTTGGGCAAGGGAAGCTGCTGAGTCAGCGTCGGCCGGCAAACATCTCGTCTCTCTCTCTCTCTCCCTCTCTCTCTCTCTCTCTCTCTCTCTTCCTCTCTCTCTCTCTCTCTCTCTCTTCCAGCTGATTTAAACCTCCGCTGAACCGCCGGCCTCAACTTTCATTAGTCGTCGTCATTATTCCCCCACGCTGTCTGACAGACGGCATTGTGGGATATCGGTTTTTATGGCAGGTCATCTTTCATATCCCATTTCTTTTCCAATTTGATGAGAAGTTCTCGGTCTCCAGTCAAATTCATTTTGCATTTTGAATATTGATCTTTTCTTCTTTATTTTTTTTATTTTTTTCCTTCCAAGCCGTCCGTCGTCTTCTTCGGGTCTCTTAATGCTCTCTCTCTCTCTCTCTCTCTCTCTCTCTCTCTCTCTCTCTCTCCCCTCCCCACCCCCTCTCTCTCCCTTTCTCTCTCTCTCCCTTCCTCTCTCTCTCTCTCTCCCCCCCCTGCACACACACCCCCACCCTCTCTCTCTCTCTCTCTCTCCCATGTCTCTCTCTCTCTCTCTCTCTCTCTCTCTCTCCCATGTCTCTCTCTCTCTCTCTCTCTCTCTCTCCCATGTCTCTCTCTCTCTCTCTCTCCCATGTCTCTCTCTCTCTCTCCCATGTCTCTCCCTTCCTCTCTCTCTCTCTCTCTCTGTCTCTCTCCCCCCCCTGCACACACACCCCCACCCTCTCTCTCTCTCTCTCTCTCTCTCTCTCTGTCTCTCTCCCCCCCTGCACACACACACACACCCTTTCTCTCTCTCTGTCTCTCTCCCCCCTGCACACACACACCCACCCTCTCTCTCTCTGTCTCTCTCTCTGTCTCTATCTCTCTCTCTCTCTGTCTCTATCTCTCTCTCTCTCTCTCTGTCTCTCTCTCTCTCTCTCTCTCTTTGGCACATCGATGCTTGTCTGCCAGATCAGAAGCAGACCAGCAGAAAACATATGAATAAATATGAGGTCATGTATTACCATTTGTCCGTTGCCCATTCCCTCCCTTTATTAATCCAAAATTAAATATGAATATGATGCTCCCACCCCAGTACAGCCGCTGCATAGGCCGGCCGTATCATTGAGTAATGGATCTATAAACGGCACCAGTAATACAAAGCTCTTTTAAGTTACAGCTATCAAGGTCATTCTGAGGTTTGGATTTCACCATCGCCAATCTATGGGATCCCTCATTCCTGTGGAGGCTTTGCTGGGCTTCAGATACAGTATGACACAATTAATGGTGCTGAAAGCTACAGTCGTCTTGCTCCTCAGAAAGGTCACCAGGGTTCTCGATTGCTCCGAGGCTGGTGACTGGTGGCTGTTTTTCTCTTCCCTGTCATTTCTTCCCGGTGGGATTGGTTCTAAATGGGGGATCAGGGGCATATTCTCTGACTGACCTCTTCCACCTGTTCGCTCAGGAAACCGAGCTCACTGTCGCACTGCTGGGAAATGGGTGCAATAATGTCACATTAAATATGCATCATTTGATGTTATGAGACGATTGCACTATCCACTATAAGCCTTTGCGAGTTGTACTCAATCTGCTGAACACGTTGAGGCCCTAAACACAGAGCAGAGTATTAGATTTAAACTAATAAAGGATCGGAGGATAGTGGAGAAATAAGTAGATTTTGATGATGAATACATCTTTATCCTGTAAATATGATATGTATGAGATATTAACCCTGGGTCAAAAATGAGCCTCTGTGCTGTATCATTTTAGAATAACAAATATCTTCTTTCTGAAAATCCGATTTATGCCTTGAGAGGGCCTTTTTTTTTCTTCTTCTCACGGCAAACAAACATTGATTTGAAACAATCCGGTGCGGAAAACGTTGTCAGGCATGAAGGAACAGATCTGTGCTGCACAGGCGACTTTGTCTTGGTGAGATATTTCCAATTTGAGAAGTGATCAAGCGTGCGATAATGGAAACCTCACTGTGGACCTCTTCATTTTGGAAAGGTACGCTCAATAGGGCTACGGGGCACGCTGTCAAAGAAGCCCGCATTAGCACCGTGTATCTCTCCTTCCTTGTTAGTCATGACTCAGGCTGCATCGATTTGTATTTTACAGAGAGGAGCATTCCGAAAAAATTTACATTACAGGGGGCTTTGCTTTTTTTGCACCCGAGCGCTCCCAAATCGGAAGCTTCCGTGGAAATCTGCATTGAAACTGATAAGGAGGCAGGGTGTCTAACAATACATCAATGGACTTGGACTTGAGGACACTGTCTCTCCATCGAGTCCCCCGACGGGGGCTAGGCGGTCTCAGTGGACCTGGCAGGGTTAACAATGTCACGCTTTCACACTGTGTGCTGTTGTTGTTGTGTGTGTGTGTGTGTGTGTGTGTGTGTGTGTGTGTGTGTGTGTGCACGTGCGCGCGCGTGTGTATGTGTGTGTGTGTGTGTGTGTGTGTGCGCGTGCGCGTGTGTGTGTGTGCAGACAGACAGACATGGAGTCAGTGTTGGAGTGTTTGGAGTCTTGGCCGATCTAACAGTGCATGAAAGAGGACGGGCCCCATGGAGGCTGGGGGCTGGGGGCTGGGTCTCTCTGGGGCCGGGGGGGAGTGCTGCTGATCACTGGAGCGCTCGAGAGAGGAGAGGAGAGGAGTGGGGGAGGGAAGGAGGAAGAGAAAAACAGAGAGAGAGAGAGGGAGAGAGAGAGATAGAGAGTGTGTATGTGTGTATGTCTGTGTGTGTGTGTGTGTGTGTGTGTGTGTGTGTGCGAGCGAGAGAGAGAGAGAGAGAGAGAGGGGGCTGCTACCCTGCCTGTTTGCCTGCCTGCCAAAACCTCCACCCCCCAACTCTGGGCTCTGAGGCTAGGCATCACAGAGTGTGGAATGATGTGGAGCCGGGCGTCGTTGGCTGGGAAACCACTCCCGGCATTGTTGCACGCATAGGACACGAGCGAGCAGCCAAATCTGGTCCAGGCGGGAACAAACTCCTCATGGTCCTCAGGAGAGTCCTGAGTGGAGGGGATGGAGAGGACGGTTTTAGTGTGTATGTGTGTGTATTACTGACTGTGTGCGTGTGCGTGTGTGTGCGTGTGTGTGTCTATCTGTGTGTGTGTCTATGTGTGCTCCCGTGCGTGTGTGTGTGTGTGTGTACCGCTGTGTGTGCGTGCGTGTGTGTGTGTGTGCACACATATGCGCGCCTGTGTGTGTGTGTGTGTGTGTGTGTGTGTGTGTGTGTGTGTGTGTGTGTGTTCAGATTCGGTCCTCATTGCCAGCCAGCCTCTTTGTGCTCTAGCCTAGCGTCTGTTGCTGACAGGATGTCAGAGAGCCCTGAGAAGAGAAGGGGGATGTCATGGTCGGCCGCGCCAGGAGATTAGACAGCTGACGAGACAGGGCTCCAACGCCCCAGCCCAAGCTGGAGCTACTCTCTCTCTGTGTTTACGAGAACACAAGAGGGAAGGCCCCTGATAGGCTGGCCCAAGGAGGGGTACTATACTGGAGTTCTCTTCTTTTCTCTCTCTCTCTCTCTCTCTCTCTCTCTCTCTCTCCTCTCTCAATATCCGTCCCTAAGAAACGAATAAATTCGCATGAAATCGGATCTGGGGTTTTGTGTTCTCAATATCCACACTTCAGGGAGATTTGGGGGCCCGTTGAGGGTGGGATTGGCATGTGTTGCGATTCTCCCAGGCAAAGGACTGTCTCCTACTCTTTTCTTCCCACTCGAGCCATGGGCTTCCTTTAACTTGACTTCTATGTCCATAGCAACCCACTGATATGCGGGAAATACTTTTTCGGTCAGGGGAGGCTGGTGGAGGTAGACATCGAGGACAGGCTCATTGTAATGTGTGGATTTGATACCATTCCTCTTTCCATTCCATGCATAACAATGAGCCTGTCCTTCTACCTCCACCAGCCTCCCCTGATATCAGACCTGGGTTCAAATAATATTAGAAATACAGTGCTTTGCTGTGCTTGATGGTGTTTGCCTGGTGCAATTGAACCAATGGAATAATCCATAAAAGTGTAAAACCTGCCAATTTGGCACTTCAGGAAAGGATTTCAAATACTATTTGACTATTTGAGGTCTGGGAAATGTGAGGTGCTGATGTTTCAGTGCACAGAAAGTAGTAAATAAATGTACACATTATTTTACCATGGGTAGAGGTTATTTCACCATCCATTAGAGTTTTTCAAAACCCAACAATGGTTGTCAAATTCCTCCTCATCTGTTTCTCCCATCAGAGTTTTTCGGTCACTGAAATTGTTTTTGAAGCTTGAGTGCACCCACTCTATTCTCCGGCTGCCACTCTCGTGTCAGAAACGCCAAAAAGCTGGGGGAAAACTGAGGAGTGAAAAGCTGTGTTTTCACGCGCTGTAGTTCTGAACACGCTGTGTAATAATGTATCAAAGAATCTGTCACCTCGGAAAAAATAATACTCCACGAGAACTCCAGGATGAGATTTGTTATCGCAATCTTTTTAATGAGTATAATTGCTCACTCTTTTGTCTTTAACACGTGTCTTAGCCCCCAGTCAGGAAATCATTGTATGTTACACAGTCATTTCGATACAGGAAGTTTTCTCTCAAAGCACCAGCGGTTGAACGCTTGTCATTCTTCCATGAGGACTCTTCTCTCTCCTCTCTGGGCTCTGAGTCACAGAGTGAATAGGAAAGTCTATTGTTTAACGTGTGGGCAGTTTAGCTGGCATTTGCATAACCGAATATCAATAAGCACCAGCGCTTTCATAGAAAATGCTGCCAAACTTCAAATAATTCGATGATAAATAATTCATGATTGGAACACATGGAGTGATTTGAACGGTTTTAAAGTCTTTGTCAGCTGTAAAAATCCATGCCAAAAAATGAATTGGTGGCTTGCTGGGCTATAAATACGTAAATCATGCATTCTCACTGAGGGGCCAGTGGCCAACGGTGTCACATGTTATCACAAGGGTGTGTATGAACGCAGGATAAACAGACACCAGTCTTATTACCATCAATGAATAACACACCTGTAGCGTGTGTGGCATCTGATGGCTTAGTACGCCACATCAATGTTTAACCACAAGCCTTTAAGTTAATAACATTCCATCGACTGTAGGTACAAACGGTGTGTGAGGCATTGGTTGTAAAGTGAATGTACAGTTACATTGATGTACAATTACACTTATGGTACAGTAGTTGATGTACAGTACAATGCAGCTCAGAAGGTGTTGAATAGCTTCAGCAACGTTTGGATTAACGGGATGTGTTTAAACCTCGGTCAAGACTAGACAGATAGACACACACACACACATGCACGCACGCACGCGCGCACACACACACACACACACACACACACACACACACACACACACACAC
Organism: Argentina silus; assembly: GCF_951799395.1. Lineage (NCBI taxonomy): Eukaryota > Metazoa > Chordata > Actinopteri > Argentiniformes > Argentinidae > Argentina > Argentina silus. The sequence goes on from NC_139674.1 coordinate 12,265,323, forward strand.
ACACATACTCTGTTTTGGCAGATGGAAAATGCCATCCCACGGCTAGACTTCCATGTGCCGGCTTAGGAGGATACAGGGCTTGGAGGCTGAGGTTTAACTCAGAGAGAGAGAGAGAGAGAGAGAGAGAGAGAGAGAGAGAGAGAGAGAGAGAGAGAGAGAGAGAGAGATGAGGCTGATTTAGAATGTGATAAACTATCTTTGCCATGTGGGAATCTGTGGGAGCGTTTGAATTGGGTTTCTCCCGGCTCATATAATTCTTCCACGGGCACTGCAGCCTGTCTCGGTTAACCCTTCCCCTCCTGCCAAGAGCCAATCATTTCGAAGACATGAAGTAGAGGAACGAAGGACTGATGGAGCATCGATGAGCAGAAGCAGGAAAAATCACCCAATTAAGCCAGTAGTGTCTGACACATTCGTTGCTACTCTGTGATGGACAGCTGGACATTCAGATCAAGGATCTGATTGGATCATATGACGAGGAAGTGATTATTGATGGACGTGTGAGGTGCAGCGGTACGGAGGTTGTGAGGCGTGGAGAGGTGTGTTCAATGATCATTAAACAGCAATAGTCAATGGCTGGGAACTAGCACACACACACACACGCATGCACACACACATGCGCGCACACACACACACGACTCACACACACACTCACACGCACACACACACACACACACTCACATACAGTGAGACACCTCTGGGTGTTCCTCGTCTGGAATGGCGTGAGTCACAAAGCTGGTTTGATGTTGGGGTATGAGGAAAGACAGAGAGAAAGAGAGAGAGAGACAGGAAGAGAGAGAAAGAGTTTTTTCCTTCCTCTTTCTTCCCTCTGCAGGAGAAGGTGCCACCAAGCAGTGCTTTGTGACTCGTGTTCAAAGAGACAGTTATGACTGCTAGCCTGCGAGGGACTGCAAGTGAGCAGGCCCCAGGATTCATTGTGCGGCATGTAGTGTATATCAAACGCGCTCCACTCACCATATCAAACAAACTCCAAGCCACCCTGAATCAAAAAGAGAGGAAGTAGAAAGTGAAGAGAGAGAACCGTGCACATGCACAGAGTCACGCCAGAGCTACAGTCAGTCAGGGTTTGAACCTGGGTCTCCCGATGTATCATATCCGCCTTAGCCCACCGAGCTTAAGCCAAGGCATTCGCTCGGGGGGTGGGGGGGGGGAGCTTATGTAAGTGTTAAGGTCTCAGGCAAGATCGCTCATCTCTCGGGCGTAATCTCCGAAGCACCTGTGCTGCACCAGCGCATCCCTGGTTTCTCATTTTGATGCATGGTGCGTGTTCGAAGCAGGGAGGATAAACACATTACAAGACAGTCGCTGTAACCTCGCCAGTTCAACTTCTTATTAATCTTGCATTTTCCCCTCTTGCATTATTCACCTGAGCAAATCAGCTGAAATCCAGCCCCCAACTGTTGTTGTAAATACTTAAAGTGTTTACACAAATAGTCTTCCTTTGTCCTGTCGTGTCACATGGAGTAATCTCACTTCGCTCTTGCAACGGCTCTCAGTAATATATGCTGTTTATATCAGCCCCTGAGCCTAAATAGTTCAGGGTGTGTGTGTGTGTGTGTGTGTGTGTGTGTGTGTGTGTGTGTGTGTGTGTGTGTGTGTGTGTGTGTGTGTGTGTGTGTGTGTGTGTGTGTATATATGGATAGAAAATGTTTCAAATAACTGTTAGGGAATGAATTAGCATGTGTGTGCGGCACAATTCATTGTTGGATAAGTCTACACTATCTACTACTATTTCTCCCAGGGAAAGGTTTGTTTGTTTATCCATCCAACAATTGTTTTGAAAAATAAATCAGGAAAGACTATCAAACTCAATGTGATATTTCTGTTCATCTACCTTACATAAATCATAGTCTGACGTAAAGTGTGTGTGTTTGTGTGTGTGTTTGTGCGTGTGCGTGTGCGTGTGTGTGTGCATGCGTGCATGTGTGCGTGCGTACGTATGTTCTTTTTGCACTGGTCGGGTCAAACGGAGCTTTATTTCTGGCTATCATGTCTTTCAGTGTATTTCATCAGAAAGAGAGAGAGAGAGAGATATATGTAGAGTTTGTATTTTCCACCGAGGTCCATGAGTTCACTTCTTGTCATTGTAAGGTGTCTATTACACAAACAACTCTCAACATCCCCTTCGGGTAAGTCTGTGGAATTGAATTCAATGACAGTTATGTAACAGTGAGAATTTATTTTCTTTTTTTATATTAACCATTATGGAAACTTACATAGATAATCATCACATCACATCTATTCACATCTATTCATAATACGAACAGATGGTACGAAGAGTACAATGTGTGACATTTGTGTTGCTTTAATTGTCTGGTGAAAATGAGGCCCATGGTTATGAAATGCATTTGCCTGAATAACACAACTTTGTCAGTCTGGAAATCTTTTTGTGAAGTTAAAGAATGTTTAGAGGCTTTTATTACCAAGTCTTTGACTTTGTTTTAATGTGAGTGCAGAGAATACTGTAAGCATTTGTGTTTTTCTAAACTTTCTTCAAGTGAGGGCATACTGAAAGGATGATTTAAGCCATCTTTTTATTCAGCCTGTCTGAAAAGCCCATCTTAAAAGCCCGAGGTATCACAATTCAATGAAAACTAAACAAGCTGGAACAATATGGGTTTTTCTCACACAAGATTTATTCTGTGTTTTATTAAAGTCATAATAATAGGAGAGATTATATTTAGAAGGCCAGTAGCCTTGAGTAAAGGTCGGCTCACTCCAACAAAATGAGAACTTGACTTGGATGAAACCCGGGTCTTCAGCTCACCAATCGTCTGCCTGGCGCTAAAACGTAGGCAGTGTCTTGGGGAGTTGCTGTATCACAGAAG
>NC_139674.1:12273171-12288171 GCF_951799395.1 Argentina silus
AGTAGCCACCTTTTGTTTTGATGACAGCTTTGCACACTCTTGGCAAGGTGTGTCCAAACTTTTGACTGGTACTGTACATGAACAAAGTACAGAACATAAAAAGAAAGTTGAATATGTGACTGCAATAGTAGATTTTGATCAATGTAGTGTTTTTAGTCAACTTGACATGACAAATTAAACCAAACATAAAAAGAGATAACGGTTGAATATTATGATGTCTTCATCCTCATACATGTACATGTATTTCATAACCTCAAACCTTATCAGGCCGAGTTAAAGTGGACTGTTCATTTGCTTGACTCTTGCGGCCCTTTTAATTTTTAATTTGGAATTCAATCAGCACTTTTTCCTCATCTCTCCACAAAGGAAATTGGCAATGCTAATGAATGGCAGAGGAACATTTTTCAGTTAGTGTTTAAGCCAAAGTAAACACTGTTTAATTTCTCTGATAAATTAAGAAAGAGTGAGCTTCTGCATGTCAATGGTTTCCTCTCTCAGGTTCAGTGGCAGGCAGTGTACAGTATGTGGCTTCTGGCAGGTGACATCACAATGGTTGGTCAGGGGTTGCAGCCGCGTCCGAGGTTCTGGGTCCATTCCAGAGAGAACAGTACATCTCCCTCAGTCTGTAGTGAGACGGAAATGACGGCGCAGTCACAGAAATGCTATGACCTAAAACAACAATCCTCAAATGAAACACAGTCAACAAGAATATGAATATCATTTTCAGGGCTGTCCCTTATTTTATGGGATATACACGTATACGAAGCCAAGGCACGTTATTGTTGTCCACTTTTTCATATGAAAGTCCTAAAACCAATGTGATGAAACACAGTTGCGTAATAGTATAAATAGTACTCCAGTAAGACCAGTGTCACAATGCCCAACACTGTTACTGGTGTTCAGGATTTACATTTTCCATGGGCACCGTGTTAATAGAAGTGGTTTAGCTGACACTTTTTCCTCAAGGAATTTACAGTACGGTGAGTGCATACATGTTTTGCACCTGCAGTATGATCCCAACGGGAACGCGAACCCACCCCTTTACCCAATGCCAGCTCCATGCTCTACCAACGGAGCCACAGAGGACCTTGTTGGCACCAAACGTTCCATGTTCCAATTGCATTCTAATGAGAATGTAAATTAGAATGTTATTTTCATGGAATGCTTGGTGCCAAGATGGAGGCAAGTTTGCCAAACTCTGTACAGAGAGTACATGGCTCTTGTCAAAGGCATCAGCAGGCCAGAACAGCCACTACAGAGCTATAGTACAATTTTCCCTCCAGTCAGGCGACCAAATTAAGAGCAGTCCCCAATCCCTCCCTCCCTCCCTCCCTCCCTCCCTCGCTCACACACACACGCACACGATGACAGTTGGCAGTCACTGAAGCATTAAGCGACAAGGCTCATTTCTTCCTCTAACCAAAGCTAATCAGTGAAATTAGCTTTGAATATAGATGTTAAGACATTGCACTGCATGATATGATGAAGCATAGTTACAATAACACATTTCTGGATTGGCTATTTATTGATATTACTGGGTCTGTGCATGCAATGAATTGATGTGCTTCAGCTGTTTCTATTGTATGTTAATAAACTATCCATATGCACTCACGGAGCGTGTTATTAGGAACACCTGTACACCTTCTCATGGTGGAGGTGGTGTAATGGTGTGGGAAATGTTTTCTTGGCACACTTTGGGCCCGTTAAAACCAATCAATCATCGCTTGAATGCCACAGCCTATTTGAGTATTGTTGCTGACCATGTGCCTCCCTTCATGGCCACAATTTACCCATCTTCTAATGGCTACTTCCAGCATGATAATGCACCAGGTCACAAAGCGAAAGTCGTCTCAAACTGGTTTCATAAACAGGACAATGAGTTCAGTGTTCTTCAGTGGCCTTCCCAGTCACCGGATCTGAATCCAATAGAACACCTTTGGGATGTGTTAGAACGGGAGATTCACAGCTTTAAAGTGCACCTGAAAAATCTGCAGGAACTGCGTGATGCAATCATGTCATCATGGACCAGAATCTCAAAGGAATGTTTCCAACATCTTGTGGAATCAATGCCATGAAGAATTGAGGCTGTTTTGAGAGCAAAGGGAGGCCCTACCCAGTATTAGTATAGTGTTCCTAATAAAGTGTTCAGTGAGTGTATATTTACACAATGTCCTGCGTAAGTAATGGAACAGTGAACAGCATGATTTCTTCATTTGACTCTACACTCCAAATGTTCGGATTTAAAATCATATAATTATATATATATATATATATATATGTATTATACACTATTAGTTGTATGATGCTATCTGCATAGCCTAAGAGCAGATGTATTTTCTTACAGTAAATGGTTGATGTTGATTTCATTTTTTATTTAATTGTTTTACATCTGTTCTTTGGCTATACTCATGGATGCAGATAGCATCATAAAACTAATAGCATTCACCAATCTTTGAGCCACTGATATCTCCCCAAAAAATGTTGTTGATGCCGCAGGATAGCTAGTGTCAGGTATGAATATCTGTGTATAACCTGCAACATGCATCGGCTGTCTAAATATTATCATACATTACATAGGCGTATTCAAGAATTGGAAATATCATTAAATACATTTAAACATCAAAGCGATCAGCATCAGCCAAGGTCATTAAACCTCCTGCTCTATATAAATACCCCACAAATGTGCTGTAGTAGTTTAGAGACTATTAAAGCCATGCAAACTCTGGCTTAATCTGCCCCATGGTGTCTCCCTCAGTAGCAGCCATGTCATTGCCAAGGGTTTAAATATTTATCAGAGGTACCAGCTAATTAAAACTGAATCAAATGTCCTTAACTCTTAATCCATTCAACTGAACCTTTACCAGCGTTTATGGGAGCTGTCACACGACTGGGACCAAAAGCATTATGGGGATCTCACAGGAGCCTACTCCCCGCCACGGTATACGCTATTTAAGTGTTTTAAATGCTGTAAATGTGCCAATATCCATGCTGGCCTACCACACAGAATGAAGCAGTGTATTGTCCATGCTTTCTAAGCACGGTACGCGACTGTGGTTATTAAAACAGGTTGACAGCGTCCACACGGCCACACGGCGAGCCCTAGGTGTGGCTCATCTCAACTAAGGTCGGGGTCAGCGCTGCCCAGTGAACAAAAGCTACAAGGCTATTCCTAGTCTCACTAAGCCATTTGAATTGAAAAAGTTGGATGAGAGGCGGTTGCATCCAGTGACTCCGACCAGCGCCGCAGAGTTTATTGATGGATCGAGAGGAGTTGAGGAGGTGCTTCAAACGAAGGTCGGGATTTCAACCAATTTAATACCCTCAGCTCATCTGGGAAATTATGGCATTGAAAACCTCTTCAGCCTACTCCATGTTTTCATTTCGTGCAAAGCATGCAAATCGGATTGTAAACAAAAGCGTGAGTAGAAGAGGAAGGTCATCACATGTGACTCAGGTGGAACGACAGCGAAATATTTCGGAGGGTGGGAACTTGCTGCCATCTTCCGTCCCCGCTTTTTACTTTGTTCAACCCCAGAATCTCACTTAAGAGATATTATCTATTAGCTTTTTGGATTTCATCATTACAAACAATATCAAAGAATAAAATGTTGCATTTTCCAAAAGCTCTTTTTTTACACTGTCTCCTACTGTAGTTACATTTGATTATCAACACAAGTAGCACCAGTACAATTTACCAGGGATGACCCTCACTTTCCTCACAATACCCATGAAAAGAAGCAATTATAGATAAGAACAATGCATGAAAGACAGCATGCCACATGTTTTAAGGCAGCCATATTCTCTAATAGTGTTGGAGATAATCCCATAAAGAGTGAGAGGCACTAACATTTCTAAGGTCAAGCTGGAAGACGTTCGGCCTAAAAAAAGAATGTTCCGCGCGGCGTCGCTGACAAGTTCCTGCAATGATGGGTGGGTATCTACTGTACCTTTTTATTATTGTAAAACAAATTCCCAAATGTTACAGGCGGTGCAAGATTGTTTGGGTGTAGAGGCTTTGAGGGGCACGTTTTGGGACATGAAAAGAACAGTGGTTTGAAGAAAACGTTCTAGAGACCTGTTGGAAAGTATCTTAACAGAATGTGTCTTTCAGTTAGAATTTAAACGAAATAGGACACTTTGGTATGTGAATGCTGTGTTGATTAGAACACAGCTGACATTACCAAATGCATAAATGTTTCATAAACTACATATGTTTACATGAACTCCAAAGCAATGTGCTTTTAAGCAGCCTCATAATTAGTAGTAGTAGTAGTAGTAAACAACTTTATTATCGTCCATGAGGAAAATAGTTTGTAGCATCCCTTACAACCAAACACAACACACATATTCAACAGATAGACCTGTACATACATAAAATACATTAAAAAAATAATTTAAAAAAATCATTAGTGCACTAAATAGTAAAATGATTGTCTATAACTGTGTTGTTTGTTATTACTGTCCAGTTAATTCCATTGTAAAGTACTAATGCATTGTCCATGGTCAGTCCATTCCATTTGAAGTGCTAGTGCATGTGTGTACGTGGGCACATGTATGTGCAGGGGTTCAGATGATTGTGTTGAAACAGTCCGTATATGTTACTGAAGAACTGTTTTTATTTACATGATGAGTTGCTTTAGGAATGAATGAGCATCTCGCTCTGTTAGTTTGGAAGTTTGGAACTAAAAACCTGTGACCGGAAGGGAGGAGCTGAAATTCTTCCTGTAGTGGGTGGGAAGTATCAGAGATGATTTTGTCGGCTGTATAATGGATAATGCGTTTCTCATATATGATTGACAAGTCCGCTAGGTTCTGACCAATGATTTTACTGCACGTTTTGACTAATTTTCCTAATTTATTTCCCTGCGCGACTTTCCAATTCCCAAACCAGCAGGTGATGCAGTAACTGAGTATGGTTTCTCTGAATGACTTGTATAATAAAAGACGAATTAAATCATGTCCAGTCATAATGTCATGTCAATATCTTGAGTCTAGTCTTGTACATTAAAACTGTTTAATGTAAACTGTAAGGGTTAGGTGTATTTGGAAATATGAATTCTATTATCTGAATGTGTTACCACAGTAGATGAGGAGAATTTACAAGTTCGGGGGAGAAAAACAAGATAAAACATCAAAAGCAGATTTACCGCTGGAATCGAGAATAAAATAAATGTAGTGCTGTGAAGCCGAGACCTCCCATCTGCTGCGCTGGAGGACAGAAGTAGTGCTGCCATCTGTGCACAGAGCTGTTCTTACATTAACACTACTAGGAAAAATAGTGGGTAAATTCACTCTACTTCAACGTTCATTTGATTAATGTGTTGGTGCTGTAAGTAGAATTAGACACAAGACAATTCTGTAAGTAGAATTGTGCAACAAGAATTGTCACGACTCATTTTCACAGTGTATTGTTCAGACACTGTGGTTGTGTTTCCACTGTACACTGTCTTATGTTGTGTGTGTCTGTTTTAGGACGAGGCTGGGGAGACAAACACAGATGTCCATCCCCATTGTTTCTGATCTAATCTATTTCATCTAGTCATTGCAAGGATTAGGACTAGGGTTAGAGCTAAGTCCACAATCGGTGCATTGTGCAAATAATTGGCTATTCATAATCATATATAGCATAATTAGATTATTTCATCTCTGAAATGTATGAAGAAGTAATAGCCCCAAGGTCAAATAAGTTTGCTCAGGCAAGGTAACTCTCACAAAGCAAACAGTTCAGAAAGTATGTCCAGTCCAGTACTGTTTCAACTATTGAATTTCTCATTAACTGCGCTACAAATGTCAAAACTTTAATGAGAGTCCTATGTCTTTATTCTTTAATAATCTTTTCATGATATTCTATCAGATCCAGAACTCCAATCTCAGGCAGGGGGTTTTGCAGGACCTTGCCCTGCTTACAAATGTCTTTGATTTGATCACCTGCTTGCCCCACAATACTCCCGGTAACTGTCTATTCCTGTCCATAAATTACCACCGAACGGATGTGAGAGGGAGAGAGAGAGAGAGAAAGAGACTAAAATAAGAAAGATGGAGTGAAAGAGAGAGAGATAGAGCGAGAGCGAGAGAGAGAGAGAGAGAGAGCGATAGGGATAAAGAGTAAAGTAAGAAAGATGGGGTGAAAGAGAAAGAGATAGAGCGAGCGAGAGAGAGAGAGAGAGAGAGAGAGAGAGAGAGAAAGAAAGAAAGAAAGAGAACCGTCAATGTCACCTATCCCCCTGCAGCACCCCTCTGAGAATGATTCACATTGGGAGACGTAATTACCAGCGTGACATTTCTTTTTAATTGGGTTACCAATGACTTCTCACAAGGATTTCTGAGGCAAAAGGTCATTTCTGGCGCATGTCAACATCTCTCTAACCTATCCTATCCTCCTATGATTTGACGGCTGGGAAAATAATTGATTTTATTGTCAATAGGGTTGGCACATGGTGAAATTGCACTGGGGATGGGAGCCAATATTGTAATATCATTTACAAGATGCTTTGTATGTCAGATTACCATGCTAGAGCTGTGTGCGTAACTGTCCCGATGGAAACGTTCACGGCCTATGGTTGCCATTCTGTCATCAACAAAACGTTTATCTAATTAACACATTTAATCGAATTATTTCAATCCATCCAAACTAATTATTTCTATACATCAACTGAGATGTTCCTCTCAGATTGCTTCACATACAGTATGATGTAATCTTGTTGAGATTAACTTTAATGGCTGCAATTTCGTTTATCGTCTTTGTTCTCAGATCTGTAATCTGCCTCTGATAGCACATCTCTTGATTTGAAATTTTTTCTCTGAACTTTTGTCCTCTTCAAACCAAACACTCGGTCATGACAGAAGACTATCCCTTCCCCTCCTCCATGACTATCTCTGGAGCTAATCAAAGTATATACAGGCTCAAACACAACACATTGTGCTGAAAAAAATATTCTTTTCAAAACCATAACCCCGGTTATTCTGTTGGAATTCTCTTCTTTATCTAGGTTTCTTTGTTGAATATGAATTCATATCAGCCAGTGACAAAGCATTGTCGCTATGGAGAGACCTCTCGTGGCAACAGTGGACAATAGAGGACGAGTCCTCGATCAGAGCTAACAGGTTAAATGTATTAAGACCTCCCTGGATTTTAATGACATCATCGAGTAATGACATCATTTGGTGATGTCATCGCCTCATCGAAGGTCAGGAGAAAGCATCTATAAATGTAAGTTTTCTATTTAAATATCTCAATCAAATAAGTAAATACACATTAATTAATTAAATGTAAAATGCATATAAATGAAATGTATAATATCGGGCTATGCTTTCCACTATAAATAAATGACAACACACAACAAACAAATTGTCACGCCTGCCTAGCCTGACTAGCGCTATTGTTACATGTTACTAATATTCTTGTATTACTTGTTCACTAGGATCCAGACCCAGCCATCTCGCCGTCTACCTGTCCACCTGTTCTGCCTGGTGATCAGCCCACCTATTCGCCAGCCTGCCCGGTCCTGCCTGCCTGCCTGCCTGCCTGCCTGCCTGCCTGCCTGCCTGCCTGCCTGCCTGCCCACCTGCCTGCCTGCCTGCCGGTCCTGCCCGCCTGCCTGCCTGCCCGGTCCTGCCCGCCTGCCTGCCTGCCTGCCTGCCTGGCCTGGCCTGCCCTGCCTATCCATCCTGCTGGGTCCGCTGCCAGTCTGACCTGCCTGCCACTACTCCTTGCCTTCCCTATTCTCCTACTACCCCCTCATTAAATATATGTTTCATCGACATTGCTGTCCGACTCTGTGTTCTGCATCTGGGTTCCCTAGTCCGAAATTACAAATTGCGTATGAATATCTAAATATAAATAGATAAGCTAAAATTAATGAGCATAATAATCATGTGACATTTGTTTCTTTACCAAATATCAAAATGTGTGTGTGGGGGGGGGGCCCAAAAAATACAGTCTGCCTAGTGTAATCAATCCATTTAATACGGCCCTGAGACCACCATGTTATTGCACTCAGGACCCTGCCTGGCTACTCTGGCGGCAATGTTGTAAACAACATCATGTCACTGTGACATCACCGGGGTGACAATGGAAGACAGATCGCTTCGGTGTCGATGCCTGTTTTAGCGATTTTGCCATTCGCTCACTTTACTTTCGCAATTAACTAATCAGGTCAGCCGCAGGGGGAGCTGGCCCCGGGGTGTTGCCTAGCAACCATGGCCGCCACGGCCCGGCTACATGGCTGATGTGTGAGACTTACTGCCGCAGTAAAACTGTCTCCAAGCTAGAACTGATTTGTGCCTCGTTGCTATGCCAATGCCGGGGAAGGCACGTTGTACTTTGTTTGAGCAAGCACACTTTTAGTATAAGAAGAGATTGGGCACGTATTGGATCCTATTCATAGTGTAATCGTGGTTTGTTTGAAATGAATTGCGTAATCACACTATGTAAATCGTATGAGTTCTACATTGTGGCTGTGACATTAAGACCACAGAGGTTTGCTATGGTACCAAAAAATGTCATGACATTGTAGGAATGTCTTTATTTATGAAGTCATTTGCATACATTACCGCCAGAATTCAACTTATCTCCTCATCTCTCTCCACAGAGACATTTCACATTGCCAGCACATGTTTTTGCCAGCCAAAGGGCAAAAGATGACAATGGTGATATGACACCTGTGAGTTACGACCCCTCCTTGTAAATTAAGCCGTTTCATAACAGAATCTAGAATAATGCTGACACAATGTTTCAACAGCTTGCCTAAGTGCACCATAATTAACACTGATGAAGCACAGATTAATTGACAATTACAGCGATTCTTTATTGCACATCAACAATACGGTTGTGTCTACGGTTACTCTCTGGGGTGTGTGTGTGTGTGTGTGTGTGTGTGTGTGTGTGTGTGTGTGTGTTGCCTGAGAACCAGAAATAATTGTGTAAATGTATGTATGTCAAAAGCCATATCAGAGTTTGTTTTGTTTTTTTCTGTGGTGTGCATTGCCACTATGGAAACAGTTGAACAGTAGGAAAGCGTAGATCAGGATTTGATTCCCATCTGTTGCACTGACATTCAGTCAGTGCATCTGACCCAGAACTCCACAAGTCTTGCTGCGTGGCTTTACATTCTATTCGTAGTATGTGTGTATTAGTAGCTGCCTGCAATTTAGCTAATCACACATTATTATTACAGCGTGGTATGAAAAACTTACTGTTAACTTGATTAGGCACTTCACTCTCAAGAACAAATCCAAGTTTCAAAAATGCATTACTTAAGAAGTTTAAACGCAGACCTGACTTGAAAGTTTCACTTTGATGAGACTCAGAAGTCATTCCCGGGGGCCTCTCTTTCTCCGTCTCACTATGATATCCTGTGAAGAGATCCTGGTTGCTATGTGAGTGCATGAACTGACAAATCTAAGTTGCTCTGGATCTCCCCCCGGCTTTGGCTGCCTGCTTGCAGCCTCTGTCTCTGTTTTATTTGTAGATTACAGGGGCTGTTGATTTTGGAATGTTTCTTTCTCAGCATCAAAGGTTGACTGATCTCTCTTTCACTGAAGGGACTAGCACAGCCACTTAATTTTCTTTTTTTGTGGTATTTTCCCTTCGGGACACTTGCTGTATATTGCAAGTCCTACTACTCCTTCTCTCCTCTATCCTCTCACAACAGCAAATGGTTTGACATACCAATCATTCCACACACCACTGACGCTGATCGCTAGCGATTTAGCAGGATAAAGCCAGAAGTGCCATAACTGTGAGATTTTCCGTATCGTAGCACTTGATCTGTGTGTAATTAAATTATGTGTGCAGAGGAATAAATAATAAGCATGTGCACTTTCCTTGCTGGTGGAAAACATAGCCATTAGTAATCTCTGGAAAAACAAGAGGAGTCTTCGCTCGGTGGGGACATTAGCCTGGAAATATATACCAGTGCTGTGAAGTATGTGTAACTGTGACAGCAACAGCTTTGAAAGGACACATACTGTATCCTAGGAACATAGTTCCAGAAGTTTAAGATGGCAGATGGCCCAACAATTAGAGAGGAGGACTAGGAACCCGAAAAAACACGATAGAAAGCCGGGACTGAGCAGGCTAACTGATGAACTGTGGAAAGGAGATGAACTCATTTGAACTCATAAACTTGGATTGTATTGTATTACCACATTATCGATGACCATAAGCCTGAATTTATATCGTGGAGATATTGGATCATTTTGTTCTGGTGGTCTCAAGGTACAGCATGTAATGCTCCCCAGTGTTTTAATCAAGAGGCATACACGGACAATGTTTCCATCCCACTGGGAACTCGTTTTTCACAAGGATCCAAGCGGGATCTAAACATTGTCCATCTGTGTGTCTTGATTAAAACAATGGGGAGCATTACAGGCAGAACTTTTTTTGTTTATTCTGTCCAGCATCTGATTATTGGATGTGCGTATTATTCCTTTTTTTCCACAGGTAGGCCCACTGTATGAGTCAACATTTTGTTGTGGTTTAATAATAAAATAAAATAAAAAAAAATCTAGCTGGGTCTTACTGTGTAATCTTACTCATTATGATCTTAATCCTACTGAACCTTTTGATTAGAATCGTGTTTCTATGATCAGTGAGGAAATCAAAGTGGGATTATTTACCCCTGTCTGGGGGTTCCAAGGAGATTAACAGCTGTTAGGCAGTAGTCTAAGAATAACAGCAATAAGAATACCATTTAATTCCTGATTGATTGCCATTGATAAACACATCTTGATAAATTGCTTTCGTAGTCATAATAAAACAAAAAATCCGGTAGTCAAAGGCTGAGTTAGATGAGTTAGTTCAAACTGTTCTGTATGCCGCCTTGAGATTTGATATACAGTACACTATGTCACACAGGCTGCACTCCAGGCGTGTGTCCATAGCAACGAAGCTCATCTTATGATCTACTTGAAATCTGACAGCGGATGGTGAGGACTCTGTGATATAACTGTCTGACTCAGTCTGTCAATTATCCATGTCTGAGGGGCCCATTATTAACCCAATGACGAGGAGGAAAAAAACACATTTGAGTTGTCATGTCAACTTCGGAAAATTCGACAACAAGATAACACCCAGAGAAAGCAGGTTTAAAACGGATGTTGGAGATGTGTGTGCTGGGAGCTGAAATCTGCAGTCCACTGCAATTAGTTCTCCGTTATCTGTCTCCATATCTCTCATCATATACAATAATGGTGCAGCGTATTTCATTGTGCAGAACCTTGTAAAACATGTTTTATTCCGACAACCAGGATTTAATTAATCATTTGGAAATTAAAGTAAAAGGCAAAGGTTTGACCTTGTCCTCCGAGATTTAACCCAGAGCCTGCTGCAGACAACTATTTTTACATTATTTTCAATTATCATGTGAAACAGGCTGGAACCCTTGAGGAAGGTAGCCTCATTCTCCTGCCAAGTCTCCATCACTGAGGCACATTACAGGGCTCTTAATATAGCTCCAAAACACGGCCAAATGAACACCATGTCCCTTACAGTACATCCTAAATCTATCCACATGTTGTCATTTGACTGGAGTTAATCGTACCTCATCTCTTCTATAATAATAATACATGCCATTTACCTGACACTTTTATCCAAAGCGACTTATATTGCAGTGAGTGTATACATTTCAGTATATATGGTCCCAGCGGGAATCAAACCCACAACCTAAGCATTGTTAGCGCCATGCTCTACCAACTGAGCCACAGAGGACCACATTTCCTTTTCAGTTGTGTGTGGCCTATCAGTGGTACTATAGATGTTGTTGTGGTCAGAAACGAAGATGATGACCACCGTTTAGATGGTGCTTTATGAAGACTGGTATATAACACTATTTGTCTTAAACACTAGCCCTACTTCTTTCCTCATTACAATAAACAGACTAGCGTGGGCAAGCCTATGGGTAAGTAATAATGTCACTTACTGGTAATTACATAAAGGCATGGTTGTGCCTTTTGCTTGCGTGTATACTGTCCGTGATAATTACTTCAGAGATGTTGTCTTGTTATGCACCAAATGCCTCTTCCTTTACTGCGACAGCATCTTAATTATTACACACTCCAAGGGCATCAGAGATGGGCCTGGGCGCCTCCGATGATTGACAGATAGATTAATATTGTCAGGCCCTGGAGATGCGTGGTACATTCCATTTCAAGCCATTGTTACTGCTTTCAAGGACAACCAACCCCCCCCCCCCCCCCCCCCCACCCCCCCAGATGGTTCCACTGACATTTCATTCATTTCATACAGAAAAAATGTACTTCGAGCCATAGCATTATTACCAAGTGCCATAAGACAGTCAAAAGCTCTTGAGATGTTTGCATATGACAATTAGGTTGGTTACACTGTCTTGAGAACTGCCATGTTGACTTATGCTGCAAGGTTTATAGGAGAGTCAAGGGGCATTCATCAATAAATGTTTCCAACAGACTATCAATGTTTTATGTGTTCAGCTACTCTGACGTAACATGGCCAGTTCATCCAGAACGATTAAACTCTTCACATCTAATGACCGAATAAATAAAATGTTAATATTTCATGGGAGTTCTTTCTCCAACTTTAAGAGTCATAATAACAGCCTCTAAGCACCAGGGAAATTAGATAGTGAACACTTTTATGAAAGCCTTTCTTATATAATATAACCCTAGTGGTTTCAAAAAAAGGCTTTGGGAGTTCGTCTTCAGTGTTATGACAAGCCAGAAGTGTTAATCACAGCCATGGTTCTAGACCAGAGGCTATCTCGCCTGCTTGATTGGACTATCTGCCACCCCAAACCCATCATTTTGGAACTCATCTGTTGGTACTTTCCCTCACCCCTGCCTTGGACCTCAACCGTTGGAGGAGGACTCCACTGCGACAAGATGACTGGCTTGTGGGTTTTTAAAAGGGACACAGCCGGTTGGTTGTCTTAGTAACAGGCTTGGGATGCTTGGTTGGTCTCTGTGCTTGAGGTGACGTCATGTATCAGGAGACACAAACAATGTTTTTCTTTCTCTTTATTTTGAACATGATAGTGTGAAATGTTTGTGAGGTTGATTTGTTTCTTTTTTGGGGGGGATGTCTATGGAAATTGATTCATCTGACATTGTTCTTTTCGATCAACTTCAGAATAACCAACGCCGCGGTAATACTGAATGAAAGCCTAAATGTTCTGTCATTCACTTTGTCAATTTCCCAACCGAATCTGCTGATTCTGCTTCCCTCCCTCTAACTGTGTGCTGCTGCTCTAAGCCCCTCCCCCCATCTTAAATCTAAACATTTAGATCGGCGTTCACATTCATCAGCGAGCGACAGAATGTTCCCAGCAGTTTTAATAATGCATTAGTTATCGTATCTAATTGCAGGCTATATGCTTCACACTCCGCCGGGTCAGGAGCATATTAAAACATCACTTCATTTACGACAAATGTGTGCCATTCAAAGCTTATAGGCGTCTAAGGCTGTACATACAGTATGTTGTCAGAATGAAATGTGTAGCGGCGGGTATTTGGGTATTATGGGGCTAAGAGCAATCACTGCCAGGGAATTTCTCTCTGTCTGTCTATTACAGGGATGGAATTGCATGGGTTTATGTCACATTAATACAGTAATCTGATGAACACATGTCATGGACAATTCTTCCTCATTGTGCTACAGTATAGCCCTGTCCAAAAACAAAATCTAGACAGTTTTGTCATAAACCATTACAATTCTCATTATCCAATGTTTAATATCTCACGCCAAAATAAAATGGCCCTGTTGTTAATAAAAGCTAAATTATAGGGGGCGCTTAGTGGCGTAGCACTAATGTGCATACCACATAATCGCAAGGTTCCTGGTTCGATTCTGACCCTTGACCCATCTCGCATGTCCCTCCTCTCTCTCTCACCCATCCTTCCTGTCAATCCCTACTGTCTCTATCACAATAAAGCAGAAATGCCCTAAAAACATATTTAAAAAAACTCAATAATAGGTTGTATGATGTTTAATTATTGTCCTGTGTATTTTTGTTAATGCATTCATGCATTCAAAAGGTGGCTACTTTGAAGAATCTAAAATATAAAACATATTCTGGTTTGTTTAACACTTTTTTGTTTACTACATAATTCCATATGTGTTCCTTCATAGTTTTGATGTCTTCAATATTAATCTACAATGTAGAAAAGAATAAAAATAAAGAAAAACCATTGAATGAGAAGGTGTGTCCACACTTTTGACTGGTACTGTATATATCTATATCTATCTATATATATATATATACATATATCCATGTAATCAGTGATGTATTCCACTGACATGTAAGATCAGTATTTGAAAAGAGGCCATTCAGGTTCATTGAAAACCAAAAGTATTCTGGGACGCAAACTGTCTGTTTGATAAAACATATGAGCGCATCGAAGACGCAGGTTAACTCAGGTTCTTTGAAAACATTTGCCAGTATAATTGCTCCAGTTGCACCTGTACTGCAGCCCAACCGGCCTCTAGAGTCCATCCCAAAAACCGAGCATTGAAGCTTCTGTGGTTTCTTGGCAGGTGTGAGTGTCTGTGTGGCCAAGTCCCACAGAGAATGACCTCCCCGTCCTCCACCTGGCCAGCTCTGCCATCCCTGTAATGGCTATCATATCTCAGCCTCGCTGTGGCCCCAATCGCTCCCCTCCCTCTCCTCTGCGTCCTCCACCTCCCACCACCACTCAACAGAGATCGTGGAGATGAAATATGCAACAAAATGAAGGTGCTTTCAAATCGATACCTTGTCTTGAGAGTAGGGTCTAAATAAAAAATAATGTGTTGATTTTCCTCATAACTAATACATCCAATTTAATCCTGCGTTTGCTTTTAAGTGTATGTCGTTGTAGCGGGTATGGCATTAACTGAGAGCAGGAAGACGCATTGGATGGCGACCGGTGGGCAACACTGTCATCGATGTTTTCTCAACAAACAAAAAAACAATTATTGCCTCAAGATCGCAGTATAAAAAGTGGAGGTATGACAATGTATAGCAGGCTGGGAGGGAAGCAGTAGCT
>NC_139674.1:12293171-12300671 GCF_951799395.1 Argentina silus
CCCCTGCACTTCTTTCAGGTAATGCACCACTTCTCCCAGAAAATTGTTGCAATTACAAATGCTTTGGTATTCACATGTTTATTTATTTTGTTTGCATTAGAACAACACAAAAAAGCAGAGAAAAAAAGCCAAGACATGTGAATACCAAAGCATTTGTAATTGCTTTGGTATTTTCTGAGAGAAGTGGTGCATTATCTGAAAGAAGTGCAGGGGTGCCAATATTTTTGGCCATGACTGTACATGCATTTAATATACTTAAAGGTCCAGTATATGGATTTGAGCTTTAAAACAGGTCATGATAAATCGGTAGCGATCAAGGAATGAGATCGCATGATAAAGAATGTTCATGGAGAACAATGTTTTGGTCCAGACAAGACGCTTTCTAAAATCTGGTGTGGCCTTCACATACCATTTGCACATGGATATGCACACATTTGCTGCTGTTAGAAAACGTAGCATATTGTATGTTTTGAGATTTTCTGTAACGCCCAAGAGGGCACAGCAACACGCGACACTACATGCTACACCTTTATATAAAAAATGCTTTTATATATTTTTAATTATCTTGGTTGATGACATCTTACCTGTCATGACATCTTGACATCTTAGTATGTCTGTGAGGCTACTGGGAGAGTCAACAATGTCTATTGAATGAAATGGCTACTAAGCAACCTTGGCATGCTCATCACATCCAGCAAAACACTCCAGTCCATTCAACTGTATGAACGCACCGTCTATATGCTGTAATATGCATTGAGACAGAGAGAGACCCTTAACAATCTTCACTGACGTGTCTTTGGAGAATAAATAAAACTGTGTTATAGCACTCTCAAACAAAGCACACTTTTAAAGATTAAGTAGGGAGCATGCATGTTTAGAGAGACAGAGGAGCTTTCGGCATAATCAGCATAATCAACTAGGCCGTCTTAATTCAACTGATTAAGAGATTCAGAAATTAAGTGAAATCTGAAGAGCTTATCTTCTGTCACTACGGTAAACAACAAAGGCTAATGACAAAATCTGAGAGAGAGGCGGAGTTTTTGTTTATTGTATTAGAGCCAAAATACGCAAAATAATCATACCAAGAATTCTAAAGCAAGGATGTGGTGTGGGACATGACACTTTGGTCACCCCTTCACAGAAAACATTGGAACATTGACACCTTTCCAAACTGGAATGCAGTGCAACAAGAATGACGTCAACGTGATGAATCAGAATCTGAAAACATCAAGGTGATGAACATCATAATGCTTCCCTCAGGGTACAATCCATTCATGCAAGAGCTGATGCATCTTCAATAGCATTCCCAATCTCTTGATCACCACGATCAAAGGTACAGTACATCACACCTCTGGGGCATCATGCTTTGTTAATCATACAGTACTGTACAGTCTCCAAAGAGAATGCCCATACGTGGAGAGTAGAGGACTCCGCCATTCCATTCCAACCATGGCATGATGGATAGGGCCACCTCTCTGAACCTTGGCGTCTGTGATGCCAAATTACCACAGCACAGCGCTGTGTCTGCTGATGTGTTTGAGAAATAACATCCTCCATCTCACGCTGTCTAGATGCCAGACTGTTTGGCCTGGAGGCGATGTATTAAATGGTATATTGATAATTGAAATCTTTTTGGTCCTCTGTGTTTTGCTGACAGTGGCCTTTTAGGCAGATGCCCTCTATTACTCATGTGAGAAGAGAGCTGAGAGAGAGAGGGAGGGAATGCAAGCTCGCTGTCTGAAGATCTGAGGAGCTACTGTGTGTTAATGTGTTGGTGTGTGTTAGTGCTGTGTGTGTGTGTGCGTGTGTGTGTGTGTGTGTTTGTGCGTGCAATGCGTGTGTGCATACTCAGAAAATGTAGTTCGCCAAAATACCAATTACTTTAAAATTGAAGAAGTTAAACTACACTAAAGCTACCCTTGAGTGAAATATAGTTTATCAAACTAAAGCTACTTTGAAAGTGTAGTTCAATACATCAAAACTACTTAATGAATTAATACACAATTAAGTAACATGACTGCAAGAACAGATCACTCTAGAGTCGAATGTGAACAGGATGTGTCATTTATTACACAAAGAGGCAAATTGTTGAAGCACTTTGTAGAACATGTTTCTAGGCCAATAACAAACCTTACCTGACACTGAAATGCTGCTCACATGCAGCAGACAGGGGCATACCTGGATTGAATTTAAAGCATAAGTATTTGTAGGACTAAACCCTGTTACTTTGGAATAGATGGCAAATTGTTGGCAAATTTGACTTGCTCCGACCGAGCCTCAAATACCCGATGTGTGAATTTTTTAGCGGTGAATAGTGAACATAGTTCGCTACACCGCAACATGGCAAAAAAAGTATTAAAGTACTGAAAACACCACTAAGATTTGAATTTAGTTTAACCACCACCAACCTACAGCAAAATGTAGTTAAACGAATAGTTGAGCTACATGTAGTGGAACTACTCCCCAACACTGTGTGCGTGTGCGTGTGTGTGTGTGTGTGTGTGTGTGTGTGTGTGCGTGCGCGTGCGCGTGCGCGTGTGTGTGCGTGTGTGTGTGCGTGTGTGTGTTTTTGAAACACTTGATGTGCGCACACTGTACATTTCATGATGTACATTAAGATTATATTATACTGTTGTAGTGACATAATAATGACTAACAATGGAGTAATTAGTTTAAAACGTACCATATTAAACAGTCATTTGTTACACATTATAGGTCTTTAAGTATTGTCTTATTGTGTTATGATTGTATTTCTGCATTATCATTATCATTATCATTATTATGTCTACAGTACATGTCAGTCATGCCTTCAGTAAACACTGTGGTGCATAAAAAGCCCAATCCTCACACGAACAGGTCCCTCCTATGGCAGTGTATAAATGAAAGACGCTTGTTTGTTTCTACGATGACTAAAATATCACATCAAGGCACAGTAATAGCCACCACTTCATTCTGATTCCATTAGCCCTTGTGAGTGCATTGTTTACCATGCCAGTCTACTGGAAATAGAAAAAGAACAGGCTGTGGAGAGTAACTGATGTCACATAATCTCCCCCCCTGAAGGAGAAACATTGGATGTCAATTTATTTTCCGAAATGCTATTCATATATCTATTTCCTTCAAGCTCCCCGGGACATTACTTATCTGGGTTGGAATCAAACCCTGCATGAATAGATTGAATGGGAGGTATAGGAAGACAACAAAGTCAAATAAGGCAGACGGGAGAATGTATCAAATTCATTGAAAGTAAAGCAGAAGGTGTACAGAATGTTTTGTGTGAGAAACCTGTGTGAGGTCGTAATGGAACCTGTGTGAGGTCCAATGTGCAAAATATTCTTTGGTAACATTGGACAGTATTTTGGCAACAAGTAGTCATGTCCAAAAGCTCATTAGCTATCTGCCCTCTGGCATACACATGATTTAATCAACATGATCTTCCAAGGGTTTGCAAACATCAAAAGGAAAAAACGTGACAAAAGTAAAAACGTGACAAAAGTCTCCGTAAAAAAAATGTTCATGCAACTGAAAATAACGGTAATTCCAAAGTCTTCCTGGGCACGTACTATTTGCACACCATTTCTAGACGTTGTCTTTTTATATCTCAAACTTTGCTTCTTCTTCTGCACTTTATAATTGCTATGCACACAGGGGGGGGGAAAGCAGGCTTTGTTTACCGTGCAGCATCCTACAGTACCAGATCAATTCCTCTCCCACTCTGCCCCTTTGATAATTGCTGAGAGTAGATGTGTGTATGTTTACAATTACGACTCCGTCAGCGTCCAAACCCTTCGGACGGCTAAAATGAATAAAAGGGGGAAGGGGTCTTGAAGCTCGAGCTGTGAGAGAAGGAAAAAAAGAGAGACAGCAGCTTATTGAAAATGCAAGGCCAGATATGATCGAGAAAATCAATAGTTTTAAAAATGAGCGATGGATGCGGGAGAAAGCCCTTCAAAGTGTCGGATTTGATAAAAGTTTCTGTCAGGGTAATTAACGGTGGTGAAGGCGGCCTAGACCTCCAGGCTACCTCGTGGGCCTCTCCATCTCAAAGCCCCGCTGCTCAGTGAGTCAAAGGAATTTCTTAAAGCACATTTAAATCCTCCTAAGATGTGTTTGTGTGTTTGATGTTCTGATGGCTAACTCCGGTCCGCAGGTACAGGCCTAAACGTCAGCTGAATAATCGACCTTGACACAAGCATTTCCTTGACAGATCAGACACACGGCGAGAGAGCATCCTTCCCCGTAAATGGTTTGGCAAGTTTGACAGACATTTGACATGATTCCTCTTGCAATGCTGTTACAAGAAAAGCCTGACTTTACCAGCCAACCAACCAACCAACAGCAAACGGCGGTGGTTGGATGGGCACAGTAAGGGAAATATTATTACCCTTTATATCTTGTAAGAGGAAAACTACCAATCCTCTTCTCTCCCCTTGGGATATAATGGCAGCAGGCGGTTGTTTAAGGGTCCCCACAGAGTGTCACCCAGCCGGCAAAGTAACAGAGTGAAGGATCCGAGGACGGCGAGTGAGCATGGCAATGAACTGTGTACTTGTGCAAGAGAGGGTAAAGAGAGGCAATTTCGGGAATGATGGGTGCCGAAGATGATGCCCAATATGCTTCTACTCCTTAAAATTTACGGTCACTGCGGAAGCAGGTAAACAGCTGGGGGAAGGCAAGCTCTCTCTCTCTCTCTCTCTCTCTCTCTCTCTCTCTCGGTAATGTCCTTGAGAAAGAAAATGTTTTATATTTCTCTGGAGAAATACTTAAGCCAGGCTATTGTTTGTGTTGCCAATATTGCAATTTCTACCTGTTCATCGATCACCTGTGACAACAATGCCGGAGTAATCATGCTGTCGGAGATGAGTATTCCTTCTCCTGAGGTATGCTGGGTTAAGAGCGATGTTTTATTCAGGTATAAAGTGTGACAGCGCCGGTATGTGAAGTAAGGAATTCCCTCGCTTTGGGAAAAAAGGCTGTTAGTATGGACTCTTTGTGCAATGCACGGCTCTCTCCTCTCTCTGATAACTAGACACAAACAGCAACCTTGCTGCCATGGTGGACGTGATATCATCCAGCTGAAGTCCCAAGGCGAGAAGCTACACTTAATAACAGATACCCTCGCCGGACCCGAGATTGAATAAGGTTTGATGAATTTGAGCAATTGTATCAGTGTGAACTTATTACCCCAATATGAGAAGCACTCTCCCGCTCTCCTATCCCAGGAATAGGCCAAACAGAGACAGAGATCCTCTTATTGTAGAAACCACATTGAAAAGAACAATAGCTGGCAGACTCAACATGCCCATAGGGACCGGACGGGTCAGGTTATCACCCTGGTATTCACAGCCCTCTTGGCAACAGCAGGAATATACTCTCTTCGCTGCACACCTTGAGCTTGAAAGCAACCTGAGTGGCTCTCCATGTAGGTGTACGGACCGTAGAGGACTAATAATACATCTATAACGCCAGCTCAATATATCTGAATCTCTCTGTAGGGGGGAAAGGGGCTGAGAGAGTGAACTCTGAACGAGGCAACACATGGCCTGAAACCAGACATTCACCACAGGGAGGGAGTAAATAGAGAGACAGAGAGAGAGAGAGAGAGAGAGAGAGAGAAAAAGGGAAAGGGAAAGAGGGAGAAAGAGAGAGAGAGAGAGAGGACAGAGAGAGAGAGAGAGAGGCAGAGAGACAGAGAGAGAGAGAGAGAGAGGGAGGGAGGGGGGGGGGGGGGGGCTGTTGGTGTGTTCTTTTTGCTCTGAATCAACCCAGTTGTTATTGCGACTGCGGCAGGAGTGTGTCTCTGTGAGTGCTCTATACACAGCTTAAAGGCATTATCTAAGGTACTCTGGATGGGGAGCTGGTGTCGTCTGCCCACACAAGTTTAGTGAAACTAGCCTTCCATCAGAGGGGACTGATCCGAAGAGAGGGGATGTGTGTGTGTGTGTGTGTGTGTGTGTGTGTCTGTGTGTGTGTGTGTCTGCGTGTGTCTGCGTGTGTCTGCGTGTGTCTGCGTGTGTCTCTGCGTGTCTGTGTGTGTGTGTGTGTGTGTGTGTGTGTGTGTGCGTGTGTGTTTGTGTGTGTGTGTGTGTGAGTGTGTGTGTGAGAGAGAGAAAGAGAGAGAGTGAGGGGATGGGGGGGGGTTTAGGACTCCAAGGTACATTTCAGTCCACTGCACATCCAAGTGTCCAATGAGCGATGCCGACCTTTCATGAAATGCACAATAAAATCTTTAAATGGCATTTCAAGGCTACTGAGCTCAGGATAAATGGGCATGAATAGCCTTTGCCATGCAGCTTGATGTCCCCAATGAAATATCTCAACTGCCCTACCAGACTGCAAAACAGCCGTAAACTAATCATACCCATATGGTGTTGACCACACTGTGACGATATGACATTTTCAATATCCAAGCATCTATATATTAATACTATCTTACCTGATGATCTTCTAAACTGATTTCTTCTGTAAATTCAATGGAATACGTTGCCGCTACCCCTGTGTACCCTTGTAATGTTGTTATTACTCTAGTAACAATGTTAACTTGTTTTAAACATGTTATTACGTTGTAATGAGGTAAATGCACGGTATACTTTGTGTTAATACCGTACCGCTCAATGTATTCAGATGCAACTGAGCAATTACTAATGTGCTGTAATCAAATTATGGAGTGACTACACAGTTACATGGTGTAATTGAATGTAACATATGAACAGATGTAATACTACCGTTATGGAAAGAGAAAATGCAGAAACAACATATGTGAGTGAAATTGTGAAGGATTTGTTTTGAGTGCAACCGTCAAGAGAAATATTCAGCAGAATCAATCTCACCCCTTTGAGTTCCTCGTATTCTCCCATTCCTCGCTAGTTCCCTAACGATGAGAAAGTTGAACTCGGTTTGTATAAGACATTTATCAAAACAATTAGAATCCATTTTATGAAGTTCTTTAATGGGTCTTAATCCATTTATGTCCTTGGCCAAAAATGTATATCAAACAAGAATAGCTTATTCAGGCCACAATGTTGTTTGTATCTAGACCCAAATGTTTGCAAAGCTACTTATCCAGAGACTTCCACTGAGGATATAAGCTTCTCTTGTTTGTATGAGGAAAAAATAATAATTTGAATAAGCTTTTAATCTGCAGAGAAATGACCCAAAGGACATTCTGTGTCTGAGCTCCTCATTTCATCAGCTCAGAATTTTCTTTGGCATAACGGCCTTATTAATACAAACATATCACAGAGAGAGTCATAGAGGAGGCTAGTGAATTGAATATGAAGGGACGTATGTCAAGGGAGAGAGCATTGCAACATGCACCTTTTCAATCAGGTGATTCTCGGTACTGATTCGTGCCTGAAATTGTTAAGAAAAATCTTGTTTTGCGTCCTATTGTAAGGCATAATCACGTACTGTACATTTCTGCTGTAGTATATGTTGTTATATAAAGTCGTTCATTCATGGAGGGTCTGTGGAGTTTGTGAGTGATAATGATCTGAAATT
>NC_139674.1:12305487-12320487 GCF_951799395.1 Argentina silus
GCGCGCATGCACACGCACTCACAACACACACACATACGTACACACAAAGAGATACTTCACACACACGCACTCAAGCACGCGCGCGCACACACACACACACACACACACACATAGGGCTGACATGATGATGTCACTGTCCCCCAGGTTTTCCTTGGGCGTTAGCGGAGTCCTGTGTTCAATTATGACAACATTCCTCACCCAGTTCACCCCAGCAGGAGAGCCTGCTGTTCGCAAGCTGTAAAATCTCACATAAAACCAGCCACTCTAACATTCTCACATCACAGCACAGGCTTCAATTAACATGCAACACATTCCGCCAAATGACCTCCGATGTGATGTTGGCTCAGCTGGTGACATTGAAGATGTGAGCAATGGACACGGGGACAATAGGAGATATGATGTTAGCTTAGCCAGTGGCTAACACTGACAATGGAGATATGATGTGAGCTTAGCCAGTGGCTAACAATGACAATGGATATGTGATGTGAGCTTAACCTCTCTCTCTCTCTCTCTCTCTCTCTCTCTCTCTCTCTCTCCCTCTAGGATGGCCTTTCAGAGGAATGACGAGGATGAGGAGGAGGCAGCTCGCGAACGCCGCCGTAGGGCTCGTCAGGAGAGGATGCGTGGCAAGGAGGGAGAGGAACCAGAGAGCGTAGTGATGACCAACAGCCACAGGTACACAGACACACACACACACACACACACACACACACACACACACACACACACACACACACACACACACACACACACACACAGAGCTGTGTGTGTGTGTTACCCTGCTCCACAAGAGAAATACACAGAGTCAGGAGTAAATACAGGAATAAATACACCCCTAGGAGTCAATGAAGTCCAGTAAAGCTCCAAGGTTCCTGGATTGTCAGTCTCTGTCCTCCATAGAACACACTCTCAATGGAATGGCTGAGATGTGGCCCCGATCAGTCATAAATAGCCCCACGCCCTCATATCAGTCTCGGATGAGGTCAGAAGAATGGAAGTGGACACACACACACATACACACACACACACACACACACACACACACACACAGACAGAGACATACGCGCGCGCACACATCCACACACACACACACACTCGCACACACATACACGTGCACGTGCACGTATGCACACTCACACACACACACACAAACACACACAGACATACATGTGCACATGCACACACGTACACACACACACACACACACACGTACACACCCGCACACACGCGCACGCACACACAAACACTCAGACGGACACACAGACACACACACACAAGCAGTAGGCCGCTCTGACATCCAGTCCACAACAGCAGCATTGTAGTGCGAGTGTTTCCTCTCTATGAGGTCACCGGCGTTTCCTGCGGTTATTGAACAAGCCCCAGATTGTACTCCGACCTGCGATCAGACGCGGCTCCGCCATTGTCGATTGTGCCGACCCGGCGTTAACATTTGCCAGACGGTTGGGTCAGCATGTATTACCCTCCGGAGGTATGTGTGAGGCGGTGAGATGCAGACCCACGTGTGAAACGCATGTCAGTCATTATGCTGGTCGGGCACACGGAGGCGAGGGGCGGACACTGAGAGAGATACAGCGAGGAGCGACTCTAGAACCGCTGTAGAACCGCTGTAGAACCGCGTCTGTAGAACCGCGTCTTAGAAGACTAACCTCAAAGATTCCTCCGTTGAACCGTGGGAGACAGTATCCAATGAGGTAGTGTAAATTGATACGAATGTGTCTGTTTTGGCATCGAGCGGTGTTGACTGTGTTCTGGTTCATCTGCTCTGTTTCAAAGTAAGCCCGTATTGATTGATGTTGATGTGGTACCCTTTCTCTCTCAGTGGGGACCAGAGATGGTAATACCGTGTCCTCTCTTTCTCTCTCTCTCTCTCTCTCTCTCTCTCTCTCTCTCCCTCTCTCTCTCTCTCTCTCTCTCTCTCTCTCTCTCTCTCTGTCTCTCTCTCTCTCTCTGTCTCTCTCTCTTTCTCTCTGTCTCTCTTTTTCTTTCTCTTTGTCTCTCTCTCTCTCTGTCTCTCTCTCTCTCTCTCTCTCTCTCTCTCTCTCCCTCTCTCTCTCTCTCTCTCTTCTCTGTCTCTCTCTCTCTCTCTCTCTCTTAGTGTTTGCAGTGTTGACTGTGTTGTGGTGACATTTTTCACAGTGTTGCGGTGTCCCCTCTCTCTCCCTAGTGGACGATGTTCACCGTGTGATGTTGACTGTGGTGACAGTATTGATCCTCTGCTGTATTCACAGAGGGTTTGGTGGTTCGTTACCTCTTCAATCGTTGTTGTGTCGCCTCCCCGCTCTGCCCATATGAGCCGTGAGAAGAAACTCTAATTCAAAATCCAAAGATTCCCCCAGATTCCTGGACGGCAAAGACAGTTGATCGCATTCGAAATAGGCCTCCTCTCTCTCTCTTCCTCTCTCCCTCTCTCTCTCTCTCTTCCTCTCTCTCTCTCTCTCAGTGTGACAGTTGACAGCCTCATCTCTCTCTCTCTCTCTCTCTCTCTCTCTCCCTCCGGTGTGAGTGTTGACAGATGTATGTGTGTATCCTCTCTCTCCCTCCATGTTGAAGGGACAACCTAATTGCATAGGTGTATGACACGTCTGCCTCTCTCCCTCAGCGTTGCCCAGACAACCTAATGATATAGGTGTCTGTCTCTCTCCCCCTTCCCTCCCACAGTGTGACAGAGACTGTGTCCGTCTCCGGCTCCGCCGCGCGAGGAGAGGAGGACGACATGATGGACCGCATGGCCAAGAGAGAGGAGCGTCGGCAGCGCCGCCTGAAGGAAGCCCTGGACAGGCAGAGGGACCTGGACCCCGCCGTCGCCGACGGCAACGACGGCCACCACGCCGTCGCCAGGGAGAACAGCCCGGAAGACGACAGGCCGGCCGCCGGCCGCAGGGGCCGTTACCACGACAACGAGGAGGAGGAGGAGGAAGAGGAGCAGGAGAGGAAGCCCGCGGCGGCGGGTTACAGCCGAAAGGGGGAGAAGGAGGAGGAGGAGAGGGAGGAAGAGGAGGAGGAGGAGGAGGCGGCCCCAGCGGTGAAGGAGGTGGAGCAGGAAGAGGAGGAGGAGAAAGAGGAGGTGGTGGAGGAGAAACCCAGGAGGTCCTACATGAGAGAACAGGTCAGTGTCGGTTATGGACTTCCCTTTCTTGTATTCCTGGGTTTCTTTTTCAACAAATAATGTTAAAATGCACCTTATTTATCCATAGGAATCCATTGAGGAAAAAACTAACATGTCATACATGCAAAATGAGGTATGGTTACTGATTCATTGATTGCATTCACAGTCACACTAATCACCAGACTCTTGATTGTTGACCTGATTTGACAGAACATGTCACTCCAATCCCTTCTCCTTAGGAACATGTCGGAGAAGAGAAAGCAGTGATTTCAAATGATGTAGAAATCCCAGATCATGAGGTAGAGAAATCCAGAGCCAATCCAGAGGTTGAGAGAGAGGTTGGAGAAGATTCTGCGAAGTCAGCGTCAGATGAGGAAGATGAGGAAGAGGGAGATGAGGAGGAAGATAATGAGGCAGAGGTAGAAGGCGGTGAGGCAGAGGTAGAGGAAGACAGGTCTCTAGAACAACAGTTAGATGAGTGCAAACCTGCATTAGCCCAAAAAGACGTGATAGAGAAGAGAACCCTATTGAACACAGACCCAGAAGAAGACTATGAGATATCTGAGGTACTCCACCCAGAGAACGGCCTGGACGCGGTAAGAGTTTCAGCACAGTAGAAGTGTTCCAGGCACGGATTGACAAACGTTCCTGGATGACGGCAATGTCTGGTGGTCATTCTTCCAAAAATCCTGCTTAACAACTCTCTCTCTCTCTCTCTCAAAAAAAAAAGAAAAAAAAAGAAATCACTCTCAATCTCAACAAACGAACCCCCCTAGAAGAGTAAATGAATACTTGGCCAGACATTGACGTTATCCAGACGCCCCGTGTGGTCACAGAGTGCGGTCGCCACCGACAGTTATAAGAGCCCGTCTTATAAGGTGTGGTCACGGTCGTGTGGTGGACTCTAATAAGGTTTTAATGCCATGCTCCACAGAGTGGTTAGAGAGCAGGTCACGTTACGGTTACGGTCACGGTCACTGTGTTCTTCTGCATGTCTGTCTCAGGACTAACTAAAGGTGATAGCACTTCACATTACACAGACTTTCCTCCATGGTAACCAAAGTGGTAATGACTTAGCATCATTTCCTTACGGGTTTTTTTTTTTTATTGTATTTTTTCACATGCTCTTTAAACCTTAACCTGTCATTATTCAAGTGGGACCAATTCATGTGTACCAAGTATGTACGTTCCACGTTAAATGCTCGGTTTGTTAACTATAACAAACCATAACTAGAAGTTAACTGTATGTATTTAAATCATATTGAACCAGGAACAGGATACAGCATGTAGGCTGCAGATAAGTACAGGCGGTTTCAGTCATGGAACATACTACTTACCACTTGACAATTCTATTTTCAAAGTCGAAGAAAGTGAGTGAAAAATAATAGCTTAGTGCGCAAATTGTTAGTAGTGGATAACTGCATGTACTTACGGTCCTCTCCTCTGACAAGGTAATCATATAGGCCGGTCCATGGATCCCTGGTGTAGAGTCTGTAATGTAAAGAGTGGTCCAGAGGGTTGTTGTGTGGTGTGGCTGTGGTAGAGAATCTCTGCTCAGCCCCCCCCCCCCATCACCCCCACAACCTTCACATACATACATACACACACGCACACACACACACACACACACACACACACACAAACTCTCACACACACACTCTTTTTCTCTCTCTCTTTCTCTCAGACTCACACACACAAACATACTCTCTTTCTCTCTCTCTTTCTCTCAGACACACACACGCACACACACACACACACACACACTCTCTCTCTCACCCCCTTGCTTTCCTCTCAGTCACAGTGTGGAGTCACTGCTCTGAATGGTTTGATGATGTCACACAGCAGCAGCCCCCACCCTTGCATTCCTTCACCCCCACCCCCACCCCTCCGTCACCCCAACCCCCACTTCCGACCCCCAGGCGCTCAGTGATTGGTTCTCTGTCTACAGGTGAATGAGAGAGGCGGGGCCAGAGACGAGGGGGAGTGGCAGAGGAAGCAGAATGGGGGCGTGTACGAGGAGAGTCCTCCTCCGAAGCAGCACAGGAAACCAGAGAGGACCCTGAGGTAGGAGCCACGCCCCCAATCCCAAACCAGCGTAGCCCCTAGGCCACTAGGCCTTAGCCCCTACCTCCAATTCTCTATCCCCCCTTTGCACTTGTGCAGATCTGATCGGATCAGGATTGGAACGGTACCCCCCCCCCCCCCCCCACCCCCACACTGAACGTCTGTCAAAAGAAATGACTCAGGTTTCTGTACGGATCCACACTCGTGTTATTTTATCTTTCACCCTCGAGATAAAAAAAATGTCTGAATTTGCTTATGCAGGGGCGTCCTTATGCTGTTACCGGAATAGCATTAGTCATGATTCAGAATTCAAGACACAGAAGGGTATGTGTGGGGGGGGGGAGAGAGAGAGAGGGGGGGGGGAGAGAGAGAGAGGGGGGGGGGGAGGGGTGGGGATCACCTAAGGCGTCTGTAGAATAATTGAAATGCGTAGCACACAAACACACTGTTGTTCAGCATGCAGGTTTCTAGAGCAGAACTGCTGTATTTGACACGGGTCACCTAATCCCAACTCCCCAGGGGGAGGCTCTGGAGTGAAACCTCACACTCGCTGTTACCTTAGACGTGAACATGCTGTTTGTGTGTGTGTGTGTGTGTGTGTGTGTGTGTGTGTGTGTGTGTGTGTGTGTGTGCATATGTGTGTATGTTTGTGTGTGTGTGTGTGTGTGTGTGTGTGTGTGTGTGTGTGTGTGTGTGTGTGTGTGTGTGTGCATGCTTTGCGTGCGTGTGTGGTGTGTCTGCGTGCGTCTGTGTGTGTGTGGTGTGTCTGCGTGCGTCTGTGTGTGTGTGGTGTGGTGTGTGTGTGTGTGTGTGTGTGTGTGTGTGTGTGTGTGTGTGTGTGTGTGTCAGTCGTGGCAGCAGTGTGCGTTCGCCCGAAGCGGTGGCGGCAGCGGAGGAGCAGGATGACGCGGCGCGTCTGGAGGCGGAGCGGAAGCTGGAGGAGCTGAAGCGTCGCCGTGACGATGCCGAGAGCGAGGAGTTTGAGAGGATGAGGCAGAAGCAGCAGGAGGCCGAGGTGGAGCTGGAGGAGCTGAAGAGGAAGAGGGAGGAGAGGAGGAAGGTGCTGGAGGAAGAGGAGAGGCAGAAGAAACAGGAGGATGCCGAGAGGAAGGCTAGAGAGGAGGTAGGGCCTGAAAACACAGACGGACAGACGGAGAGAGAGAGAGAGAGAGAGAGAGAATGATACCTGATTCTCTGCCCCTCCCCTTCTGCTCATATTTAACCTCTCTCTCTCCCTCTGCCTCTTCCCCTTTCCACTGTGTCTCTCTGTCTCAGTCTCTTTCTCCCTTCCTCCCTCTCCCTCTCTCTCTCTCTCTCTTTCTTTATCTCCCTCTCTCTCTCCTCCCCCCCTCCCTCTCCTCCCCTCTGTGCTCACCCCAGGACAGTGAGGTTGATTTAGTCCTAACACCTGTTAAGAGATAGCGCCCATATGTCACAGACCCGCCAGCCCCTTCCATGACATTATCATAATATACCGCCTCCTTATCACTCCACCCCCCCCATTTGAATCCCCTTTGTAGCTCTCATGTACGCCATCATTCATCCCCCTTTCGTTATGACA
The DNA here is from genome assembly GCF_951799395.1 of Argentina silus. Classification (NCBI taxonomy): domain Eukaryota; kingdom Metazoa; phylum Chordata; class Actinopteri; order Argentiniformes; family Argentinidae; genus Argentina; species Argentina silus. The sequence goes on from NC_139674.1 coordinate 12,312,240, forward strand.
TCACACTTATCATACCGCTCCGCAGCTATCTGTCTTCTGATACGCGGCCCCTATTTGTCAGTTCACGTTCGCACTCGACTTGACACTTCGCAAGTGGGCCGGACGGAACTAAGTACTTAGTGCCAACACCTTTTATATTCCACTCCTTGGAGTTGCTTACTTCAGTACAAAGTCCCAGTACTGCCAAAACGCTATGCTACGCTACGCTACGCTACGCTATGCTAGCGCTCTATAACCTATCCAGATAGGGCAGTTAGCGAGCTGTAGCGCTGCTGTAGGTTTTGACCGCAGCTGTGCCATGTTGTCCTCCCCCGTTCCCTCCGTTGTGATGTAAATTAGCTCCTAGCTTCATAATTAAAAGATGGGGGGAGCAGGAACAGACTAATTAGAGGGAACACGGCTGGCTCCTTCGCCAAGTGTGCCCGGGGTTGGATGAGAGACAGCTTTGCGGCGGGTAGGGGGAGCACAGGGGTACACAGAGGCCTGGATGTAGACCTGAGGTGATGTGATCGTGATTACTTCACAATCGTCTGGAATAATCACAAACAATGTATTGACAACATTAGCTTACAATTACAGGAAAGAAACAACCGTCACCTGACCCGACATTTGCGTTACCAATTTCCAATCAACCCAAAGGCCTACAAGTGACGTATATTCCATCTTTACCGTAAAACTAAGAGTAAACAGTCATATACATTCAAAATCTTACCAAATACCATATACATTCAAAATCACAAAAGAATAACTATAGAATAACTAAAGAATAATATTCTTAAGGGCATGATTATGCATATTAATATCAATATCAAAATGGCTACGACAGCTGGCCAGGGAGAAGTAGGTCAGAGGTGAACCTGGAGCGGGATTCCCTCAGTGCCTGTGTGTGTGTGTGTGTGTGTGTGTACAGTAACTGACCCTGAACTCTGTCTCTTCCCCAGGAGGAGAAGAGGAGGATGAAGGAGGAGATAGAGAGAAGGAGAGCGGAGGCAGCGGAGAAGAGACAGAAGGTGGAGGATGTGGTGGACGGAGAGGCCAAGCCTTTCAAGTGTGTCAGCCCCCGCGGATCCTCCCTGAAGGTCAGCCCAGACACCTCTCCTACCTTTCACAGTTCACCTTTGACCTCTCTCTGGGATGGTGTGTGTGTCAGGGGTGAGACTGAGAAGGATCGGGCAAGAGACGGCATGAATTTGTTCTTGAAAGGTTCTTTAGGAAGTCATAACGGAGTGGGAGCCAAAGGATATTCATGGCAACCTTCTGTTCCTCATCCTAGCTGTCAGAAGACCTTTCCCCAGGAACCCTACAGTACTCACAGTGTTCCTGCTGACTGGGCTGTGTTGTGTTGTCTTCTGTGTGGGATTCTCAGTGGTCTGTCTTTTCTCTGCATACAAGCACTAAAACTTCACTGCTTATCACAAACGCCACTGCTTATCACCATAAAGATAATATTGTAATGGAAAATAAGTGTGTTTAATCAACTTGCGTGTATAAATGGTCCGATGTTGCTGGATTAAAACGGCCACGCGTTTGAATGGCCAGAGGGACTTTGTGAGAGTGGAGAAAATCGAATTACAGTAAGTTAGCGGTAATGTCCATCTGGCCTCGCTAACATACCCTGAGATGGTCTGCATGAGGGGGGTGGAGGGGGGGTGGAGGGGCGGGGTTTCCTCTAATAGTTTTTGAGGTTTTCTGATTCGATTTAGGGTAAATCTTGTTTGTGGTCACTTAGTCAATGTTAACAGTCTCCTCCTCATCCTGTTCCTCCCCGCAGATTTACTTTGTCGTCATGTTTACCGTAGGTACAGTACCACGGCGTATGCATGCACACGTATGCCGCCATGTTACCTCAAACATGGTCGTGAAGTCATACTCCCTCAACTCCAGTTTTGTGTGTGTGTGTGTGTGTGTGTGTGTGTGTGTGTGTGTGTGTGTGTGTGGGTGGGTGTGGGTGTGGGTGTGGGTGTGTAATTGGCATTGCTGTTGTGCGGTGATGTGGGGTGTGTAGTGTTGTGGTACTTTAGTGAGGTACAGTATTAATGAGGTAGTACTCCAGTATTTGTTTTCATAACTGTAGGCAGCGTGTGGTGTGCCTCCATCTTGCATGCTGTGTCTTCTTCAGCCCATATCAAGATACTGTACTACTTAGTGTGATAAAAATCACATGAACGGACGTAGTTCTATCCACTACCACCACTTTCCCAGAATCTGGATCTGCAACCGCAGTCAACACTGTTACTGTTGGTCAGATAAAGAAGTCCCCCCCTTCAGAAGTACCCTGACTCTGTGGAGGCAGCAGGACCATCGGGTTAACAGGATTACTGTAGCCACGTTCTTCGGTGGAACGCAGCTTTTCAAAAAAAAAAAAAAACGCAGCGCAACACTGCTGCAGAGCAGGCTTGAGAAAGGGGAATTTCCTGTTCGGGGGTATTTTAGGAACTCCCACATTCAGTAGCGGAGAGGGGAGAACAGAGGGAGGAGGGTTCCTTTCTCCAAGAGAGAGAGAGAGATAGAGAAGGGACGGGGGGGGGGCTTCTTTTTTTTCGATCTCTGCAGCTGAAGAATGCTCGCCCCCCCCCCCCCCCCCCCCCCACCTCACCTCACCCCCCACACACACACACACACACACACACTTGCCCCCCTCTTAGCCTCTGTTGTTGTGTATCATAAACAGTGGTTGGAGGTTCCCACAGCAGCAGGGGTGGAGAGGGCCTGAAAGAGGCCCCAGCGTTGCTGCTGCTGCTGCTTTTCCTGGCTGCGTGAGAGACTGTTCCACACCGAGAGAACAGAACAGAACAGAACACTCACTCACATTGTGTCTGGCTGAGCCGGGGGAGAAGCCCCCGTCTAAACAAGGATGTGATGAGTGTGGTAGAAAAGGGAGAGAGGGATGGAGAGGTAGAATGGGGGGGTGGGGGGGGTGGAGGATGGGAGGCGGTGCTGTTAGGATGGGAGACGCTGAGAGTGCTGCGTGTGCGTGTGTGTGTGTGTGTGTGTGTGTGTGTGTGTGTGTGTGTGTGTGTGTGTCTATGACCAATGCACTAAGCTTTTCTGATCTCTCCTTCCAGATTGGTGAAAGGGCAGAGTTCCTGAACAAGTCCGCACAGAAAAGGTGAACACTCGTCTCCATTGATAATTTTTTTTTTTTAAAAACACAGATCTTCTCTGAAGCCATTCCAGACAAAAAAACACATCATTCAATGTTTGTTTGACCCAGACTGACATTCAAGGAATGAATATCTCCACAACCTTCCCATGCCCCCATAACACATCACATTCGACATGCGACATGACACATTTACAGTGCCAGTCAAAAGTTTGGACACACCTTCTCATTCAATGGTTTTTCTTTATTTTTATTATTTTCTACATTGTAGATTCATATTGAAGGCATCAAAACTATGAAGGAACACATATGGAATTATGTAGTAAACAAAAAAGTGTTAAACAAACCAGAATATGTTTTATATTTTAGATTCTTCAAAGTAGCCACCTTTTGCTTTGATGACAGCTTTGCACACTCTTGGCGAGGTGTGTCCAAACTTTTGACTGGTACTGTACATCAGAGATCAGTGAAGAAAACCGATGGCTAACTCTGTGTCGTGCTTTTTGTGCTTGTTGTGTGTAGCGCTGTGAAGACGTCTCACTCTCCCGTGGTCTCCAAGATCGACAACAGGCTGGAGCAGTACACCTCTGCTGTTCAGGTACAGACACCACATCTACGTCTACATGACCGGCATCTGTTACTATGACCTGCAACTGAAACCAAGAGTAAACCTATCACTCGAGGCAATAGCCAAAGAACAATCTAGAATCCGTCGTTATGCCTCGCCTTCAACCCCCGAGGACAACCTTCATGAGCAGAATACCGTACATCAGGAACTGGAATGAGACACGTCGTCTGTGTGACGTTTAAATAGCAGTAGCATGCGGGGAAATCCTTCCATCCAGAGAGGATGATGAAGATGCCAAAGCTATCCCCCCTATAGCGAACAACGTGACGCTAACGATGAGCTTAGAACATGTTTAGGATGTAGCAACCTTTCTGAAACCCACACGCTTGATGTCAGAATCGCAGTTAGAGCGTACGAAAAGCAATTGAGCAACAAGCGCAAAAGACATTTTCTCCTCTCTCTCTCTCTCTCTTCTCAATCAGCACCTGTCTTTCCCCCTGTTCCTTCCCTCCTGATCCTACAGTAACGTGCTGTCCTGTCCTGTCCTGTCCCGTCCTGTCCCCCCCCCCCCCCCCCCCTCCCCTGGTCTCTCTGTGTCTGTCTGTCTGTAGAACCGGGACGTGCGTTCCCCCCCGCGCTCCTCTGCGGTGGACCTGCCCATGGTCACGGACGGCATACGCAACATCAAGAGCATGTGGGAGAAGGGCAATGTGTTCGGCTCGTCCGGGGGTGGCGGGGGCACGTTCAAGGTGAGTGGGTGAGGGGGGGGGGGGGGGGGGGGGGGGGGTGGGGGTGGTTGGAAAAAGGGGTGTGGTGGTGGGAGTTGAGTTGGTGGGGAGATGACGATGACATCACCGCAAGGAAGTGCGGGGGTGGCTCGTTTCACTGCCACTTCCTGTTCAGCCCCGTTGTCGCCCAGGGTGACCAGGGTGTGTAGACCTCTGACCTTCTGTGTGTTCCCACCCTCCCCCCTCGGAACAGGAAGCAGCTGGGATGAAGATAGGCGTGGCGGGCCGCATCAACGACTGGCTGAATAAAACTCCTGAGAAAACGACAGGAGGCATGCCGGCGGTAGGTCATCACCGTGGCCATGCCAGTTACACGGAGAGTGTGTGTGTGCGTGCGTGTGCGTGTGCGCGTGCGCGCGTGTGTGTGTGTGTGTGTGCGTCCGTCCACAGTGGTCCTGCTGTGCTTGAGCTGTCACCTCTATCTGGCCTGTGTTTACACAGGTGATCCCGTCGAGATTAACAATCGCTTTTTCAACCTGTCCCAAAAGGCTCGCAAACACACACTTTTCGACCGAACGAAGCACGCAGCACAGTATCAGTGTCCACCTTTAGCGCTGGAGTGCAACCAGAGAGCTTTGGCTGTATACATAAAATGATAAGGGAAGTGGTTTCCATTTACAACGTCCCCCTAATAGTTTCATAAGCGCTGTGAGCTGCCACCTTCTGTTTATACACATATTAATAATCCCCTAATTATGGACTTGTGCACCGCTCCTGAGAGTGTGTGCTGTGTGGGGGAAGGTGTCTGGCACCACCTAGTGTACATGCGTCAGACGGAGTGGACGTTCCCTTCGGGTCATCGGCCCAAAGTCACGAAGAGAAACGCAATGTTGCTTTAATGCAGCTTTATCAGTTTACATGTGTGATATGAACACACACATCTCTGGTCTTGTCATGTACTGGTTTGATATAAAACGTGTGTGTTACGGGATCGCCATCGTGGATCATGGTGAGGTTATCACAAGGACAGAGAGACGTAGAACTAACCGCTGCAGATCTGTAGGGCCACATTCCAACATGTATGCACACCGTGCCTCCCTTCCTTTTACTCTCTGCGTTTTCAGGCCATAATTCACGTACACACACACACACACACACACACACACACACACTCACACGCACAGACACACACAGACACACACACACACGCACGCACGCACGCACACACACACACGCACAGAGACACACACACACACAGACACACACACAGGCACACACGCACACACACACACACACACACACACACACACAGTCTCAGGCCATATTTCACCTCAATCCCATGTTTATTTTAAGTCTTCTAGGCTTCTACCCAGGCATGTGTTCATATGGATGCTCACAGCGTGAGGGAAAGGAGATAAGAATGGAAAGTTGCATAGCACTGCCATAACCTGCGTAGGAGCCATAGATCATAGTGGCGTCGCACTTCCCAACTTGGCCACCGGAGGGCTGGTTGTTGCCATGGAGATGTAGTGTGGGAGAAGGAGTACAGAAGGTCAGGGAGCGTGTGTGGCAGATTTCACGGTAGTAACTTGATACCTGTCTTCTTTCATGTGTAGCCTCTGTAGCCTGTGCAGGTTATGTTGAAACCCCCCTTTGTTTTTTCACAGGCAATACGAATCATTGTCACTCATATTTGTTCGCATGAGGAGTTATTGTTGTGTAGTTATTGCTCTCCCCATCGTGACTTTGTTGTTACGATTTTGTTCTGATGATGGTGACTAACGTGCTTAATGAAGGTTATGGTTAGTCTGGAAGTCTGAAAATGACTGCAACAGCTCCATGTCTCCCCCTGGAGGTCAAAAGGTGTATTTTCTTCAAGCAGAGATGCCTGTCAAATACGTCAGATGTGAATATCTCTTTGTGATTGTTGTGTCCTTTATATGATGTGTTTAAAATCTGTCCTTTCTTTTCATCTTTACTAGCTGAGCACCTCTCTGCTTGGTAGTCTTCCTTGTCCTCCTTTCTTCCCCCTGGATCTCTCTGTCCTTCTCTGTTCTGCCCTTCTTCATCACCTCAGGTATTGTACAGTAGAATGTCCGGTTCTCAAACGTAATGAAGACGTTAGCCGGTGTGAACTATTGTGGAGTAGTTTATGGGTGCGACATTTCTCTCACTTTATTCTCTCTCTCTCTCTCTCTCTCTCTCTCTCTCTCTCTCTCTCTCTCTCTCTCTCTGTGCAGGACCTAAAACCAGGAGATGTCACCAACAAGAGGAGTCTATGGGAAAACAAAGGTGCTTCTCCTGCCAAGGTAATCCAGCCCAGATGCACACACACACACACACACACACACACACACACACACACCTTCTGAGGTTAGACCACAGCCTCAATACACACACACGGCCCGACCATGACCAATTTCATAAAGAATATACTTACGTAAAAAAAACATGCCAAACTCCCTCAGAAATGTCTGGAATGTTTTGAATCTCTCCACATGAAGCTGGATTTAGAATAGAATACAACAGATGGAAATTCCTCTTTGGCTTCACCTCAAAGACAATATGCATGTTGTACAATAGAAGTTAAAACAGCATTAAAAGTCACAGTAAGCCTTAAAGTACAGAAATAACATCAGATCGAGAACAGGAAGATTTCAGTATGTATATACTGTAAGTACCTTCCTATGTATTCATCAGTAGATTAGAGATCGTGTCATATACTGTGTATTCACATGGTGTCGAACTACAGTTAACTTCTACCTAAACTTCTGTGTTTGTTATGAGCCATACCACTGACCACTCAGTACCCCCACCACACACACACACACACACACACACACACACACACACACACACACACACACTGCACATGCACATGCACACGCACATACACATACACACACACACACGCACACACACACACACACACACACACACAGTCCCATACTGTGTATTCACATGATGTAAGACAGTACAGGTCTACCAAGGGAATGTGTGTTTTGAGAACCTGCACTGTAGAGACATAACGAGTGAATATCATATCATATGACGCACTGTCTGACAGCTGGGGAAATAACAATGGCTTGTTGCTTCTCTGTTTTTGTTTGAAGACCTCTTAGCTAGTTGACTTCACCATTAGATCTGGAAAGCCTGAAGAGGTAAAGATTCCCCCCCTCCCCCCCTCCCTTTGTCTCATCACTGATGTCACAACTTTTGCTTTTGTTGTTGGTAAAGCTATGCTCACCCTGGCTGCGGTTGAAAGTGCAATAAGCGGATTGCTTCTGCTAAGTAGTCACTCATATGGGCTCATTTATCAGGGTTTAGGAAATCTCTCTTTTTTGCGGGGGGAGGGGGGGGGAAGAGGGTTATTCTACTGTACATCAAGCGCTTTTCACAAAACGGCTGTTCCTCAGGGCTTGTCTTTCTTTCATGTGTAAGCTTTGACGCTGCTCCCACGCTTCAGCTGTGTGAGGGTTCATGTGGTAGGCTAGCCTGGCCCGGACCTTGTGTTTCTATTCGCCGTTCGGTAGGAACACAGCACTTGGCTAAGCAGAACGCAAAGATCATGTTCTTCATACTGCCCACCTGGTCCAGTTTCTAATCATAGGCTGTACGGGGGAGAACCTGTCAGTCATCTTCATATGTGGCCATGTGGTCCCAGAGCCTGACTCCTCCACCACACCGTGTGGCTTTACCAGAAGTGATATTTCACCGATAAATGACACAATAATGACCGTTTATTTGGCCCCCGGTGTAGCCCTGACAGGGCATGACCTAGTCTGTGGCTATGTTCCAACAGCCACACTAACATACCACATAGAATGAAGCAACGTATTTGCCATGCAT
>NC_139674.1:12322987-12392987 GCF_951799395.1 Argentina silus
GATTCGACGACGCACTGTATTGACCGGCCGCCATCTTGTTCAGTCACAGTGTAGTGCCTTTGCACAAGAATAACAAAAAAAAACAAAAGAACACAAAAAAAAAAGATGCTGTGAAATTTGGACGTTTAATGGTGATAATATGATTTGTTTTTATATTTATACAAACTTTCCGAAAAAATAAGAAATTAAGATTAGATTTATCCCATGTGCTCAACATTTTTAATTTTGATATAATAGAGAATAGTCTTTATGAGGGGTTTTTTTTTTCCCACATGTCCGTGTTCCAAAGAGAGGTTTCAGATTTTATATCAGAGCTCTTCCCACATTCTCCATCTCACTTTTTTTTATTTTAATTTATATTTAAAGCGAAGCTTCACATATCCAGTAGTGATGTTATCCATGTTCACCCCTTCAGGATAGAAATACAGTTATATCATAACAAGCACTTCTAGATTTAGCTTATTTCACTTTTTGTCTTATCAATAGTGCAACAATGGTCTGAGTAATATATGTTATGTTAGCACATACATGTCGTAATGAATATGAATATTATACTGTATCTTATAATTCCAGCTTTATACTTTATACTCGTTTTTTTTTGCTTTTGTACTCAAAATGACTATCAACCGACAGGGCAGATAAAGAAGAGGAGTGTGAGCAACTAAAGGAAAGTTGAATATTTAGAAGGCCATTATAACATTTATTATCCTCTTTTATTTTATTTATGTTTTTGTATGTGTTTTTGTCATTTTCGCTCTCTTGGCTGTTGTTGTTTGTTTAGTTGTTGTTGTTTTTTTTAGCTTTTGTACCTTTTGTTGTTTGAGTCTTAAGTTCACTTTAGTAACCTTTACCACAATGTGTCCCGGGCAGAGGCAGGTGCAGCCACCACGGGCGGAGTCTAATAGGGAACCTTCTAACTACGTAACCTTGTCTAGGACTTGACGACTTGCGTTAGCCCCCTGACCTGAACGCCTTGGCTTTAGCTCGGCGGGCTAGCGAAGTCTCGTAGCTGAACCAGAGTTCAAATTCAGTCGGTCACAAACAAGCCCTGCTGAAATGTTTCTCCTTCCTAATAGATTAGGAACACAGTTAGAGTTGGTCACGTTCAGGTTGGTTGTGAGGGTGAGAGGAGCTTCGTAACAGTAGTGAGGTTCGCTTGGCATGACATTCCAGACACACATAAGATAAGGATATGTACCACTATCTAGTTACCTTTGTAATTATTACCATTACCTTTGTAATGCAATAAAAAAACAAACAGCACATTGTATCACAGAAAGCTGAGGTGTAGGATAGCTGCTGTAGATAAACCTCACATGTTTCGCCAACTATGATATAAGATATAAGAGGAACTTCAGCTGTTTGGTTGTTTTATTCACTGTTATTGAGGTAATATTGTTTCATTAATTAATTTTGCATGACATGCTTTGATAAGGATATTAGCGGTTGGCAGGGGCATTGTTTTCTGTTCCGTGTTCTGCTCTGTATGACAATCACATTCCATTGACTCCTGATGAGCAGGGGAGCCGAACCAAAATGTCGTCCTATCTGTGTAACATTCCTGTTCTTTTTCATATTTTTGGTATATTTGCTGTTATGTTTCTTTTTTGGTTCTTTTTTTAAATTTTTATTTCCATTTTAAAACACCCTCATTTATTGTGTAGAGATTAAACCTATGCAAGGCACACCATCTTCAGTTTCAGTAAACACTTAAAAAAAAAAGAAGAAAAAAAACATCTTAGTAGTGGATAGTTTCCTACAGAATGAATGTTTGAAATATTGTACCGTTGACTCAACAACAGCAATAAAGACATAAAAGTATTCCAACTTGTCGTGCTTTATTTTCTATTTCAAACACTGACACTTACTACCGTTGTGTGTAGAACAGTATTACACTAGCAGAAGGAGCCATGGTTACGTCCATGGTCACTAGTTTGTTTATTGAGGCACACTCAGCTTCCCTTAACCTCTAACAATAGCCTTCTCTGCTCCCAGCCAATCGGAGGTGTGGGATGGTCACGTGGGCGGGCTGGGCTGTATTATGTGATCCTTGGTTGACATATTGAAGTTGTCTGGATCTGGATCTCAAAGAATAAGACCAGCGCTGCACAATCACCATCTTCTCCCCTGTGGAACTCAGAGGTAAGGCGGGTGTGTGTATGCAGTACCGTGTCATGTAAACACAGCATAATACTTCAGACTAAAACTTCGAAGGCCACACTCTCTGTGTTTATGCGTAGAGCTAGAACTCTCTGGGTGTTGGCTGGTATCATAGTCACCTAATGCTTTGTAATGGAACCATTTGTTCTATTCTCTCTGGGTGTGTGTAACCCCTGGCTCTTGCTGCATGGCACACTGGGGGCTGCATGGCACAGCTCTGGGGGGCCCTGAGTGATCTCTACATGCAGATCTGAGCAAGAGACACTGGGGAATCTCATCTGCATGTGTGACGGATGACAGTCTAGAGAGAAGCTATATTTTGCATTCACAAATGCTGAAATACAGTAGCACATAGCCAAGCATTGCTATTGAGGGGCTTGGCTGCATGTGTGTTTGGTTTGGTTTAGTCTAGAGAGTCACAAATACAATATAATACTGTGTAACTATACAACTAATACGGTACACTTCAAGTAGTGCCAGAGCAAAGGTTGAGTTTGAGTTGTGTTTCTGTGTATTTGATTTGATTGCAATGGTACAGCCAGGGTAATGGGTGGTAAGCTAGCCCCCGGAGAGACATTGGCTGTTAGCATGCTTTAGGCTTTGGCTTTAATACTGCTTAATGCTGAAGCAGCTACCCGCAGCATTCCTCACACTGTCGGAGTGTGTTATTCCAACATCCAAGCCAGGCCGACAGACTGACCACACACATTACAGAAAAACACATTTAATACATTTAATACCGTGGTCACACAGCTCAAACGGAGCTGTGAATTCTTTCTGGATTTCAGTTAAGACGTTTTGAGTCACCGCTCTGAAACAGATGGGCCCTCTCAATTACATTACGACTCTCTCAGGGGAAGTTCAATGTGGCTCTTTGGTGATGAGACGGACATTTTGTCCTAAACGGTTTGTCAAGTTGAACTTCCCGTTCCAGTGATTGTACTTACCAGTCTGACCGTGAAGGTGATGCATTGTGACACCTGGGCCAAGTGAGACAAGGCTACGTACGACACTTTAGGAAGACGACACAGGCCTAGAAATGGAAGGACACAGAGTGTGGACCGAAAAAGCAACCGAAGAGGGGAGAAGGGAGGGAAGGGAGGGAGGGAGGGAGGGAGGGGTGAAGGAGAGAGCGAGCGGGGGGGGGGGGGGGGGGGATGGGTAAGGTGAGAGGTAATGATTTAACTACTTTTTTTCTATATTTTTTCTATTCTTACCCTCTAGGGTTGGTTGCTCCTCATTTTGCTCTCATGACAAATATGGTGAACGCCAAGACTGACTCCAAGCTCCACTAATAGTTTAATAATGGGATGACCACATAATGGGATGACCACATAATGGGATGCTCCTGATAGCTGATGAGTTAAAGGGTGTCGTGTAGAACATTGCAGGCTGTGGGGTCAAAAATAGCCCTGTGTGTGTGTGTGTGTGTGTGTGTGTGTGTGTGTGTGTGTTTGAGAATGGAGCATGCTCATTGATTTACTGGATGTGTGTTCAGTACAAGCATACGCCTGATGAGCTCAGCCAACTCATTGTCTGGAAGAGTAACACTCACACCTGTTCAGAACCAGGTTTTATTATCCTTAAAAATAACCCCTCCCCTGTAGATCAGCCTACTGACACTGTTTTTTACGATCCGATGATTTATTTGCCAATGGAAAGATGTCATCCAAGTGATTCTACATAATAACATTCTGACATGTGTGGGTTATGTTTAGAACTTCATAACATTAGACCTCTTGAAGCTATGCCTCTGTCTGTAAGTGAAGGTAACCTTTAGGCAGCTAGTCAACATGTTGAGTATGATGTAGTATGAAGATTCAAATGATAAATAGTCTGATGCATGTTTCAGGCAAAGGCAGAGTGAAAACAGAAGCTTTTACACCTGCGAAAACATCTACACCTGTGAAAAGTTTAAATCTGACATTTCGGAGTAAAAATAACAACACATATAACACTATGCTCAAAACATAAAACTGTCTTTGATTGTAGATACTTCATCTTTTGTACTAAACCTTGTTATTCCACCTGGTAAATAAAAAATAAAATAAAAAAAAGTTTTACCATACACGCATTATACCTATGTAGTATGTTAACACAACGTTATTACAGACTAATTACGGTGTTACTACACAGGTATACAAGTAACTTTATGTTGCCTGTTCTGTTCTATTTCAAAGTAATAGTGCAAATGCGTAAACGTGTGCCTGCCCCCGGACCAGTGTAAGACTGTAACTGTAGTTCTAGTGTTACCCAGACGCCAGGCTGCCCATGGAGGCCTCTCTATGCCAAGAGGAAATGGCTGAGGATTATATCTCGAGCTGTTTAGAGCCCGGGGCCTCAGGGCAGCAGTGCCCATAGTGGAATAACTCTCCAGCATGCTCAGACACATCAGGCTTTATGTAGAATAATACTATCCACACAGCCATACTGCTTGGTGAGAAATGTCTTAGCCATGTGTTTTAAGTGAAAAGTGGTGTGTGGAGGGAAATGGGTTCAAGGGGTTCAATTTCTATCTAGCAGTAAGATCTATACCTCAAATTCACCACCACGTGTTTAAAATACTTTGCTGTGCTTGATTGAGTTTGCCTGGCACAGTGGAACCAATGGAAAAGCCCCAAAAAGGGGCAAACCAGCACCAAAGGCAGGCGAATGCAAATGCTCAAAGTGTTTGAAATACTTTTTGGACCCTGTCCGCATGGTTGTGATATAAATGTATGTGCATACCGTAGTGTGTTTTATGAGATGTGTCGTTATGTGTGTGAAACAGAAAACAGCTGTTTTTTCCTCTGCGATGTTCAGGTCACCCAGCCTAAAGATGGCAGATGAAGAGGTTGTAGAGGAGGAGGTGCAGTAAGTACGCCAGCCAATGTTTGTATTTTTAAATGAAGCAGCCAACTGTACTGCACATATATACTAACAATGTATACAATTCTACTAAAAATGTATAAAGTCAAGTCAAAGTCAAACTTTATTTAAAGTGCATTTTTGCAGCGCCAGCACCAAGTTTCAAAGACTTATAGACTTTTTTTTTTCCCTTCTTCTTTTTTTTTCTCTTCAGGGAGGAAGGTACAGTAAGGCTTTTCGAAATGATAATCCTTCTTTGACAAACTTACAGTAATATCTTGCTTCGAGCTCAGTTGCTAGCCGCTCTTAGCTGACCCTACTTATGTATATCTGCCCAGTAGTGGAAACCTCAGCAGAAGAAGGTAAAGACTTTAACATGGCTACTAGTACAGTATGTATCACCTAGAAGTTGTTTGGGTGCATGGTACATGGAACACTGTATACTGCTCATTTTATCAGTGTTTTATGCAGCAAAGCATGTTATAGACCCCCTTGAGTATGTATGTGTGTATGATATCGCAAATGCTATGCACCGTTGGCTACATGAGTGTGCCATGAGAAAATTGTGGAATATGAATGTCACAATTTTCATGTGATGTTTTTCTCCTGGTATTTCCTTGCATAGACATCCATCTATGTAGCATGTATCAGACCCATTCCCTTGTCATGTGTCAAATGTTCTATTCAATCTCATATGTAGTCAGATATCATTACACAATGTGTATGTGTCATCAATCTAGAATGGAGTTCAATGTTCTGACAAGGGTTGCATGAAATGTCTCTACTGTATGAGCTGCAAGCGACTGCTACTGATTCTGATTCGATTGGATCTAATTCAAAGCAATTTCCCACGCACCCATTATTTTGACAGTCCCCGATAGATGGTCTACTGATGCTCCAACTATCAACAAACTATGAATTACAATTGTGTTGACACGCCACAATTTGCTTAAGGTTAGGTTTAGATGTGTTGATAGTTTGTTGTGCATCTATAGGGAGACTCTCCAAATAAAGTATTACCGCAATCCGAGAATGTTGTATGATGGTTTGTTGAGTCGTTAGCTTCAAGCTTTACTGATCAACTAATCGATCTTCTGTCCACTCAGTCGAAGTGGAGGTTCCCACAGACGAAGGTAGAGTAAAAGCCTTGCATGGCTTTGGGTTTGTCTCCTGCAAATATTGTCTCCTGCATGGTTTTATTGTCAATAGTATTTTTGTATCAATAGTCAGAGGTACAGTCGACAAGATATGTTTGTCACAGAGTTGTTGAGGTTACTTGTAGATATTGGTAGAAATGACAAAGACAGTTTTCCAAAAAAGGGGGAAAAACCAACGCAAGCTCTACTTAAAGTAGTGTTTCACATGTTTCATGCATGTGGAAGATACAGTACAGGCTTAATATCAAACATAATATGCTTGATGCTGGCTACCTTAATTTGAGTTTACACATGGTGAGATTAGATGTTATGTTCATTTAATCCATCCAATTACATCAGCAATGTCATCTCAGAGCTCAGAATCTAACCTTGTAAGAGTTTGACTTTGGCAGTGTCAAATAATGTGTTTGGACAGGTTTGTTTGTTTGTTTGTTTGTTTGGTGGGGGTTTTGGGGGGGGTAACATATTATGTGTTCTGTATGTTTGGCTTCATTTATTGATTGTGATCAAAATGATGAGCTTAAAGCTTCACTAATCCTTCTCATGTTCTCACAGTAGAGGCTGCGCCTGAAGTGGAAGGTAAAGCTTTTTTAAAGCTCCACTTTTCTTGACTATGAAACATTTCGGAAATGTTTTGTGTATAGTGTGTTGTTTTACATTGTCAATTAAATGGAGGCCAATTTGCAACATCATCTTTATACCAGTTTACAATAAGAGCAGTGTACAAACAGCTTTATTTATTCACATAAACAATCTTTTCATGCTGTTATAACAGAGCCTCCCCCTGCAGTAGAACATAAAGCTTTCTTGAACTATTACTGACAAAGACAATTTAATTTAATTATCGGAAAATAAAGTGGTTCACTTGTTGGCTAATCAGTAGTATGGCTTTACTACAGAGGCTCCTCCCGCAGTTGAAGGTAAATCTATTCACAGCTTGAGCCTTTTTATTTGTTTCATTGAATGTACATTTTAATACAAAAGCAATCTTTATTGGCACTAATTCTTACCGTGTCCTTGCCGTAGAGCCACCACCAGACGTAGAAGGTAATTGCTTTTAACAATAGTTAACTTTGTTGTCATGTGTTAACTGCATGTTAGTACAGTATGTAGGCTTCCACTGTATACTATTTATTTTTTACACTGTAGACTTTTCACACTTGCAAAAGTTAATATTCCTGAAGCAAGATATTGATACAATATGTCTCGTATTGTAATACAACAACAAGTATTTCAGGATTATTTTCTAATGATGAAAATATGCTGCATACGCTTCATTCACATACTTTTTTTTTTGTTTAATTCACCTTAGAACCTCCTCCTGCAGAAGAAGGTCAACTGTTTTGATTTTATACATATTATATTAATATATTATATTATATTATATTTCACTTGTTATCATTATTGTACTTAATTAACTAGGGTACAAAATGTATCACTACAAAGTGTAGACGTTAATCTCATCTACAGGAAGAATCCCATTATATAAAGACAGCTCAAGTTACAACATTACCTTTTTACCATTTTCACTACCCTGACTGAGGTACTGTTTCTACCTCATCACGATTGGTAGAATATGTTTCTGCAACATTCATCCACTGATTATTTACATATCCTTATACAGAGCCTTCACCTGAAGCAGAAGGTACACCTTTCAATACTGTTCTCTTTTTCTGTGTGTCATTGCATTCATGGACTATACGCATTTGTATATGTCAATGAATCAATGGCTTTTTATTGGTTTCATTAAAGGTGCAGTTTGCAACCTTCGTCCCCCCTGGTGGCAGTTTTGACACATGACGCATTTGGCTCTTCCCACAATAAAAGACCCCCCAGAATACATATATTCGCTAAGACCAACACCCACATTTACAAACAAAAAGTACAGGAGGAAACACTTTTGACCTAAAATGAAGTTACAGATTGCACCTTTAACTGACCACTCAATAGATGATCAAAGTGCAGCTTGCAATCTAAACAACAGGATTGAGTTCTGTATTCAACTAACCTCTGCTTCCTGCTTCATTGATCCATCGTCCTGGCAACAGAGCCTCCACCTGTTGTCGAAGGGCAAGCTTGTCTTTGTCTACGCTAACCGATAAACATACTGTATGTTTCACCATGTTTTCTATATTATATTTGTTATAATATAAAAAATATTTAACATGTTTTCTATATTTCTATATTATATTATTTATTTGCTCTCTGCTTTACACGTCCACTAACTAGTCTTATGCTTTCGTAACAGAGCCTCCACCAGATGAGGAAGGTAAATATGTTTTCTGCTTATGCTGACATATTTGACCATACTTTCTTTCTTTGTAATTTTTTGGGCGCTCTGCTTTACAAGTTCACTAATCAGTGTTATGCTTTCGCAAACAGAGCCGCCTCCAGCAGTAGAAGGTAATGCTTTTCTTGGCTTCAAATTCACATCACTTGGTCTCAGCTATCATTTTAATCAAGCTTTATTCACATTCATGGTTCACTGATCCACTCATGGTTCTCATGTACTTCACTATAGAACCTCCCCCTGTGGCAGAAGGTAATGCTTCGTTTGGCTTCTTCAGCTCCAAACATGTCATTTTTATTGCATTGCATGGCATTATAACATGAATTATCACTGCATTAAAAATTAAAAAATGCGGTATTTGGTCTGTGCCACTGTGATTCTGGAGTTTACTCTACTATAGTCTACTGTGGCCTCTTTATTATGTATTATGTATTATGTTTATTGAGTGTGTGTGTTATTTAGCTGTTCACTTTGTTTTGACCTAAATGAATCCAGATTATGTTTTGAAAATGTTGTCAAACTGCATGATATTGTTGTATGCTGTGCGTGGATAAAGCCACCGGTTTTTACATGGATTCACACCAAGCATGGAGAGTAA
This sequence comes from Argentina silus, assembly GCF_951799395.1. Taxonomy (NCBI): domain Eukaryota; kingdom Metazoa; phylum Chordata; class Actinopteri; order Argentiniformes; family Argentinidae; genus Argentina; species Argentina silus. The sequence goes on from NC_139674.1 coordinate 12,332,040, forward strand.
ACATCTGTAACCATCAACATCATCATCAACAGTATCATCTCATACTTTTGAGTTTCACACCATTCACTCACTGGCCTGTCAGAACATTGAGTCATCCTGACATAGTGTATATGACGCTGCATCATAATGTAGAATCATACAGGTGCATAATGCATCATTTTTGTATTCTTTCGTGTGTCTATTTGTGATACGTGTACAAAACTATCTATTGTCTATTCACCTTTTTACTTTGCTGTTCTTGATCAACAGCTAGTGAGGAGACTACAGGTGAGCATTGTTTCAAGTTCTCTAAGATGGATCTGTAGGTTTTCTGTGGAGAATTTCTGAAAATCAATGTTGTAGTCAGGTGATTTCAGTCTGAGATAAGCTTTTTAATTCTCTTTTTGCTACAAAGAAGAAACTACTGACGGGAAAGGAAATAGGTTTAGATTTGAAAAGTTTTAAGTTTTGAAAAACGACGAATGGAAACGTTTTTTCAAACCTTACTTGAACATTTTGATTTTTCAAACGTAGAGTTTGATCACTGTTTAACTTTTTGTTTCTTTGAAAGGGATCCATTGATAATGCATGCTGTAGAGCATTTAAGAAAATCAAGGTGTTTTCAGTCTAAGATAAGCTTGTTTTTGTAGTTTTGCTGCAAAACAGAACCTATTGAAGGTATGAATAGATTTAGTTTTGAAAAACATCTCGTTTTCGAAACCTCAAGGTTTTGAAAAAAAAAAGTTTCAATATTTTTCAAACATAGATTTGGACTAGCCTTTTGTTTTTAGAGTTATTGTTGAACTTGAATTTGATCACTCTTAATTTCAACATCAAACTGAACATTTGCCCTCTCTGTTGTCAATTATAGATGAGTCCAAACCCAAACCAAAGTAAGTACTTGTTCTTATTTCAACCATCCACTTTCTCTTGTCTCATGCCAAGTCAATATATTACTGAATCAGCATATTGGCAAACCCATGTAATACATGAGGTACAATAGCTGTTACTGATGTTATATTCTAATGTTCTTATAGGGCTTTTGTGCCAAACATGGCTGCGCCCAAGATACCTCAAGGCGGGGAGGGAGATAAAGTCGACTTTGATGTGAGTGATGCAATCCTACAGCTACCTGCCAGATTATATTTATGACAGCAATATGAGTTGTCTTCACTCATGCCTACGAGGCACGAATCACTGTGTGTGTGTGTGTGTGTGTGTGTGTGTGTGTGTGTGTGTGTGTGTGTGTGTGTGTGTGTGTGTGTGTGTGTGTCTGTGTGTGTGTCTGTGTGTCTGTGTGTACAGGACATCCACAGGAAGCGTCAGGAGAAGGACTTGGCTGAGCTGCAGTCTCTGATCGAAGCTCACTTCATCCAGAGGAATAAGGATGAGGGGGAACTTCTCGCCCTGGTCGCCAGGATCGTAAGTCCTCTACTGTATATGTACAACCCATTATTACAGTCGTAGACCATATTTATTAACAACCGTGTGTATGTGTATGTGTGCCTGTATGTGTGTGTGTGTGTGTGTGTGTGTGTGTGTGTGTGTGTGTGTGTGTGTGTGTGTGTGTGTGTGTGTGTGCATGTGCGTGCGTTATGCGTGTGCGTGTGCGTGTGCGTGTGTGTGTGTGCAGGAGAAGCGTCGTACGGAGAGGGCAGAGCAGCAGAGGATCCGTACAGAGCAGGAGAAGGACAGACAGGCCCGTGTAGCGGTGAGTATATGCCCAACAGGGCCAGAATGTTCTGGAATAGAATGAGCTAGGTAAACCTGGTCCTGGAAGGTCGCAGTGTGTGTGTGTGTGTGTGTGTGTGTGTGTGTGTGTGTGTGTGTGTGTAAGATAATTGTTCCTCTCCAACTAGAACCCGCCTTATCAAAACTCATTGTGACCTAAATTGAAACCCACGATTCGGGTTATTAGAATCTGGTGTGTCCGTGCTGGGCTGGAACAAATGCTTCCCAACCTCCATTGTGGTCCGCCCCAAAGAAGCGCTTCAAAGACCACATGGTAGCAGTCTCACGTCAGAGGGTTGTACAGAGTGAACGCAATAGAGCACGACTCGAGACACAGTCATACGGCGTGACATTTCACCATCTCACTTAGCGATGTTGTCCCTCCCGCAGGAGGAGAAGGAGAGGAAGGAGCAAGAGGAGGTTCGTAAGAAGCATGACGAGGACGCCAAGAAGAAGAAGGCCCTCTCCAACAAGACTCACCAATACGGAGGCGTGCAACAGAGGGTGAGCATCCTGTCCACAGCTCTCTCCAAATGTGTATTGTGCATTGTGTGTTCCCCCGTGTACCAACTCTCTCAAAAACAAGCATTCCGTTATGATTATCATCATAATCATTATCATAATCATTATCATAATCATTATCAATGTGTTCCAATATTTAAGAGTCCATGTGCAGTTATTCAACATCAACACTTTGGATGTATTGCAAGATTGGACCAAAGTTAGTTGAGGAAAACGTTCACTTGCCGTCCTTGTAATGGGTGATTAGCATTATCCTCAGAGTCGCTTCGTCCGAATGCTTTGGCGAAGTCCCTGGTCTCAACGATGACAACATGGCCGACAGATTAACCACCTTCTCTGTGTCTGACTTGTGTTCTCAATGCAGCAAGAGGGGAAGAAGGGAGCGAAGAAGCAGACAGAGAGAGAGAAGAAGAAGAAGATCCTGGCGGACAGAAGGAAGGCCCTGAGCGTTGACCACCTGAGCGAGGACAAACTCAAGTACGCTGCAGCGGCCTAAACACCTGGAGTGTCTTTGTTTACATTCTCTAAGCGTTCAGTCGTTGACAGATTCACATGTGTGAGACTATCAATGACAGGTGTTTCAGTATATCCATTTGTGTACATTTGGGTACATTGACAGGATTATGCTGTTATTTTGGAAAGTGATGGCATTCCTCCAAAATGAGCCTGTGAAGAACATTCCACAGTGAGCTTCCAGGTGTGAGAATTCCATGTCCTGTAAACACTGCTCTCCCATTGGCTGCTGTCCTGCAGGGAGAAGGCCAATGAGCTGTGGCAGTGGATGATGGAGCTGGAGGCGGAGAAGTTCGACCTCAGCGAAAAACTGAAGAAACAGAAATATGACGTAAGTGTTTTAATACTGCACAGGCCAGGGGAGGCTGGTGGAGGTAGAAATCGGAGGACGGGCTCATTGTGTTCCATGCAATACAATGAGCCCGTCCTCCAATTTGTACCTCCACCCCTGCTGTACTGGCAGAGGTAAGCTACTAGCTAGAGCGAAAGCTATGCTCAGTGGTACTTTACAGTAACGTCAATAAGCTGTCACTGTACAGTGTAGAGCGTACAGTAATGTGTCATAGCGATCACTGGGAACCACGAGGCAATAACCAAGATCGCTTGTCATTTTTTAGTATAATATGACAATGTTTGTGTTGGTTTGTATATCTTAACTTTCACATTTCAGAGGACTCATCCAGGCATTCTACCTCCTCTCTAATCTTTCTTCTTCTTAAGACATCAACGTATGGCACACCTCTGAATCCCAGTGCATCATTTGCTATTAGGTTATACCTTTAGCGAGTCCAAATAGGTTAGACTCAAGAACCGCAGAGCAGTTTTAGCATACTCATTTTAGCAACAACAACAACCGCCATAGCATATCCCTTCTTCTGAACAACTGGTGGTGTTGTTGCCTATGATGAGGGCGTCCGGGGGTAGCGCCTGTCTAAAACCGTGACTTGCTTACAGATGAATTTACTGATGACCCGAATCGAAGAGCAGCAGAAGTTGTGAGTAGAAGGGCTGTGAGGGCGTCAGCCTCCCCATTGTCTAGCCTGCTGTACATGTCAGTCGCTGTGTCAGAGTGGCTGTTTGTTATTTACACTCTGGGCTCAGGCAAGCGTACCCTGGTCCGGTGGAGCGCGTTCGACCACAGGTGACACAAAGGTGAACCCTTTCGACCCGAGGTGAAACACAGGTGAAACATCTTCCAGGCCAGGTGGTTGCAGGGTTAAAGCATTAACGCGCGGTGACCCGACCCGGTCAGGTGGACTACAGGTGAACGTTTTCGACCACAGGTGACACACAGACAAACTCTTTCAACGGCAGGTGCAAACTCAAGTGAAACTCACTCTTCGGTCAGGTGTTTGACTGACAGATGGTCTCCACACTGGGCCATTCAAGACCCCCAGGTCTCCCCCTCACAGTGGTTGTGTTCCAATATCCACACTAGCATCCTGAGAAGAAAGCTATGTATTTTTCCATAGACAGTATGCTAGTATGGGCACTGGAAGATAGCCACTAGCACGCGTTCTCCCAGTGCTTAGGCAGCCTTTGCTGTGTGTCCTTCACAGATTAATCAGCTACTGGCCCGCGTCCAGGACCACCAGAAGTAAGTACCTAGAGCCACGCTGGTCAGTTTCTCCAAACATTTAAAGAGCCTGGGGATTTCAGGAATCAAATTACAGGCTTACTCATTACCTAAGAGACAACAGTAATATTAGGGGGCACCTGGAGCTGGGCAGTGGGCACCTTCAAAGTCCCATCCTCACACATTCGAGTGTTGCCTTGTCTGAAATCAACCCCTAGACCCTTTCCCTTGACACGTCTCTTCGATCAGAAAGGATGGGACGGTTGTGATATTGCCTATGGCCATCTGATACGGCCCGACCCATCCTTTCAGATCCACGAGGAGTAAGTTGGGATTGGTTCTATGGGTCGTTTTTCTCCACTATCTAGCCCCCATCTTACAGTAACCAATCCCAAGGCCTTTTAAAGTCACATGGTTCTCATTGGATAAACCTGGGAGCCATGTGACCCAGCCTGTCCTGTTTGATTGGACTGGAAGCAGGGAGAAATCATTAGGATGGTAGCACTGCTACATCCTAACTGGACCAGACCAGTCTGTACACGTGGCTCCTCCCAAAACCTTCTATTCATTCTACCACCTTTTCACCCATTCATTCTAGAACACCCCCCCCCCCCCCATTCATTCTAGAACCCACCCAACTAGATGACTCGATTCAACCATTCATCTAGTCTGGGAAGATCGTGATCCTGATCATCAACAGCCTCTAATAGCCATGAAACATGGCCATTCAGTATGCCGATATGTCATGTTTCAACACTGCCTACAGTGTCCTAAACTCTGTGGTCATAACTGTCACTAGTGAATCTATAAGGGGTTTTATGTCAAATATAGTCGTTTCCAAAAAACGAGCTCTGCAGAAATACAGTACCAGTCAAAAGTTTGGACACACCTTCTCATTCAATGGTTTTTCTTTATTTTTTTATTATTTTCTACATTGTAGATTAATATTGAAGACATCAAAACTATGAAGGAACACATGGAATTATGTAGTAAACAAAAACGTGTTAAACAAACCAGAATACGTTTTATATTTTAGATTCTTCAAAGTAGCCACCTTTTGCTTTGATGTCAGCTTTGCACACTCTTGGCAAGGTGTGTCCACACCTTTGACTGATACTGTATGTACAGTAAGTAAACGTCAGGGACAGAATCCAAGGCGTCATGGCCGCAGTTATGCTGTTCCCTCATGGTAAGTTGAGTTCAACAAGTAATGGCTCGCTAGAGCAGGATGTTAGGTACAGTGTGATGATAGGTTGAAATGGATTTCAAATGGCAGGATGCAGATATGAGAACATTCCAGGTAAGACAGCTGGATAGGACACGATCGCCTTCCTACATTCTCCTTCCCTCCATACTAAACAACCTGTCCTGTGTGTGTGTGAGAGATCTGTGTTCCCTTTCACCTAAACGCATGGCCCTTATGCAGAGACACCTCCGTTCCCTTCAACTCCCTCCCTCTCCTCTCATCTCTTTCATCTTTCATTCTATGTACTCTACCTCCCTCTTTCAGAACTCTGTTCCTGCGTTGGTTATGAATAAAACATATTTGAATGTGAAAGAAAAATGTAGTAGGCCTACCCACCACACACTAGAAATATCCATATGTTTTTGTTAGTTATTCTGATTCTCATGGCATAGCATCTCTGAATATCAGAGCCATGTATATGAACGTAAAGTGTGTTCATTTAGCGCCCCCTACTGGGCAGAGCCAGGATGCACACAGAGTAACAAGGGGTACGTGACCGGGCTGTTGTGTGTGATCTCACAGTGCCAAAGGCAGAGGCAAGGGCAAAGCTGTCAGGAGGTAGAGAGATCCAGACCCAGCAGGAAGCCTCCCAGGAAGAAGAAGAAGACAGAAGAAGACAGAAGAAGAAAAAGACAGACCATTGTTTTGCTGTTTGTTGTTCTTCTTACCAATGTACATGCAGATCACGGAGAAGTGCTGCAACAGTTAGCTGTACACGTAGCTAGAGACAATAAAGAGATTATTGCTTTTGATCCGCAGTCTGATCTTTGGAGTGATGAATAATACATCGCTTCGTTTAAATATTTGCGTTTCATGTGACTCTCCTATATAACCAAATATGCAATATAGCATATAACATACCGCAACTGTTCAGACTTCGCCCCTATAGTATTCCCTTTCTTTCTTTCTTCTCTTTCCTTCCATCTCCCACATATCTCCATGAAACAAATCCATGAATAAATACATTTATTTATCAAACAATAACATACACAGACCACCCACAGAGCAACATACAGTATCACATATTGCCTGGTTCATGTAAACATCATGAAATTACCTTGTAAAGTTGCACCAGTAATTTTGACATTTTCACAGTTAATAAATAAATATATCTAAATAAATACATATTTTTGTGGTTTTACATTTTTAGGGTGTTTTTTTTATTTTTTTTATACACAGTGTGCAGTGATCGTATCAAATTCAAGTGAGTAGGAGAATATTCACATTGTAGGATTAGTTATTTGCTTTTCAGCTAGTAGGTTATAGCAGAAAGAACCAATCAGCTAGTAGGTTATAGAAGAAAGAACCAATCAGCTTGTAGGCTATAGCAGAATGAACCAATCGATGGGAGTTATGTGATACACACAGATTGGCCTTCATGTATCCCAGATTGAAATGAAAACACATGACAGCTATGCCTAAATTAAGAGGTATTTCATACAGGAGGTCTATGAGATGTATTTAGCATTAATGTAGCTCTGTGCAACACAATTTCATAATCCCTATACAGTACCTATGAGGCCATATGATTTCATAGTCCCTACAGCTTTGAGGCAGTATGATTTCATCTCTTAACAACAACAACAACAACAACAGTGCATTTTTAACATTGGCAATCGCACATCTTGAGTTGACACTTAGCAATTGAAGTCCTTCAGACATTATGAGTAGATTCAGCATGACTTCAGTCCATTAGACATTATTAGTAGATACAGTGCAACTTCAGTCCATCAGACCTGATAAGTAGATACAGTGCGACTTCAGAACCCCCACGGTCCTCCAGACATGCCGAGTAGATACAGAGTGACTTCAGAAGCCCCGCGGCCCATCAGACATGCCGAGTAGATGTAGAGTTGGTAGATTCAGTCCTCACCACAGGTGCGTCTCTCTGATCTCAGCGATCACCAGACCGGCTTTCTGCAACGCCTGCGGACACGTACACAAAGACTGCGTCAATGTAACGCTCGAAACCGATCAACTTCCACCTCCAGCGCAGAACCTGTCTCATAACTACGGCCGTCTGACATTTTCTAGGGTTTTCTTTCTCTCCCATTAGCTCCTTGTGTCTGCTACCCTGCTGCTCAATGCTGCAGTGCCACAGTCACTACCAATCTTCAGCCGTAGATTGAAGACCCATCTCTTCAGGCTACATCTTAACGGTCCCTCCTAAAGACCTCTTCACTCCCACTACCCCCCCCTGTACAAGTTTCTCTCCTGTTAATAATAAAAAAAAGAAAAGATTATTATTTTATTTTTTTCTAGCATTGTGACTGCCTATGGCCCCTGGTCCTCCATAGATTACTTTATTTTATGATGACGGATGGATGGATGATTCACTTACTTAAACAAATGTATTTGCCGTCTGCAAATGTATAAGGCGTCTGCTAAATGTCATAAATGTAAATGTAAATGTAATGTAAATAACTGAGGGGGGGGGGGGGGGGGGCGCGCCAGAGGGGGGGCGTTCCAGAATAGACCTTTCTATTTAATCTATTATCCTCGTTACATGCTATTGTTGACAGCGATTGGCGTTGTCGAGCTGCTCCGCCTCGGGCGTTTCATTGCGTTGGTGTACTGGTGTTCAGCGTAAATGACAGATGAGACTTGAGGACTTGCCTGCAGCATGCTGGCGGCTTCGCTGCGGCGCTGGGCCATGTCCTCAGACTCCGTCAGCAGGTCGTTCAGCAGCCCAGACCTGTACAGCTGACCCACCAGCTCACTCTGCAGGCTGTCCTTCACGTGGTTCACCAGGAAATGCATCACCGCCTTGGGCACACTGGATGGATGGATGGATGGAGGAAGGAAGGGGGGATGGGGGGGGTTAGATCGATGGAGAGGGAGAGAGAGAGGGGACAGACAGGGAGAGAGAGAGAGAGAGAGAGAGAGAGAGACCTGAGTGACCGGAATAATATATAAAAAGGAGGACCATCATGTGACCGTACAGGAACTAGCTACCTATCCTGGATGTTCTTACGAACGATGAGGAAGTAGGACTTGATGAGCCGCTCGATGACCTCGCAGTCCCGCTGTTCCCGTGACGACAGCTTCCTGGCAACAGGAACAGGCTGGGGGGAAGGAGCGAGAGCGCCAGCGAATCACTGAAGAGCACCACGTGAACTGAATGGCACTAATTCACATTGGCCGCTTTTGACTACGGAGAACTTCAGACGTGGCATTCAGTATAAAAACACACACAATACATCCTTACACGTACAACATTACACCCTACAGCAATACAAATCCACACAATACATGATGAATGAAGCAGAATGAGCAGTGAACATTCTGGTGTTCATCTAAGAAACAATGTCATGCCGAGTTGTGTGCACAGTCACTGTTGCTACCGGTTCCACTCACCACATCCAGCAGGTTGACGGCGTGCATGGGGCTGCCGGGGCCCGAGCCGGGGGCGTCGTTCTTAAGCATCCCTCTCCAGTTCCCTGTCCCCTCCTGGTCCCCCTGAGGCCCTGCTCCTGGAGCCTGGGGGAGAGGACACACACACACACACACACACACACACACACACACACACACACAACCACACAACCACACAGCCTGGGTCACCACACACCGCCTGGGTCAACTCACCATACACCCCCCCCCCCCCCCCCCCGGATTATTAGCATTAGCATTAGGGTTAGCATATTTAGCATTCGGCTAAATTGAGCATTTCCAGAGACAACGACCACGACGGTTTAGAGCGAAACTGAAACACACAGCAGAAGGAGGGAGAGAGAGAGAGAGAGAGAGCAGGAGGACGCCTCGCTTCCTTTTCAAATGGGGAAATGAGGTCAGTGTCATCGCAGAGGACGGAGAGCACTGCAGTGACGACGTCGAGGTAGTGACAGAAGTGGCGTGTAGGGCCATGCGTTCTAAGCGGTCGCTACGTAGCGTGTCCGTTGAAACACAGACGTGGACTGGGGGAAATCAGAGGGCGAGCAGAGCACACAGAAGAGGAAGGAGCAGAAGCAACCAGCATGCCCACATCCATGCCCCGCCCACATCCACCCACGGCCACGCCCACCTTGGCACCCTCAGGGTCAGCGTGGGGCGCAGGGGGCTCAGCAGGGACGGGGGGCTGCCCGGACGGACCTTTACTGTGGGACTGAGAGGAAGAGAGAGGAGGAGTGGAGAGATGGGGAGAGGACTGAGAAGGAGGTGAGGAGAGGTTCAAAAGAGAGCAGGGGACGGGCGGGGGCAGGGAGGGAGAGGGCGGCTACCTTGTCTCTGGGGACGGCAGACGGCAGCTCTCTCATCCTGATCCTCCTCTGTTCCTAAAGGTTTCCAAGACAAAAGAAGAACAAACAAAGACACCAAATGAGCCTGATGAAACGCGCTTCGAGAGGGGAACAAACGAACAGAACAAAGCAGACATTCATATTTTTCCGTGTATCCGGCTGCCTTTTGGCAGAACACCGCTACATACATTCAGCGTGTTTTCATTATTAGTAACACGGTACCATTCGTGTAAAACAAAGCGTGATTATGTTTTTTGTCGTCGGTGAGCAGTGCTGTACCTCCATGTTGTTGTTCATAATCCCGCAGGCGTCGGCGAAGTCGGGGTGTTTTGTGTTGATGTAGGCCAGCTCTATAGCAACCAGGTTGTGAACCTGTACAACGAGAGAGAGAGAGAGAGAGAGACAGAGAGAGAGAGAGAGACAGAGAGTGAGTGAGAGAGAGAGAGAGAGAGAGAGAGAGAGAGAGACAGACAGAGAGAGAGAGAGACAGAGAGACAGAGAGGGGAGCGTCAGTCACACGCCGGGGGTGAGAGACGAGACTTGAGAGAGAGAAAGAGAGACAGAGAGACAGAGAGACAGAGAGAGAGAGAGAGCCAAACCGTGTACCATGTCGTTGGTGACAGGCAGCCTTTTCCTGAGGAGGGAGGTGACCACTTCTACGATGGCGTCGTGGAGCTTCGGAAACCTCAGCAGCTCCTGAGGAACGCACGCACGCGCGCGCACACACACACACACACACACAGGTAATGAAATGAGAGTCAGTCAGTCAGTGTGTGTGTGTGTGTGTGTGCGTGCGTGCGCGTGTGCATATGTGTGTGTGCGTGCGCGTGTGTGTGTGCGTGGGTGCGCATTGTGCATGTGTGCGTGTGTGTGTGTGTGCGCGCGTGTGTGCGTGTACACACCTGTGTGCTGTAGTTGCTGCAGTGCTGGATGATCCTCTGCATCTCCTCGTGCACCAGCTCCACACAGCGCAGGCTGGGCTCCTCCAGTCTCTTCACCTGCTTCTTCACCAGCAGCTCAAACGACACCTCAGGCACAAACAGAGACGGACGCGGGCCCTGGAGAGAGAGAGAGAGGGAGGAGGAGGGGAGGGGATAGAGAGAGAGAGAGAGAGTGGGAGAGACAGAGAGAGAGGGAGGGAGGGGATAGAGAGAGAGAGAGACAGAGAGAGAGAGAGAGAGTGACCAGTAGGTTAATAAAGCAAGACGTTATTTGTTATTCCGCCATTCTCCTAGATGCAGAGGCACTGTTTCAGACCAGTCTTGTCTAGTCTCGTTTCGTCACGTGGACAGAGAGCCCTCTCTGCACTCACAGTGGCGTTCCTGATGGCAGTCAGTATGTCTAAGGTGTTCAGTCCTCCCAGGGCGTCCACCGACTCTAACGTTCGGCCAAAGGTCTCATGGAATATGTAACATATTCTGGCACCACCACACCTGTACGATCGGAAGATGAATAGAGGCTTCAGTTAAACGTATCATGCTAAAGTCATTCAGAATTTCTCTGATCAAGAGCTTGTTGTTTATGACCGACAAGAGTCCATGTTTTACACTGATGCAATGTTTTTGCAGGACAACAGCACCGCCCTGTGGCCAAGAGGGGGAACTACTCACAGCTCGGTCGTCTCAATGTGCTTGGCGGTGCCCTCGATGGTGTGGCAGTACTCTGCGGCGAACTTGGTGATGATCTGCAGCAAGGTGGCGCTCTGGTCCTCCACGGGCTCGCCGTAGCTGCTGAGGAGGGACTGGTACTGGGCCGCCAGCATGTTGATACGGGTCTTTAGATCCGGCAGACAGTCTCGGATGTGGTGCATCAGTAACCTGGAGGGACGGGTCCAGATCAGATCAAATCAAATCAAATTTGAATGCTTCATTGACACAATACACTAGATACAATGTAATTAAATGCTTCAGGGTAAGCAGCTCCTCAACAACAATATAAATTAGCAGTGCCCTGTCATAGCAATAAACAAACAGCACAGGCACATGACATCATATCATCACTACCAGGGCCAGGAGTTTTTCCCTGGTCAGGTCATGTGGTGAGGGAAAACGTCTGGGCCCATAAACAATGAATGAGAGACACACCAGGGTCAGTCCCAAGAGCGTGTTCACTAAGACCTCGTGGTTTAATTAAATAAAGTAGACGGGCGTCTCTTCTCTCAGGAACGCTGAAGTGGCGCTTGCATGATTGATAGGCTGTTCTTGGCTGACGGGAGTTCCGAGACTGTATCTCGGCTGATCTTATTGGTTTGATCGGAGTTCCATAGACAACATTTTGCTGGCGGGGAGTTGCCAGTACCGATTGCTGACAGTCGTTTTTACATCCAACTGCATAATAGCAGGTAAACTGCTTTTTGAATGGCAAATGAATAATAAATGGAGTAATGGAACATGATGCTCACCTGTTGAGAGTCCTGGCCAGGTATCTGGTTCCGTTTCTATTGGCTAGAGAGGGATACTTCTTCTGCAGGAAAGCATGTTCGTCACGGCTGGCATCAACCACTGTCTTCTTGTTGTTTATGTCCAACTGGCTCCTACAAGGACAGACAGCCATATGATGACAACAAGCTCTTCATTTTTAACTCACCCACTGGCAAGGAATTCCGGAACACTCACCACCACCGAGAGTGCCAAGTGTTTTATGTGTGGTATTTTACCTATTTACTAATACTTTGATTGGCTACGAAATGAAGCATCATCATCGATGCATTTTTAGTGAATAAAGTCACCCTTGGCACTCTAAAGTCACCCAAAACTGTCAACATTAAAAACACATCACATGTTCATGGGACGAGGCTTAAAAGAGACAAGTTTTGCGACACTCCACCACGGTCAAACACTGAGACGCCACTGGTTATGTGAGGTATATATTTTGGTCAGCCAAACCACCCCCCTAAATAAGTAACATTTTAGCCAACAGTGACTGTAATATATTTGAAGAACAGCTACAATACAACACATCGTCAAAGCCGTGTGTGTGTGTGTGCATTTGGATGTCAAGTCACGAGTTGTGGTCATTGAATATTCTGGGGTGGACCAGTCGGACCCAGTGAGGTACATGCCACAGACCTGTTGACTACTCCGATGAGGCCCAGTTTGACAGGGATGACTCTGCCCATCAGTACATCCATAGCATCGGTGCCAGCGTCCATCAGGTCCAGCTTGGTCACCACAGCCAGGGTTCTCCTGCCTGGACACACATACACACAGTCACACACAAATACAAACACACACACACACACACACACACACACACACACACACACACACACACACACACACACACACACACATACATACACACACACGGTTGGTTAAAGAAGAAACAGATTAGCAAATTTGGTCACTGCCAGCTGAATAGAATGTAGATCTCACATATTGTTCATAGAGACAGATCATATCCATACCATCGGGGTCGACCTCCCGGGCCACTTTGAGGGCCTCTGAGGTGGCCATGTCAGTGTTGGCGGCCGTCACAGCCAGGATGATGGAGTTGGGGTTACTGATGTGTTTCAGGATCAACTCTCTGATCTGGATCTCTATGTCTACGGGCTGGTCGCCCACCGGGACCTGACAACAAAGAAACAACAACACCAATACTGAAGTCCTGGATTGTACGTGTTCCAGATATTGCCTATTGTGTGGCTGTACTGTGTACTTTACATGTGTTTACATTCAGAAAATGTGTTATATGAATAATTCAATCAACAGGATGACGGAACAGACTAATTTTCTCTGACACGGTACCGTATCAAACTCCATGTTAGGGTCTATGGTAAAAGAACAATAGGTGAACAATTGCTCTGGAACAAGAACAATAGGTGATTAAGAAATACTGCCCTGTCCAGTGAAAGAGAATCTTACAGATCTGGGACATGGCTAATGGGCCAGGCTAATGGGCCAGGCTAATGGGCCAGGCTAATGGGCCAGGCTAATGGGCCAGGCTAAAAGGGACAGGGCTAAAAGGGACAGGGCTAAAAGGGACAGGGCTAAAAGGGACAGGGCTAAAAGGGACAGAGCTAAAAGGGACAGGGCTAAAAGGGACAGAGCTAAAAGGGACAGGGCTAAAAGGGACAGAGCTAAAAGGGACAGGGCTAAAAGGGACAGAGCTAAAAGGGACAGAGCTAAAAGGGACAGGGCTAAAAAGGGGATTTGCAGGCTAAAAATAGAAGGTTCCTTTTATAGCTGCGCCGCTGAGCTAGCGCTTCTCTGTTTATCGCCGTTACCTTGGTGATGCCCGGGAGATCGACCAGCGTGAGGTTTACCACGTGGGGAGAGAAGATCTTCAAGTGAATAGGCTCATCACTTATCCCCTAGAGGAAAAACAACGTCAAACTCTACCAGTTCACAGGGACGGTTTCTCTCTGCCTCAGATGAAGTTGAATTCTCCTCAAATAAAAGGCTGGCTCGGTGAAACGGGCCCAGGAAGTTTTAAACCATTAGACTGTACCTCTGTTTGACTGGCTTACCTTGTTGTTGCCTGATGTTCTCTCGGTTTCATTCTCAATTTCTTGCCTGATTTCATCAAAGTCTGTGTAGATCTGAAAACATCAGCTTTACCAATAAACGTTCTACACCAATCAGCATCACTTAACACAATCAGGAGTATCATTGTGTACGAATGCTTGGAAAGAATCATACCTTGTTTTTGGTGTGTAGAAATTTGCCCCACTGGTCTCCCTCTGTGCCTGTGGAATACAAAACACACTCAGTTATTATTTTTCACTCAACCTACATTCAGATAAGGTCAAGAAATAGGCCTAAATGGGTGATCTATTGGTAGTACCTAGTAGAGTATACACTCACCGAGCACTTTATTAGGAAAACCTGTACACTGTCTCATGGTGGAGGTGGTGTAATGGTGTGGGAAATGTTTTCTTGACACATATTGGGCCCGTTAATACCAGTCAATCATTGCTTGAATGCCACAGCCTATTTGAGTATTGTTGCTGACCATGTGCATCCCTTCATGGCCACAATTGACCCATCTTCTAATGGCTACTTCCAGCATGATAATGCACCATGTCACAAAGCAAGAGTCGTCTCAAACTAGTTTCATGAACATGACAATGAGTTCAGTGTTCTTCAGTGGCCTTCCCAGTCACCGGATCTGAATCCAATAGAACACCTTTGGGTGTTTCCCAGCTTGAAAGTGCACTTGAAAATTCTACAGGAATTGCGTGAAGCAATCATGTCATCATGGACCACAATCTCAAAGGAATGTTTCCAACATCTTGTGGAATCAATGCCACGAAGAATCAAGGCTGTTGTGAGAGCAAAGGGAGGCCCTACCCCGTATTAGTATAGTGTTCCTAATAAAGTGTTCAGTGAGTGTACATCATCTAAGCCTAGGCGTATACACTAGTTGAGGTGAGGGAAATTTCCGCTAGCAGAGAAATGTCATCATCTGTCACTTCAAAAGAAAGCCTTCCAAGCACATCAGCTCAAACCAGGGAAGGAAGACAGGAAAATGAAGACATAAGAGAGGACAGCTGTCAGAGAAACTAAGCTAAAAACTCTAAAGACAAAGACTGGACCAAAATAACAAGACACCCTTACAAAGCCTAGTGTTTTTCCACACAGTGCAATCTGCAGTTGAGGAGGAAAGACAGAGAAAACAGATAGTTACAGCCGTTACGGCCGTCCCAAGGATCCGAGTCAGCATCTACCCTTTTCACAATTCAGTCAGGACACTTTTAAAAATGTCGTTTTAATACGTTTAATGAAAATGGTAGCACATTAGGTTTGGCGTAATTGGATGGCTCCGGTCTAATGTAGCTCCCAGTCTGAAGTTAAACATAAACTTTTTAACACCCCCCCCCCGTAAGTAGGTAAAACACAGATCAATCGAACCAGAGGGTGGAAGCTGGGGTGGGGGGTGGTTTGGCTGACCAAAATATATACCTCACATAACCAGTGGCGTCTCAGTGTTTGACCATGGTGGAGTGTCGCAAAACTCGTCTCTTTTAAGCCTCGTCCCATGAACATGTGATGTGTTTGCTTTCTTTCATCGGTAGGGTCCGGCTGTCTGTCACCTGACGCCCAGCTGCCCTTCTCTTTAACGTGCCCCGCCTGAACCTACGTAGGCTCGGACGCCGTGTGTCGGCTTACCGTTCTCATCCGTCTTCTTGCCGTCCTCCGGGTCGAGGTGGACCAGCTGAAGGATGAGAGGTCGGCGGGTGACGATGCCGGTGCCCCGGGGCAGCAGGTCCCTGCCCACCAGGCTCTCTAGCACCGAGCTCTTACCACTGCTCTGGAGACAGGGGAGGACACGGGAGTGGGTTAACACATGATCATACAGAACTGGTCTGGAGACAGGGGGGGACACGGGAGTGGGTTAACACATGATCATACAGAACTGGTCTGGAGACAGGGGGGGACACGGGAGTGGGTTAACACATGATCATACAGAACTGGTCTGGAGACAGGGAGGACAGGGGAGTGGGTTAACAGATGATCATACATAACCGGTCTGGGGACAGGGGAGTAGGCAGCCCTGATCGGGAACAGGCATCACAGTATGTCATATCGGTTAACAGTTAGGTCCTGTCGTTTGAATATCTCTAAAGTGCATTCTTCCTTCCTTCCTTCCTTCCTTCCCTTTCTCCTTTCCTAGGAATAACAGAAATCTGACTTAACAGGATGGATCTATACAAGATGAGTAGAGGAATCCTTGTTTTCAGCCAACAGTGTAGGCTAGATCGGGAAGGATGTATTCTAACAGAGCATTATATTGGACATGCATGCACGTGTTACAGTGTTGCATGCAGCAGTGAGGTGACCTTATCATGTAATAACCCATGAGGATCTAGGAAGGCTAATTGAAAGAGACAGGGCTCCTGAAAATGGATTTTATTGCAACTGCCAAAAAGCAGGCTTTGCGTCAAATAAGCCTGCTGTCTAGCAATAGCAACACCACCGGCGTGGGCATATGCATAATAACAGGACATATTTGGTAGGCGGTTAGCACCGCGTATTTTTAACTGGGCTGCCCTTCACTTCTTCAACGGTTCATTTTTAGCAAAGGCGATGATTCATCTCATAGACTATTTCCGTAAAAGCAACCTCACGAACCATGAAATAAATGCATGCAAGAGTAGCCTAAAGGTAGGACGATGCATGCATGCATGTAAAGGTGAGGCAATACACTGGCAGTCCCGTTACCTGGGTTCCTACGACCGCTATTTGCGGCAGCTGTATTATGTCCGCTCCCACCGTATTGAAGACATCTTGAAGTTTATTGATAACAGGGATAAGAGCCTCCATGTTCAAGCACACTGCACACCCTTTCTAGCTAAATCGAATGAATCGAACAGTTGTCCAGCTGATGCGCGCTGTCTTTCATACAAAGTCATTCAATGTTCCACAGAAATCTGGGTGCGCGTAAAGCGTGAAACTGGGTTGTGCAACGCTGGGATTTGTAGTCCCAACGCTACCAAACGCTAGTAAGATTGTTGCTGCAATGACGACATCTCCCAGGATCCACCGCAGCCATAGCGTAATTTTTTAGAACGTGTGGGCAGTGTAGTTCGCTGATGGATATGTAATCAGATACAATTTATAGGGCCCCCTTTATTTGGAACACTATGCTAATACTGGGTAGGGCCTCCCTTTATTAGGAACACTATGCTAATACTGGGTAGGGCCTCCCTTTATTAGGAACACTATGCTAATACTGGGTAGGGCCTCCCTTTGCTCTCAAAGCAGCCTCAATTCTTTGTGGCACTGATTCCAGAAGATGTTGGAAACATTCCTTTGAGATTCTGGTCCATGATGACATGATTGCATCACGCAATTCCTGTAGATTTTTCAGGTGCACTTTCAAGCTGGGAATCTCCTGTTCTACCACATCCCAAAGGTGTTCTATTGGATTCAGATCCAGTGACTGGGAAAGCCACTGAAGAACACTGAACTCATTGTCATGAAACCAGTTTGAGACGACTTTTGCTTTGTGACATGGTGCATTATCATGCTGGAAGTAGCCATTAGAAGATGGGTAAATTGTGGCCATGAAGGGATGCACATGGTCAGCAACAATACTCAAATAGGCTGTGGCATTCAAGCGACGATTGATTGGTATTAACGGGGCCAAAATGTGCCAAGAAAACATTTCCCACACAAATTATACAAATTATGAAACATTTCATAAGACTAGGTCTTAACTGATGATATAGAAAATATGTTTTGGAATTTAAAAAAAAAGTATATTTGTCAGCTTTTCCAGTAAATATTTATTCATTTCCCAAGCATATCAAGCCACTCCTCAGCATTTGACTGACACACACACACACACACACACACACACACACACACACACACACACACACACACACACACACACACACACACACACACACAAAGTGCAGACAGTAGACAATGAAAATTAGGCAGCCACAGCATAGGCAACAAGAAAAGAGCAAAGATGCTGACTGCAAATATTGCACATAAAGTAAATGGCAGAACAGACAACTCTGCGGGAAGAAACATAAACGAGGTAACAGTTGATAATGGTGTATATACACATGTTGGGGTTATCTTTACCTTCAGAAGATTAAACTCAAGTGCTCTGTAGTCTCTACCCAACAGGGCAAGGTTTACTATATATGACTTACTTTGCACTGAAATATAGAATAAACTTAAACATTTGTTGCAGAAAAAAAACATCTCTGTTCAATAGACATTTGAGCTTTGTGTCTAGTGCTCTGTTGAAGGTGGGAAGCCTGAACAATCTGAGTCTTAAGTGTGTGAACATTTTCGAAAAAAATCCCAATGCTCAGTAAATCAACGATGTGATATGAATGACTTTCTGCCATGATGATATTAGGAACATTATTTGGAATAGCGAGGCTTACATTGGTGTGGCATTGTAATTTAAACACAAATTAATCATAACAAATAAATGCTGTACTTTAAAACAAAAAAGGAGCATGATTTACGTATTGTTTGATAATGTCTTGAGTGTTTTTCTTTTTCCATCTCAGATGCTTCTATGTTCGATGCTTATTGCTTTGTCCTCCCGAATCTTAATCCAAAATTACTCACACTGAAGGGCTGTTGTTTTAACATGTAGCCATCTGTCTAGAAATTGTGTACTCAACCTGAGAATGAAGTATCTGAGCATTGCATGGTGCCTTCTGAGGTGTAAACAAAGTCAACTGAAAATCAAGATGGAGGTGTTATATGCAATGACTTCCATAAAGAACCTAAATATAGGTTAATTGTACCAAAAAACAAAACATGTAAGAGTTATTGCTTGGAAGCATCAAAAGTATTGTTACAGATAATAGTTTTTCTATGGAGGCCATCACATACATTATGAAACTCCTTTTTCATTTTTCAAAACCACCCAGAATAATTTCCCGCTCAAAAGTTATAAATTAACATGAATTTCAAAACAACTAAAGCTTAACCCCCCACCCAGTGAGTAGCCTATACTCTGTCCAGAAACAACCCTTAGCTGCAACCCTGGAAACATGTTTCGATCTAAAAGGATTGGAGAGGTTTAAGCAAGAACAGTAGTAGCTTCAGCTTGTCCTCTGATAGGCTCGGTTTAATGTTCCCATCTAACTTAAACCTAACCAACCTTTCCAGTTCTACACAAGTCTCTAGGGCATAGGGGGGGGGCTAGGTGGTCGCTCCTGAACAGGGCCCCCTGGAGGGAGATATGTGTGGTGTTTGTGAGCCTCAGGAACAGTCTGTGTATGTGGTCACCATGTTCCCTCTGCGCTGTGTCACTGTCCTGCAGTGGTGTTTCACCGAGCTCTGGAACCTCCTGTCATTCCTGGCCGTGTTCCTGTTGAACGAGAACATATTCTCCAAGTCCTCAAATATGTTGTCAAAGAGTCCCGCTCCTGCTCCCGCTCCCGCTCCCGCTCCCGCGCCTGCGCCTGCGCCACCGAAGTCATCCTCCTGGAAGTGTCTTTTGTGCATGTTCTGGGCCTGTTGATGGGCCTCCTGATGGGCCTGGAAGTGGCTCTCGAAGGCCCTTTTGTGATGGGAGTTGTGATGGTGGGAGTGTGCGTCCTGTTGTGCGCCATGGTGATGACCACCGAAAAAGTCAAAGTCTTTGAACATGTCGTCAAAGCTGAAGGGCTGGCCGCCCCTGCCTCCTCCGCTGGCCTCGCCAGGGGAGGGGGCGTGGCCAAACTGGTCATACTCCCGCCTCCGCTTGTCGTCCGATAAGGTCTCGTACGCTGGAGAAGGAAAGGAGACACAGGCGTTAATCCAACAGGTTTGTCTTCAGATCTAGAAAACAACAACACGTTATCTAACATTTCACAACGTAAAACTGACAATATCTGAAGAAGAAAACATAAAACATCCCTCGCTTCAGACATTTGATAAAACGCAGCGTGGATCAATTACGACAGTGTGAATATTCAATACATTGAAGTGATGTGGACGAGTCTGGTGAACTCTGAGCCACGACAGTAACTTGCTCTGATGTAACAGACAAGTGTTCCAAGTGTATAACACCCGCCTACTCACCCTCTGCTATTTCTCTGAACTTTGACTCGGCATCAGGACTCTTATTCCTGTCCGGGTGGTACTTCATGGCTAACGTATGGAAGGCCTTCTTAATCTGGCGCTCTGTGGCATCTCTTGGCACACCTAGAATGTCATAGAAGTCCTCCTGGGCCAGTATTAACTCTGTTATCATGAGAATACACACTGCTAACGTTAACACTGACTGTGCTGTTGCCATGTTGGTGGTTTAGCGCCTCGCCCCCTGTGAAGGAAGAGATAGAGGTTTGACAGTTAGTGACAGTTGGTGGTTAACACTCACAATTGCAAATGTATGCACATTTTCATAAGTCATGACAGAGAATAGCAGGTTATGAATGACCACATACTGGCTGACAGCTTGAAACCAAGCACAATGTATTGTCACATACACAATTTAATGTCATTTATCATTAAAAAATTAGTTATCATCAAAAGATGAAAGTGTGTGACTAAATAACGTGAGGTCACACACACTGACATATTGAGGAGGGGGGGGCGGTCAGCCTAAAATTGACCCAATACCCATTTAACCCAGAAAATCCAACAAGTGTACCCGACCGTCTGAGTCTACATTTGGATACCACGACCTCAGACTTCTGCTCACTCACAATCTGTAATCTGAAAACACTGCTGAAATCAACCATCGCTATGCCTCCTCTCCAAAACAAATGATTGTCAGAGGCTTCGATCTAAACCGATATATAGTCTGTAAAAACGTACGAACTTACCTTTGAGTAGCACTGACAACACCCCTGCTGGTCCCTCTGTCAGTCGCTGACTACCAGAGCTCCCAGCTGGCCATGACATTCCAGAGCGGTAACACCACGAATCGCAACGCTATTGGTCCGTTTCTTCTACCGGTGACTCCGAACACCGGGATTGGTCCGCACCGGGGAACACGTGGGAACCCTGTTGCAAAGTGATGTCATGACGTTCCCTACACCCGGAAGATGAGCGCTCTCCAAATCCCCATATATATATATATATATTTATTTTTTTGGAAGCAACAGGCTAGTCTTTGTTTACTGTCAATGAATGTCATCTCAGGTTAGATATGCCCCGTTATTGCGCAGTCAAATTTTGCCACAACCGTGGAGGATCGGCCTCGAAAGACAACAAGAGAATTAGCTTTTACCCGTAAGTGGCTAAATTACAAATGATATTATTATTATTCTTAGTATTAGAAGTTGCCTTATCTTTTTCAGGATGCTAAACTTACCTAAAGCACTGGTATATTGCTCCAGCAACCTGTAGATCGGATTTATAGATGTGTGAAGTGTTTGATGTTGCCTTGATGTGTTTTGATTGACTATAAGTGGGACTCGCATTCAGGTAGTGCAGTAGCAAGGCTTCTCTGATCGTTATATCTTCATGTGAGCTCGTATTTGTCATTGCCTCCAATAATATGCACCAGGACATGAAAAGAACGCCTGAATATTTTTCTTAATCCTATACTTTCCTCATACTAACCCCTTCTCTCACAGGTTCCCCCTGCAAGACGAGGCTAGACTACAGAAATGGGTGATCAACATGAAGCGAGCTCAGTGGACTCCAAGTCGACACCAGTACTTGTGCAGTGAGCATTTCACAGAGGACTCTTTTGATGTGCGCTGGGGTATCCGCTACCTCAAGAACACTGCGATCCCAACCATATTCCCTTCTCTCCACACTGTCATTGTAAGGCAACACCTATCTGCCTTCACATGTCTCTACTGTATCTTCAGTCACACACACTGACAGCAGAGGTGCACAGGCTCTTAATGCATTTTACATTGATCATGATCAATCAACAACAACAACAACAACAACAACACAACCATTAGGCCATATGTAATCACAATATATCATCATGACATGATTGTTACTCTTTTGCCCTCAGGATGAAGAGAAGATTGTCACCACCAGTAGAAAGAGCCCCAAGCCCAAAACCAGGATATGTGACACCAACATCCAACTCATCAGATCCTCCTCCCCACCCAGGAAGAAACCCCTGATTCTGAAAAGGGAGGTCAAAGCTGAGTCAGCTGACGTCAGAACCAGCCCAGTCTCGCGGGTCAGCGAGTCTTCAGTCCCTACGCTGTTGTTCGCGCAAAAGCTGCTCTCAGACTTCGACACGGGGGCTTCCCTCAGCGATGACACCCTAGGGGAGGCTTTGCTCTCCGAGACCCAGGCTGCCGTGTGTGAGTCCACCACCCCCAGTGAGCTACCTGGAGACGGGGAGATACTCCCAGCCTCCTGCCTGAGTACGGTGCCTGGGGGTGGGGGTGGGGGTGGGGATGGGGATGAGGATGGGGATGGGGATGGGGATGAGACCCAGCTGCAGTGTCAGGACGCAGACTCCACCGTGACCGTCCTCTGTTGTGAGTCCCTGGGGCCGTTCTCCGACAGCGAGGCTGCGGTGGAGGCGGCCCTCCAAGCGGCGCTGGGCCAGACTTTCAGGATTCTCCCCGTGGAACCCGGGAGGGAGGAGCCTGGGGACGACGCGGTCGGAGAGGGGGCAGGGCCGACGAACGAGGGTGAATACGAAAAAGTTTCGGTTTACGAACACTCCTACTCCCGGCCAGATACGGACAAGGACCAGCTGTGGAATAGAATCTTCGGCCTTCACTCTAAGATCATGGACCTGGACAGCAGAGAGGAGAGCACTATCGCCACCATCAAATCTCTCGAAACTGAGATAGCACTCCTGAAGAAGGATAATGTTGTTTTCAAAGAGAAGCAGAAAGTGTTAGAGGACTATATTACGTCTGTGTTGCTTTAATAATGTGTTTATCTCGTGTTTCACGTGTGTGTGTGTGTGTGTGTGTGTGTGTGTGTGTGTGTGTGTGTGTGTGTGTGTGTGTGTGTGTGTGTGTGTGTGTGTGTGTGTGTGTGTGCGCGTGCGCGTGCGTCCGTGCAATCACTCACATGTCTCCACATGGTGGCACTGTGTCACTAAGAGCAAGGACAAGTATGGTACTATTGTACCCACATCCACCACCGTTTCCTCATGTTTGGACATTAGATGTCAGTATACCTGGAGGAATCTGTGGCGTTTTAAGGGATATAGGCCTGCTGATCATCTCTGTGATACTACTTTGTTTCATGTCATGATGGTAGTATACTATAACGTGTAGGCCTACTTCCAAAATGAATGATAAACAGCATTGCCATTCATTGCTGTGAGCGGGAAAGCCACCATTTCTGATGTCTTCTTTCAGGATTGAATATATTTTCATTTGCCAAATGTCTTCGTATTCAATTTGACAAACTACTTACAGTCTTCTCACTGAATATTATAAACATGTTTTGCTTGATTATGTAAAATGCATATGTAAACTTTTTCAGGATAAATGTCAATTACTTTTTCCACACGCAGACGGATACTGTTTTAGGTGTCCTCTTGGATCTCATTAAATGATGAGTTGATTTCTGCTACTCTGCGGTGTTCTGTCTTGCTTTATCTAAATCCCTGATCAGAACTTTAGTGGATCCCAAGTGATAACAGCAATATCAATGTTTAATCTAGGATTAGTTATTTACCACCACATATGGCACAGTGCTCTTCAAGTCAATATTATTGATTGGCAGGACCTTTTGAGCAATCATGAAACAGTGAGCTATACTGCAATATTGAAATGGGCTGCAGTCGTCAAACTTAACTCAGAATGTAGACACAGGCCGTTAGGATTTCTGTTGCTGCTGCCACGTACATTGAAAAAGAGAAGCAACGCATACATCAATGACATCATCCTTAAATGCTACAGATATAGATTTTATTTGTTGATTGTTTTCAATTGCTGACATAATAATGTCTGTGCTTTTTGATGCAATACATGTGTGCCCTGCAAAATTCCTGATGAACTTATATTCTATTAAAGCATGGTACCCAAGCTGCAGAAAGATTTGGTTCGTCCTCATTCTCCAGCCCTGCAGCTGTCTCTGAGTCACCAGAGTGATCTCCTTGATGGCCAAATGAGAGCCCTTATCCTATTTGAAGCTGCTATCTAGAATGCCAAAGGCTCGAAGTCTGCAGCTGCAATCCAGATCTTAGAGGTAAGGCAATACAGAAACAGCCCTTTGTGGTAATGGTTGAACTTCCACACATATACGTGTCTTACCTTTTCAGATATATGATGTGTCACTTCTGAGAGCACTATTAACTCCTCTGTGTGAAAGGAGTATTCACAGAAACAGAAAGTTCATTTTACCTTAAGAGCTAAGAGCTGCTATTATTAAGAGCTGTTACTATTAGTCATAATGGATTCTAATGACTGTCCTCTACATCTGTCAGTCTGTATTCATCCCAAGGAGAACCACTTCACATGTCTCTTGGTACAGGAATAGAGACTCCGAGACCTGACTGCTTTTACCTGGATGACACGAGGACAGGCTGTTTAGCATTGTGCCAATGCATCAGTTGTTGTCCTCTGCTGCTTAAATTCATGTTAATTCCCTGTAATTTGCTTTTTTGTTGGTTTGTTAAAAGCGTAAAGGCCAATGAAGCCTAATTATGCAACCCTTTTATTCACCATGCTCTG
Source organism: Argentina silus (assembly GCF_951799395.1). Lineage (NCBI taxonomy): Eukaryota > Metazoa > Chordata > Actinopteri > Argentiniformes > Argentinidae > Argentina > Argentina silus. Next base: position 12,356,870 of record NC_139674.1, read on the forward strand.
TTTGGAAAAGATAGAAAATATTACTTCAAGTAAACCAATAAAATACCCATGAGAGTCTCAACCATAATAGGCTACATTATTCATGAGTTTATGGAAAGGTAATTGGTTTTGGCTTAATGTTAGAAAAATTAGTGCCGTGAAGAACTGTTTGTGAAAAGATTCATACTGCATTATTTGAATGACCCCTGGGGGATTGCACATGGCCAGTAATACATATTAGGATTAAGAAGACCTCCATTGCATGATGAGCGTGAGTGTGTGCCTTAAGTGAATGATGAATCTTGGCTCTTCAATCTAAGCCTTTTGCTTTGAGTTTATCAAGGAAATACTGGTGCATATAACACATCTGCGCCCTGAGGAAGAAAGTGGCTCTCATGACGACAATGAGCTCAGATGAAAGCAGAAGCCATAGCTTTCAAAACATAATAATCAAGTTTACTAGTACCATGGGAACAGCCAATTCCAACCACTCCTATTAGAGTATTAAAGAATCCTAATAAATTGTTTTCATGTTCTGTCAAGGAGACAAACACGGTTTAACAACACTGCAGGAGTTATTACTCACCCTGTATTTCCTTTAAGCAAGAGACAATCTACAATCATAACTGATTAGACTGGAAATTGGTAACTTTATTGATTACCAAGAAAAGTAATTTGGTCAACTCATAATCAGTCGGTGTTCAGTGGATGGTGCATGAATGTCGAAGCTGGATCCATCAATTTAATCATGTCGTAGAAATTCTCCACTGTCGTATTTCAGCAAAGGTGATATTCAAGAGACAATGGTCTTGTTAAGCCACAATATAAGTAATTTATTATACTTGCAAGCAGAGAGACACACCAGATAGAATTCAGTGAAATCTCTAAAGCAGCACAGCAACTTTCCTTCCTTATAGGGAGGGTTGGAGCACACCGTGCCCCAACCAAGGACAAAGATAGAGGTGTTGAGGATTGGAACATACCGTGTCAATAACAGGTGACATGAGCACTGTTTTCTCCCACAGTCTATTTCCAAACATCAAACCCCGTTTTGCCCAGTAACAGTGTCAGTAAATTTCTACAACCTGCCTTAAGGGCAAGGCCTAGTACATGGTTAAAACATTTCTATCATTAATACAATCATCAACTGTTACAATCATCAACTGTTACATTGCCGTGTTTGTCTGGAATGAGTGATTATGTATAATTTAATACACTGATGTAGGTATATTTCTTGTTGTAATGACTGTAGTATGCAGGCAGAGGAATCAACTGCACGACTCTGAGACAAAAACTTAAATCCAAAAGAATAGTCTTTAATTCCAAAAAGCAGGGTACGGTACACAGGTTGGCAGTTAAAGAGTATGCAGATAATCCAGTAAGGGGTAGGCAAAAAGGCAAAGTCAGAAAACCATCTTAGATCAAAAATCAGGAATACTTAATACTAGGAAAATTGCTGGGACGTATGATGAACAAAGATGAACTGGCACAGAGACAGGGGAACACAGAGACCAAATACACAGGGAAGGATGATGAGGAACAGGTGAAGCCAGTCAGGGCGGGGCATACAGTATCAACACCAACACATAGGTGGCTCACAAGTGTTCATTATATCAACTTACAAAACGTCCAGTTAAATATTGTTCACTGAAGCCCATACAATATCATAGCACACAGGATGGCCAGTTGTCATTCCGATATTGGACGATACTGGACGATTACTATGTCATATACTAATGAGCTCTGCAGCAATATGAGCGAAATGGCCAGACCGACACATCAATATGCAGATTGAATCAAACAGGGATATTTACATGTCATACTATATTTACATACTGCGTCATTAGTAGTCATTGACATCGAACAGGCAGAGTGCAAGGTGGCAGTTATGTAGAAGCAGAGAATTGACCTCAATCGGTCCCGAATACAACAGCCGAGAGGAGACAAGGCAAAACTCGGCGCTTCAGATCAATACGACTGCATTCTAAAACCACCAAAAACCGTAGCGTCCCGTCAAGCTGTTGTATCCGGACAGCGCTTAAGCCTATAAACGATGACGTCTCATAATTGTCTATTTATGCGTGTAATACCCTTGGTGCCAGGAAGTCATTTGTCACTGTCTTGCCCAACTATGATGCATTACACTGTGGAGCAGTAACAGTCACATCCTGGCAGAGGCACCCGGGCCCAACAGGCCTCGGGGATGGGATCTACAATATTTGTAGATCCCATCTAGTTCTAGATTAAACTATTAGATCCCATCTAGTTCTAGATTAAGCTATTAGATCCCATCTAGTTCTAGATTAAGCTATTAGATCCCATCTAGTTCTAGATTAAGCTATTAGATCCCATCTAGTTCTAGATTAAGCTATTAGAACCACAAAGATAGCACAGTATCTACAGCGTCTCTGTCACCGTGACGTTCATATCATCTGAAGCAGAGCTGTAGCCATAGTCAATAAAAACATCTCTCAGAGTGGAAGTGCTGACCTAGGAGCAGTTATAGTAGCCTTATAGATCATTAATGAATAAGATTACTTGGACAGGTGGAGACCTGATCCTACATCAGCAGTCCTGCTCTGAGATGCTTTATGAATATGGGCCCCTGGTCTGTAGATAAGGGGAACCAGTCAATGTCTGTAATGAGGTTGTGGATCTGTTGTGCTGCAGTGTGTACCAGTCATCATGCCTCTCTGGCTGTGGTCCCTTGGGGGCTTTCTTATCTACCAGTCCTGCCCTCTGTGCCCTGTCTGTTGCCCAGGGTGTGTGGTCCTCTGTGGCTCAGTTGGTAGAGCATGGCGCTAACAATGCTTAGGTTGTGGGTGTGATTCCTGCTGGGACCATATATACTAAAATGTATGCACTCACTGCAATGTAAGTCGCTTTGGATAAAAGCGTCAGCTAAATGGCATATATTAGGGTGTGTTAGCTGTGCCCTGTCTGTCGTCCAGGGTGTGTTAGCTGTGCCCTGTCTGTCGTCCAGGGTGTGTTAGCTGTGGCCTGTCTGTTGTCCAGGGTGTGTTAGCTGTAGTGAGAGGTAGTCAGTAGGTTGGTGCATCTACAGTACAGCCTCATCATGTCTTATCTGTAGTATTGATATCCATGTGAAGCAGAGTTGATTTGGACTGTGTGGGATGGTTTCGCCAAACATAGATTAAGCCTAGTCCCGCACTAAATCACACTTCCAATGGAAAATCTCCATTGAATATGCTGTTTAGTCTAGGATTAGTCTTAATCTATGTCCAGGGAATACAGCCCTTTAAAGAATTTAAAGATTCTCTTGGTCTAATGGTAGATGCTTGGGTTCCCACACACATGGGTTGGTTCTTCTACCCTCAATGATGTCTTAGCTGTAATAGAGATAAATCCAGGGGTTGGTGCAGCTGTTTAGACTTGCCAGCAGCATTATGATAACAAACACTGGCCCTAGAGGAGATAAGAGATCGGACATGAGATTAATAGATTTCACAGGGAGGAGGGGATGGGATCAGTTTATAGACAGAACAATTATAAACATTTATGACATCATATTCATGATTATATATTCAGATGTCAGGTAACATTGCAGCTTGATAGAGTTACAGGTCATCAAAATCTTGTTAAAAATAAGATTTTTTTTTATATTCAGTGGTCCCCAACTCCAACACAGGTAGGCTATGTGTACATACTGTATCATTACCACTTACCATTTGTGGGCGCAGAATCTGGACTCCAGGCAGACCACAACTGGACCACGAAAAAAGGGCTCCAGCAGAACGTATACACCATAATAATAACAAACGTCATTTTGACAGTCTTCAACATCGCGCTGGACACCCCTTTGGTGCCTGAGCGCACGTCGCTTGTTGCAGCCTGCAGGGCTTTCTTCTTCATGTTGAAGTAAATCCCCGTGCATATCTTAATCTGGCAGTACAGCAAGATAATCGCAGGTAAAACAAACACTGATAAAGTGATCCAACTGATGTATATTTTGCTCCCCCACGGTTCGATAAAGGTAGCCCAACAATCGTACAGATTCTCCTCCACTTCTTGGAGAGAGAAGATGAACAACTGGGGGGTGCTGAAAGCTAGAGAAATGGCCCACGCCGCGCCGATGGCGAGGTACCTCCTGCAGGAGCCTTTAAAGAAGGAGACCATGGGTCTACAAACTGCATGGTAGCGATCTATGGTCATTGCAACGATCATATACGTGGAGGCAAACATCCCGACTACCTGAAGGTATTTCACAGACCTGCACACGAAGTCGGAGCCGCGGAAGCGGTGCGTAATCTCGATGGAGAGCTGCGGCAGGACCTGGAAGAAAGCGACCACCAGGTCGGCGAAGCACAGATGAAGGAGAAACAGCTGGCTCCCGGTGTTTCTTTTTCGCTTCCTCCAGAGCGCTTGTAGAAGGAACAGATTTCCACAGGTGGCGAGGACGAAAATCAATCCCAACACTCCCGCTTTGACAAGCGCAAAGTGGCCCCCTGTCTCCTCACCGTCCCCGGTCACCCCCGTCGCGCTGCTGTTCCCGCTGGAATTGAGTTGTGCACACATTTTCCCAAATTTCTTTTAACACTTGTTGTCATTTGCTGTGTCATGCTTTGTCACATTTTCCTAAAACATTTTGTTGTCTAACGTTGTCCTGCTGCCTGGCGATGCTGTTCGGTGACCAGTCCATTTTGCGCATCAGCATCAGCAACAAGTGTGTTTTGTTGCATGGACGGTTGTCGTCCGACAGAAAAACGTGACAATGTCGTTCGGTCAAACAGCTTTCAATTGGCTGTTTCTAAAATATGAGCTACAAAGGCAGGTACACCTACTGTACTGTACAGAATAATAAGTTAATTCAGACTCATCTTTCCCTAACTTCAAGTGAGACATTAATTTATTCATGTTTCTCCTACTGTCTATTTTCCATTTCCCCAAAATGAAAATGATATTTTTTTCTCTAAAGAAACTAACCCAACTCCCAAAATTTTTTCAAATGTCTAAATCTACAATATGCTTTTCTAACAGATTTTCTCCCTCTGAATTTAAGCTGCCATGAATTTACTTGGCCCTTATTTATCCAAAAACATGGGTGATAATTAATGAACAGGATGGGTGATAATATATATTTAATTAAGTTAAGATAACACATATTTGATACCATTCCTGATTCCATTCCATGTGTTACAATGAGCCTATCCTCCGATTTCTACCTCCACCAGCCTCCCCTGTTGGAAAGATAACTTGTGCAAGGATCTGAAAGGATTACTAAACGGGAGACAAGGTGGTTTCATGTGGCTCACGGAGCATTAGTTTCAATACAGCAGCTTGTGAAGTCGGTATTGACAGGAGAAACGTGTGTGTTAGGGTGTGTGTGTGTGTGTGTGTGTGTGTGTGTGTGTGTGTGTGTGTGTGTGTGTGTGTGTGTGTGTGTGTGTGTGTGTGTGTGTGTGTGTGTGTTATTTTTTGTTTACTCATCTTACATTGCCATCAGGGGGAAATGAAAGCTGTCATGTACGCACATGGGTGACTCATACACAACTAAAGACCTCTTCACCCCCACTTACCCCCCTGTACTAACCCTAAACCCAACCCTTGAGACCTCTTCACCCCCACTTCCCCCCTGTACAAGTTCTCCCCTGTTAATAATAAAAATAATAATAATAATAACTGGCTTCTGGCATTACGACTGCCAATGGCCCCTGGTGTGAGCATTGATTACTTTGTCTTATGATGACTGTTGGATAGATGATTCACTCACTTAAACAAATGTATTTGTTGTAAGTCGCTTTGGATAAAGGCTTCTGCTAAATTCCATACATGTAAATGTAAACAACTCACCGCTTTTACCTAAACTGTTTGATGCATATTTAAGCATTGACAACAGTAAAAGAGTACAATTATCAAGGCAAGGTAATGTGCTTACAGCTCCGTGGCTGCTTTCATAATAGATTATACCTGAAAGTGAATTCCACGAGAGATGCCCTCTTCTCTATCTTGTGTTACAATATAGACACCTGATTATGAGCTCTCAAGATGCGCTTTGAAATCCATCTTGACTTCAATGGTACTTCTGCACCTCCTCACCGGCCCCTCCGAGTGTGACGTCTTCATTCTCAAGGGTGTTGACGTTTATGCTTGTCCCCCCAACAGCTCTCCTTCCTCCACGTCTGTTTCAGCCCCACCATCAACCCCACAAGAGCTCTGTGGGGAACGGAGTAACCTGGTTGCTATGGGAATGTGTCATGGTACGAAGGAGAGGGCATCTTGAGTGGGAATAAGATTGCTGCACAGACACATAGAATTTGCTGCTGGCTTCAGACACAACACACAGGTCCACAGAATGCAATGCTTTATCTGGGAATGTAGCCTATATTGTTTTTCTATTAATTAAAACAATAGCACAGTGAAAATGGCAATAACAAAATGAACAGTGATTATCAGGGGATTATTATTTTTTTTTCGAAAACAATATCAGTTATTATCACCTGATCTTTTTTTTCTTTTAAAGCCCTTGTGTGTGACCTGTACTGAACTATGATGTATTCTGAACTGTATTCTGTATATGTTAATTGCCAATCATAGGATGGAATTAAAAGCACATACAGTAAAAGAGGAACTTTAGATCCTAAAGATACATTTGATTAAACCAGTATCTCCTAATGTTTCATTCTGTTTCATGACGCCTGCCATTTATGTTACTCGGGAACTCGTAGCTCCCAGATGGTGAAGTCATAACTCCGACAAGACACTCTGACGAGAATGTGAAAGGTTACAGTGGATACGTCACCACCTTCGGAACACTAATCTTCTTTTGTTCCCTACAGCAACCGAACGCACCATACATCTACGGGAAACCACGGCCCCAAGACTTCCAATAGCTTCCTACCCAATTACCCTTCACAATGCCACGGTAACCAGTGGCTACCCGATTCATATCCAGGGGGGATCATCATTCCAGTTGGTTCAACGCTTGTTCTGACAAAGATGACAGAAATAGCCTGAAGCTTGTTTGATATTTCGCAAACATGCCCTGACATTTCACATGGATGACTGTGTGTGTTTTAGGACATAAAACGCCATCCTGTGAGCTCTGTTAAGCTATTTATTGTATATTTCCATAATTAAATAACATATAAATTAACTCGAACTCACATATATGGCTCATAGTTATATCGATTTAACACAATTAAAATGTAAATCAATTAAGTTTTATCTTAATTAAATGCCATATTCAGCCTCGATCTCTTTAATTGGTTAATGATGGTGACAGGTGTTTTAGACGGGTAAATAGGGCAGAGTTCGAGTTTGTGAGAACAGCGTTTCTCCTGCGAATGCGGCGTTTCAGGTCCACCTGTTTACTCCTTTAACGGCGAAAGCGGCATCAATCTCAACCCAATTTGAAGTAAGATGTTTGTTTTTCATATCGTCCACCTGTTTTTAATGTGGCATGGGATTCGACAAGGTAAGAAACACAACGGAAATTATATCGACTATCGTTCTAGAGTTGCCCTTGCATAGTTGTATTTTTGCCACATTGAAACACAGTATTGTATTACTTCTGTTTCTATGTAGTGTGTGTAGGTTCCATTGAGCTACCTGTCAGTGGCAACAATGCAAACACGACAAGTAAGAGGAATGCGTCACGTAACGCTATACTTGAAGGTCAGTTTTTTCTTCCCCACTCCACCTGGAGTTATGAATCAATCAATATGGAACTGATTAACTGAATAGTTAATTGAGATTGTACACATTGTTCTTTAGATGCAGAGAACAATAACCTTACAAACAGTCCTTTGAACGAAACAGAGGAGATGAATGCAACAAGTGGATTGGACAATGCAACCCTATTTGACGGTATGATGACATACCTGAAGAGCTGTAGCTCATCAATGTCAAGATTCTGTGACAGATTTAATCTGGTGGATAGTAGCTGTGTCTAACCATGATGACATAAACCTGAACTAGATATTACAGTTTGCCTCACTGTTCAGACCAAACAGGCACCATATTTGTCATATTGAAGCTCCAAACACCCACACAATAATGTTGTTGCTCAATAATAATATTAAAAAAAAAGCTCTCACCTTAGATGATGCAGAAATGTGCCCTCTCTGAGCTGTGTGTTCCAACTTCTAGATGCAGGGATTCGGTCCTTCATCCCGGAGCAGGAGATGGAGGGCCGGATCATCGGGGGTCAGGAGGCCTGGGCCCACTCCTGGCCCTGGCAGGTGTCACTTCGCTTCTCCACCCACCCAGCCTGCGGGGGCTCCATCATCGCCCCCCTGTGGGTCATCACTGCCGCACACTGCTTCAAACGGTGAGAGAGTCTCAGGATAAACAAGGGACCTGTCCAGAAACAACCCCTAGCCCCCCCCCCCCCCACCCCTCCCCTTCTCCTCTAAACTCTAGTGATCTGAATCAATTTGATGGGTACAGTAGGTAGCTGTCAGTGGAGGCTGGTGGGGGATAGAAATCGGAGGATGGGTTCATCATAATGCATTACGATGAGCTTATCCTCCGATTTCTGCCTCCACCAGCCTCCCCTGGCAGCCATATGGAATGTCTCAGACTTTTCCAGTCTTTCAGATCGACACAAGTGTCCAGGGTGTGAAGGGACTATGGGTTGTTTCTGGAAAGGGCCAAATGCAGCTTTGGAGGTCTAAGCAATTCTGCAGAAGTTGAAGTGACTCGATGGATAGATGTGAGTATAGGTGACTTCTGACTGGTGTCTCACAGGTATAAGACGCCATCGTTCTGGACCGTACTGGCCGGGAAACACGACCTAGAGAATTCTCATGAAAGCTGTCAACAGGTTGGACACGCACACTCACCCAACACTTTATTAGGAACACTATACTAATACTGGGTAGGGCCTGTCTTTGCTCTCAAAACAGCCTCAATTCTTCATGGCATTGATTCCATAAGATGTTTCAAACATTCCTTTGAGATTGTGGTCCATGATGACATGATTGCATCACACAATTCCTGCAGATTTGTCAGGTGCACTTTCAAGCTGTGAATCTCCTGTTCTACCACATCCTAAAGGTAGTATATCTATTGGATTCAGATCCAGTGACTGGGAAGGCCACTGAAGAACACTGAACTCATTGTCATGTTCATGAAACCAGTTTGAGACGACTCTTGCTTTGTGACATGGTGCATTATCATGCTGGAAGTACACATTAGAAGATGGGTAAATTGTGGCCATGAAGGGATGCACATGGTCAGCAACAATACTCAAATAGGCTGTGGCATTCAAGCGGTGATTGATTGGTATCAACGGGCCCAGAGTGTGCCAAGAAAACATTCCCCACACCATTACACCACCTCCACCATGAGAAGGTGTACAGGTGTTCCTAATAAGGTGTTGTGTGTATGTGTGATATATATATATATATATATATATCACACATACACACACACATTTATTGACCGTGGGAGGTTGGTGGAATTCTTTTTCAGTAGCATAGTGGGGAGCTCTACATTCACCGACACAACAATGAAGACAACACAATGAGTGTGTGAGGTGCAGCAACATGTGCAAGAGTATAGAGCAATAGTATAGCAGTAGAGTGCAATAGTCACACATACATCATGTCATTAAACGTGTCTTTGTTAAGTACATGCATACCTTATGTATTGACAAATTAAGTCATTAACCTTTATTTTTTTAGTCAGTGGGTGTTTCCCAAATCATCATGCATCAGGGGTACGACCGTAATACTAAGAAGCATGACTTAGCCCTTATGAAGCTTCAGAGCCCCCTGACGTACAGCCCATGTGTGAGACCCATAGACATATGGAAGAGGCCTCTGGAAGCCAACAAGAAGTGTACCGTCACAGGCTGGGGATCAACCAGAGAGAGTAAGTATGTCGTCATCATCTTTATTGACTCTGTTCGAATGTTGTTTCAGTGTCCTCCATCATGCCTGTTGTTTACCAACTTAGTGCAGGTAGGGACACATGATCTAGTGTACATGCCCGGTTAGTTTTGAATCATGGTGTTGTACACCTTTTGGCCTGACGGCAGACGCTCACACTGATTGGCCAGTTATAGCTTTCTGGCTATTCTGGGGTCTACATTCAATCTAAATGGATTGAATGTCGAATTGATTGGATTTAAATTGATTCTCTACTTTGATTGGTCATGCTATACTATTTCCCCCGCTACCGTATACGGTTCATACAACATGTGACAAGCAGTTGTGTCCCCTCTCTCTCTCTCTCTGTCCGTCTGATCCCTAGATGGGCCGCAGGCTTACAGACTCCAGGAGGTAAATGTGACCTGCCTGAGCTTAGAGAGCTGTAACCGCTTCTACCTTGGTAAAGTCCAGTCCAGCATGATCTGTGCTGGAGACCTCCGTGGAGGGGTGGACGCCTGCCAGGTAGGGGTCCATTGGGCTTGGTAGTCACTGTCGGGTCATGTTGCTGAACAGGAAATGCAACTATTCTATAAATGCACTTTTCTCATGAAATACGATAGTAAACAGTATCCCTAACCCCTTACTGTAACATCTCGCCTAACCTTAAATGAATGCAAGTAAATAAGCTATTTTGTTCATCCATTTCAAAGAGACCATTTTCACCTGGCCATAGTGAGGACCGTGGGGCTTCCCTCTGGGGAGAGGTCATGCTTTGTTTTCTTTTTTTTGCTTTCAAGCAGACACTGGTGTTTTCTCTCCTGTCCTTTTTCAGCACTGTTTCAGCCACTACGGTGGATGAGCAACCTGGCCAGCCCAGTTCAGCTTAGCCCGGTAGTGGAAAATGAGGGTTTGGTATCATGCTATCCTTTCTCCAACTGTGTCTGTGTCTTTGTCTTCCTCCAGGGAGACTCCGGGGGGCCTCTGTCCTGCTATGAGGGAGGCAGGTATGAGCTGGCTGGGGTGGTGAGCTGGGGAGTGGGCTGTGGTCGTGCCCAGAAGCCAGGCGTCTATACCAGGCTGCAGGGCTACCTCAGCTGGATCTCTGCTTGCATGACCCAAGGTACTATAAGTACGATCAAGCTGGTTGATTTTTTTTAATTTTTTTAAACGGGATCCTTACATTTAAGCACTGCTATTGAATTTGTTGCGGAGAGTTTTTCAAACAGTCTTTTTCTTTTTAACAGGTGGTTCAATGTATGGAGATTCCGAAGGTAGGGTCTCGGCAAAATGATTCACCCTACTTGAAAATATGTACCGTGTGTGTATAACTGGCAAGGCAGCAAAGCACTGAATATTTACACCCCAGTGTGATGTAGTTTTTCTAAGTCTCCATGTAAAGAATGGGGTTTAGTTGATCCCCCGCCCTCTCTCTCCGCCGGTTGCCCAGAGAGCTCGGAGAGGTGTGGTAAGGCTGAGACGTCGCCCTGCAGGCTGGGCTCTGCCCTGGCTGGGGTAACTGTGTCCCAGGAGGGGGAGGTGCGGGTGGGGGACGTGACGGAGGCGTGCCCCCACTCCTGGCCCTGGCAGGTCAGCCTGCGGCACAAGGGGAAACACTACTGCAGCGGGACCCTGATCCACCGACGCTGGGTACTGGCACCGGAACACTGCCACGCTAAGTAAGTTGCCAGTCCTGACGCCTACCTGTACTGTACGTCCCACCTTCTCCATCAACTGCCTTTTTCTCCTGTTATCCAGAGAATTAGTCGACACGGTGGTGCTGGGGAGTCACCACCTCCACCTCATGGCTCACCAGACCATTCCAATAGACAAAGTGTTGGACCACTCCCACAATGGAAGCTTCCCTCCCACCCACGACCTCAGTCTGATCCGGCTCAGCGTGCCGGCTCGATTTGGTACGAAACACCTCCAGTCCAACACCTGTAGTCCAACAAGCAGTTGGTTTGTATTTTCTCTCTCCAAATGTCTTGATTCAACAAGATCAGGATTCCCAGTAACCAGTGCCTAAGTGACCTCCTCGTTGTCCTGGAGTTCACAAAAAAACACATTACAGACGACCCACAGATTGCTGCATATTACTCCTTACTGGACACTCTTTCATTCAAGTTAAGGCGTATGCTGTAGAAGTCTCTAGAATAGGGTCCTTGCGCATTATCAACAAACCTTTCCTAGTCCTTCTATTTAAATATTACAAGGATGCTAGTCCTCAATTCAAAGCAATCATTTCGTGAAGGGACAGAGACTCCCTCTAGAACTGAGTTAACTGTGTTTTATTTTTTGTTAAACCTTTATGGTTGAAAAGGCAAGGTCAGCATACTCCATTGCACAAAACAAATGTAACCGAAAAAGCTTGTTCCAGTTGTTTTGGATATTAAATGTTTCCCCCGTTTCTCTTATAAACACAGTTCCCTTGAGTGGACCACTCAACATAGATTTTTTTTTTTTTTTACATTAAATTGAAAACAAGCCAGTGCTCGATGTTTTTTCTTGTGGCATTTGTCAAGATAAATACTGCATAATGTAAGACCTAATCGGAGACTCTCTGGTCTGTTCCCAGGCGACACCGTGTTCCCAGTCTGCTTCCCTGCCGATGACGTGGAGCTTGACGACAGCTGGTCCTGTGTGACAACAGGCTGGGGATCCAGTACAGCAACCCGTGGGTTCAGTAAACACAGCCCTCATTCACACTGCAGAACCGAACCCAACCGAGCTGAGCTCAGCTCTACTGAGCTGGTCTGGTGACGCATCCACCCACCATTAGCTGCTAGAAAGGACTATGCTATAATATCCAAGCCAGCACAGTACGGTTCTGGTCGGCCCTGCAGTGTGTGAAGGCCCCTTTATGTAAAGCTCTACACTCTGTATTCTCCTGGCAAACAGTAGTAAGTGTTATGTATGCTCATGTTAATTATACTGCAGGCAGCCTATACTTATCCTAGTTATAGGTTCTGCAACTGACCACTTACACTCTAATAGAGGGATTAAATGAACCTGTGTTATCTAAGAGTGGCCTAGCGCAGATACTACACTGCATATGATTCGAGATGGAGTGTCGTCGCAATAACTCGCTGGGGCTCGCCACTTAAATCAACCGTAAGTGCCCTTGCCTGTTTCCGCATCACTTAGCCCAGGTTTCAAAGTGTCCACGTAATGTCCGTCGTCTGAGATGTTCGTCAGCCCCGTGAAATATCAGAAAGGCTGCTCAATAGACGGCGAAACGGGTAAGGGGCACTCACGGTTGAATGAGGTCGCAAGCTCCCGCAAGCCATTATAAAATGAGATGCAGTGTCGTGTCTGAGCTAAGCTTGGTCTAGAAACATTACTTTTGCAGTGTCCACTCCACATAGGCAACGTGTCATTGTCTCACAGGGAATGGATGACAGTACATTACATTTATGGCATTTAGCAGACGCCTTTATCCAAAGTGAGTGAATCATCAAAGTACGTGAATCATCTATCCATCAGTCATCATAAGAAAGTAATTAATTAATTAATTAATGCTTAGACCAGGGGCCATAGGCAGTCACAATGCTAGAAGAAGCAATTAATTATTATAATTGTTATTAACAGGAGAGAAACTTGTAGTGGGGGTGAAGAGGTATTTAGGAGGGTGCAATGACATTCTTACTCGCAAGCTCTCCTCTTCAATAACACAGTACGTCAGTGCACTTTCAATACTGTTTCACAGTGTGTTGTGTTTTTAAACGTTGTCTGTCCTGTCCATGTGCCTTCTCACTGCAGCGAATGTCAGCCCGGACACCTTGCATCAGAGCAGGCTTGGGCTGGTTAACAGGACAGCCTGCAGGGGGCGCTGGGGAGACAACATGATCAGAGACACTCACCTCTGCACAGACCCGGCAGGTGCCGTCTCCTGCATGGTAGGATGGGTCACTTTTTAATATCTACAGTACCAGTCAAAAGTTTGGACACACCTCATTGAATGGTTTTTCTTTATTTTTTTTAAATTATTTTCTACATTGTAGATTTAATATTGAAGACATCAAAATTATGAAGGAACACACATGGAATTATGTAGTAAACAAAAAAGTGTTAAACAAACCAGAATAGGTTTTATATTTTAGATTCTTCAAAGTAGCCACCTTTTGGCTTTGACAGCTTTGCACACTCTTGGCAAGGTGTGTCCAAACTTTTGACTGGTACTGTACTTCTCGTGTCAACACCATACACCCTTCCCTGCTCATGGATTTGAATAGGACTGGGCTGGCATAGGAGACCCTGCTGTTAGAACCATGTGGGGAAGTGCTCAAGTGCAAATGGCCTCCAATGAGGATCTGGGCAGCTGGGCTGTGTTCAGGATCAGTACACTGTCGTAAACAGTTTTGTCCTACAAATATGGTGAATAAGTAGAAATGCCCAAGGAAAAGCAGGAGTCATTGGACGTTGAGTATGATTATTGCCTGTAAAGGTGCAAAGCATTTTTTTTTAACATTTGTTATCCTGAATATACCCCCAGAAAAGTCCTATTGGAAATTGTGATTTCAAGTTAGTTCGACAAATCAATTCACATGTATGAATGTGTTTTATTTGTCCTACGTTTCCTCCCATTTCTGTTTCTCTCTCTCTCCCCTTTTCTCCTCCCATCCCCACAGAAGGACCCTGGTGCTCCTCTGCTTTGCCAGAAACACGGGGTCTACTACCTCTTTGGGGTCGTCACATGGGGTAGCCAGAACTGTGACGTGAACAGGCCTGCAGTCTTCTCCAGAGTATCACTTTATCATTCCTGGATCACAGAGTTAACTGATGACATTTGAAATTATTGTTTTACAGTAACACAATAAACAATACATTTATTTGATTCCTTTCTCCTGTTTGAGTTTATTTGCAGGTTTGCATGAGGCAAACACAAACAATGGGTCAGTGTACAACACAATCTCAGTTGAATCCTCCTTAATGTGAAGAGCACAAGCTCATTTGATATTGACTGTCCTTTGATTTAAATGATATCATGGATGACTGTTTCATTTGATTAAACATTATACTGCCAAGCCCTCATGGAAAATTTGGCCTATGCAGCATTTCAGAGAAAATATCTAAATATGGCATATTTAAAGGTGTGTGTGTGTGTGTGAGGCTTGGTTCAGAATCCTGGCTTGTCCTGAAATGACCTAGCTCTGTCTAGACTGCCAGTTGCCACGAGACAACCTCAAATGTTTAACCCTCCTCCTCCTCGCTCTTATTTGAATTAACACAACACCAAATCCATGCCTGTCACTGGCCTGTATTGTCGTAGGACCGATTTCTTTCACGGAAATTAAGTTGTCTATTTTGTTTTCAAACAAACGCGCCTGGATAGGGCGCATCATGGAGATACACGTACGCATGTGCACGTCGGGAAGCGCTGAAACCACGCCTGCAGCCTTCAACACATCCACCGCATTTTCCATGCTGGGAAAACTCAGCGGACACCCTCTACCTCTTCTCTTCAAATAGGCATTAGTTTCGCTAGTTTTTTTTTAGGTTCAGTAGACACGCACAGCCTAGACAATGGGGGAAATAAAACTACCGCGACAGATGTTTTTGTGGAGTATGGCAGTTATATACATGTGTGCTTTTGCGTCTCTCTACGTCCAGATACCAGGTAATTCATCTGTTTTAATGATGTGCATCTAAATGTTTCGTGTTCATCCAGTTCACCAGCTGTATCATGACTGCAGAAAATGCTGGTTTACGGAGCCCTCGATTTGACTGTCACTGGGTTGTAAAAACGGGTGGATCCGACCTTTCCAAAGTGTTTTGCTTGCTTCCTCTTATCCCGTAGCGATTATGTGGCCACAGCTGTTTGTTACTTTGTATCAAGTTCAGCCAGCCATAAAACGCAGTACAATCAACGTTTAACATGAATAATAAACTTTGCACTCAACATATTTATCCTTAAGTTTTTGATACGTGGGTTATTTTTAGCGACGTAGTCACGGGGTCGGTTAAGGTCACGGTTAAACGGTCTGGAATGGTGAACAAATAAATCCAGCAAGCACGTTCTAGTCTACCCCAAAGAGAAACTTCCTGATCCTGATTGTCGCAATGGTCCTCCGGCCACATTGTTGCAACTGATGCAATGTCAAATCGGGACTATAGGAATTATAACGTGTGCCCGTGTTTGATCTGAGGCTTGCAGTCTCTCTATATTGTCAATCCTACCCCACTGTAACACGTCAGTCTTACATCGACACAGTTGCACCAACAGCAACATCGGGATTAGTACTATAACGATTTGGTTCCCCTGACTTCCCCCCCTTCTCTGTGAAGCTCTAATCCTCTGGAGGTTGCCGTGGGCGTGGGCTGACTGTGCAGTGGGAATGACCTGTCATCAGTCCATGATATGACTTTGATAGGCTACTGTATGCAGCGACCCAATCAAAGCATGGGCCTACAGAAAGTAGCATGTGGTCTATGCTTCACTTGTGGTCATGATTGAGAGGGCGGGCGTGCTTCAACGCATTTTGACTTCATTTGACCAAATGATTAGGGATTTGTTCAGAGACCAGCATTTGTATTGAGAATCATTTGTGATGCATTGTCTGCACTGACACTGACTGTGGATACTATTTTCAAGCCTCTTAAAGTTCATTCCTTCCTCTTTAGCCAATAGCATGACTTTACAGTATTCCACTTGTTGAAGAGGTCTAATCAGTCCTATTACTGGTTGATTGACCAATGATCATTCCCGGTTTGTTTTCACATTTGTTCAAGTTGACTAAATCTCATTGGTTAGGTTGAGCCAAAATAAACGGAATCGAGCATGAGTGAGTCATCAGAGAGCACAATGAGGTGTCTGTGCGTCGTTTTATTGCTTTGCTTTGTGAGCCAAATCTGAACACACACTTCCAGTTGGCCTGCTCTGCATGTGTATGCCAGCAATGTGGAAGTGCAATTCCCACCACATCACTCCCCGTCTGGCATTTTGATAATGACATGGTAGACTAGAGGGTAGTCTACTGGTCTAATGGTGTCTCCCAGACTCCTTCACTGTGAGAAGCTCTGTCGTAGCATTCCTTCAGTGACAAACGTTCCATTCAGTCGTTGGTCAGGGTCACAACCTTGGATCCACTTTATGGTATGAGTTGGATGTGTTATGCTACTCACGGGTTCAAAGAGGTTTTTGACATTTGTTTTGTGTTCACGTTGCCCTGGCATCAGTTGAAAACCCCACTTTTCTCCCTCATGTTGCCTGTGGATCAGCTCAGATTTATAAAAAAAAAAAAAAACGGATCCTTGTTTTTGTGTACACATGACCTTTGACTTATTTTCACTGCAGCATAGACAGTGTTGTTACAGTATATTCAGTGACCCCCCCTCCCCCCCATTCACTGACCCCTGACCCTATTCTCAATGAGAGCATACACCATCCCCCCCCTCCCCTCTCCCCCCAACACACACACACACACACACACACACACACACACACACACACACACACACACACTCACTCACTCCATCTCTCTGACTTGGTTGTTTTGTTTTTCTCTCCCTGCTCTTTGTCTGTGTCCAGGTCTCTATGGTAACGAGGGGGTCCTGCCAGTGCGTGTGGCACAGCCTCGTGTGGACAGGCCTGTGTGGGAGCAGCTCCAGGCCTCCCCCTCCCTGCTGTGGCTGGGCCCCCGCCTGGGTCTGGAGCTGGATGCCCAGCAGGCCATGGAGCTGCTCTGCCTGCTGGGGGCGCTGTTGGCCCTGGGAGCTGCCCTGCTGGAGCCCCTTAGGGACAGCCTGGTGTTCTTAGGGCTCTGGGCCCTCTACCTGTCCCTCTGGCAGGTGTGTGTGTCTGCCTAAAACTAGTGGTTATTTGCATTTCACTGTATACTTGTATGCACGTGACAAATAAAGAATCTTGAATGTTGTATTGCTACTGTAGGTTCCAATCCTAGGCTTTTTTTTTTTGCTTTAGTGCTAATTGATTTCTCTTTATCTTATTCTTTTGACAGGTGGGTCAAGAGTTTCTGCATTTTCAGTGGTAAGTTGTCTGTTCTCCTTCAGTTGATGGAATGGTATTATTATTATTATTATTATAAAATGCTCCGAAACTTTGAAACTCATTGTCCACTGTCCGCTGAAGCGTTAAAGGCAGGTTAAAGGTGAACTGGGTTTATTTTGAAACCTGTTCTGAGCACAGTGGTCAGGTTAAAGGTGAGCACAGTGGTCACACACATTTTCAAAGTGAACTGTGTGGCGTCACCTTTCTCATGTGTTTATCCGTCCGTTTACTTCAGGTGGATGAGCTCAGTGTTTGACAGGCTATTAAACATAATTCTCGTCACTGGCAGCATTTGCTAGTTAAATTCTCATGACCGCATCTGCGGTTTATTAACCTAAAGCTCAGCGCACCTGTTTTGTTTAACCGGCGAGCACAACAGCTGTGCCTGTGTCTTTATCAAGTATAAACATCATATAGTTTAATGATGGGGGTTATGCGTCTGTAAAGCAGGCTTTACAAAGACATCCTTGGATCATACCAGCAATGTGGCTTCAGGGTAATTGACCTTTGGTTTTTAATTTATTTTAGATAATTGAACACACAGTAGCTTCAACTTGATGATATCCGATTGTTGTTTACCTAGACGTTGAAATGTGGCTGAGGTTTCCGTGGCAGCTGCAATTGTTATTGGTGTGATGTCTGTGTTTTGATCAGACAGAGGGTATGGGTGTGTCTAGACCGTTGGCAGGTAAAGCGCGGCAGTGTTGAGTGATTGTGCCCTTAGGCCTGGGAGCACATACGGTAGGCTCTGGGTGAAAAGGGATGGGAATAATCCACAGCGAGGCTGCTTTTCAATTCCAGAACGTTCTTCGCTACCGTCTGCCCTGGTTCACGCCCCTTCACATGTCTGTGATGGTAGCATAGGTGGAAGCAACACAGGGGAAAACGATATGAAGCCTTTTCTCCAGAAAAAGCGTAATTCATTCCTAAAAGGGCAAAGTCATTAGTTTTCATGAACAGTGATGGGAACACATGAGGATTCTCAGTGAAACCGAACCGTTCTTGACTGAAATGATGGCGGTGGAAATCGTTGAATTATCCGGATTGTTTGAACTACAAATTACATGATTTTTAAAATTTATTTCTTTATTTTTTAACCTTTTCTAAGTTCTTTGAGACGACGGGGGGGGTGGGGGGGGGGATTTGGATATCAGTGCACCGAGTGGAGTCTGGTATGGATTAGTCATGTCTGGCGTTCCATCCCGTAGGGACAGTCTGCTGCTGGAGGCGGGGTTCCTGGCCGTGCTCGTCGCTCCGCTCAACCTCCTGCGGTGGCGCTCAGCCTTCCGTCACCACGACGGCGTGACCTTCTGGCTGGCGCGCTGGTTGCTCTTCCGCCTCACCTTCGGCTCCGGGGCGGCCAAGCTGGCCAGCCGCTGCCCCAGCTGGTGGGGGCTCACCGGTGAGGGAGACCCCCCCTAAATACACCTAAACACACCACTGTGCCACGATGGCCACCAATAAGTAGTATAGATAGAGTAGAATATCTACTATGGTTAATTTGTTACTACCAATAGTAGAAACCGACAAACCCTTCAAAGACTAGGCCATAAGACCAGACCTATAACACCACAACGCACAACTTGTTTTTAACTGACGCAGTAGGGATGGAACATCATTGAGAGTAAATGGTGACTGTCATGGAGGGATCTGTGGATAGCGTCAGTGTACATCTCTGTCTCCCCGGCGCTGAGCCAGCTGTTAGAGGCCCAGGGTCAGAATGAATGGACAGTGTTAGATTGAACTACATTTTAACGCCCTCCTCCTCCTCCTCCTCCTCCTCCTCCCCCTCCTCCACCACCCTCCTCCGTCTCCCCAGCCCTGAGCCAGCTGTTAGAGGCCCAGGGCAGCCCCACCCCCCTGGCCTGGTTGGCCCACCAGCTCCCTGATTGGCTCCTGAGGCTGGGGACTGTGGGGGTGTTTCTCCAAGAGATGGCTGTGCCTGTCCTCTTCTTCGCCCCCATGCGTAGTCTCAGACTGGGCGCCTTCTACATACAGGTGTGTGTGTGTGTGTGTGTGTGTGTGTGTGTGTGTGTGTGTGTGTGTGTGTGTGTGTGTGTGTGTGTGTGTGTGTGTGTGTGTGTGTGTGTGTGTGTGTGTGTGTGTGTGTGTGTGTGTGTGTGTGTGTGTGTGTGTGTGTGTGTGTGTGTGTGTGTGTGTGTACATTAGAATATAGGATTTTGACTGGTACATGATTGAAATTATGTACCAGTCAAAATTAAATTGCCAATCTGAGGTATGTGTGCGTGCGTTCGCTTGAATGGAAATTAGAATAAAGGATTTTGAATGGTGCCTGATTGCGAGTGTTAGATAATATGTATAATATCTAACTTGCCGCTCTGAGCTGTGTGGGTAGGGGGCGGTGCCAGGGCGGCCCTTTGTCATGGACAATACAGTAATCATCTTCTCCCTGTGTCCCTGTACTGTAATGTGTGAACCAGCTGCTGCACCAGGTTAGCATCGCGCTAACAGGTAACCTGAGCGTCCTCCAGCTCCTCACGGTGGCTCTCAGCTTCTCCCTGCTGGACGACGACCATGTCAGCTCCTGGCTGGGCCACGTCAAGAAGAAGAAAGCCAAGAGTATGACCTCAGCCCCCTCTTATGCAACGTTCTACTCTCACACGGATCAGATTAGCGCTCCAAGCCCGTTTTCTTCCTTGTACGGCATATCACAGACTCACTACAGCAGCAGCAGAATCTGGGTAAACTGCTTGTAGTTCATATGAAGAGAGAGTAGAGAAGATATACATACTGTATACACCACATATTAGGATATTTACAGCACTGGACATCCACAACAGGGGAGGCTGGTGGCATTTGTGTGTGTTGTGCGGAGGACAGGCTCATTGTAGTACATGGAATAAGGGAATGGTATCAAACAGGTGTGTTTGAAACCATTCCTCATTCCATCGCAGGCATTACAGTGTTGTGGTTCAGATGGGTGTCCTTGAGCCGTGATGGAGTGGTTTTGGAGAGGTTACTGTGGTTTACCCACTCATCCAGGGCAGGACGGTCTGACCTCCCCTGGCTGTGTCGGGTGTCATCCTGTTTAAACAGAAGACACTACAGTCCCGCTTACCTCATTAACAGTCGACACACACACACACACACACACACACACACACACCCACACACCCTCTCCAGAGATGCTAAAGATTATCTTTAGATGTTCAATACCTCCAGAGGAACAACAACACAGACCACGGCTGTCCAGAGCAGCCAAGTGTGTCAGGAGTGTCCTGTGTGCAAGGTGACCCACATTGTTAGCCTCCTCGCTCCAATGGTTCCAGGATGCAGGCTGGAATCAAACCCACACCCTAAGCGTTGTTAGCGCCATGCTCTACCAACTGAGCCACAGAGGACCACATAAAATGTAGACTGTTTCACTGGAATCTAACAAAATGTTGTGGTTATTTATCTCACCAGCCTGGGGCCAAACTCTCATCTCAGTATTGACCTTGCTGGTTGAACTGGGTGTGTTGGTCCTGATCGTCTACGGCACCAAGGTGCTCTTCCAGCTGGAGATGGACTGGGAGGCCAAGAGTGTGTCCTCCAAAATCGGTAGGTTACCTTGTGTGCTTTACCTCAGTAGGAGCTGTATCGATATATAGTATATTGTATTTTTTTCGTGATTTGATAGAAAACTGATATGTTTTGTATGTCTGTTGTGTTTGGTAGCCTTTACCCAGCAGGAGTTTGACGGTGTTCTGAAGCTGGTGGTCCTGCCTAGTGTCTGGGTGGGCGTTCTCTCTCTCACCTGGGAAGTAGTGGCGTCCATGTTGGGGTGAGCC
Source organism: Argentina silus (assembly GCF_951799395.1). Lineage (NCBI taxonomy): Eukaryota > Metazoa > Chordata > Actinopteri > Argentiniformes > Argentinidae > Argentina > Argentina silus. The sequence goes on from NC_139674.1 coordinate 12,378,484, forward strand.
TGCAGCTGCGGATGTCAGTTCTTCACTGTGGTAACGCTGTACATGTTCAGGGAAAGGCAACAAGTTGCACAATTTGTCACATTTGCTGACCCCAGAACAGTGGTCTAACTGTGTGTGTGTGTGTGTGTGTGTGTCTGTGTGTCTGTGTGTCTGTGTGTCTGTGTGTCTGTGTCTGTGTCTGTGTGTGTAAGTCACCCTAGCGTGGTGTTCAGGCCCACTGATCTCAGACCTGTGTTCCCTCCCAGGTGCGTGTGTGTGAAAGGATGCTTCTGGAAGCTCTGGGCCCTCATCCAATGGGTTGTCTTTGCTTCTGCTGCAGCTGCTGTATTCGCCCTCAGTGTGGTGAGTGGAACCTGTCAATCACTGGGGGGGAGCAATCTGATTGGTCGTTGTGGACATAAACAAAGTACAGTCGTAAATAGAAATGAACGTGAACTAATTGATCAGACTTTTAAATAATCTCTGAAAAGAAAAAAAAAAGAAAAAATCTACCTGCTCTCAGTAATAGTGAATCTCATTGGTCTGTTGGAGTCAACACTGAGTACAAGAGCCCCTCTGATTGGTCTGTGTTGGTGTCCTCAGGTTCCGTTCACGTCTATAGAGCAGGCGTCGGGCAGTAAGATCCTTCCGGAGGTGAGGGGGGCGTACAGCGCGGTGGAACGCTACCGCCTGGTCAGTTCCTACGCCATCGACAGCACGCTCAACCAGGCGGACGGACGCCCGGAGGTCGTCATCGAGGGCAGCATGGACAAACTCACCTGGACGGTAAGACGACAGGGACAACATTACCTTCTCTTTTAGGATGAGGTTAGACTGCGAAAACGCTTTTGTGAAATGTTCCGTCGGTCCTACCTTCTGGGTTTTGTCTCAGGATTTTGTCTAGCGATTGAAAGAGACTCACTGTAACTCATTTCCTCGTCTTCTCTTTTCCCTCCCTCCCTCCCTCCCTCCCTCCCTCCTAGGAGATAGAGTTCATGTACAAGCCAGGGAACGTGAGTGCGGCCCCCCCCGTAGTAGCCCCCTACCAGGCGCGGCTAGACTGGCAGATGTGGCAGGCTGCCCAGGGACCTCAGAAACAGAGCCCCTGGTTCACGGGCCTAGTGCAGCGCCTCCTGCAGGGCAAGAGGGACGGTAGGTAGAATCACCGCTTTTCTCGACCAAAGTATAGGAAATCACCATCCACACACTTCTGGTTGAACCTAGGTTGCATCCTAAGAAAACGTTCTCTGGCTGTGACCTGTATGTATTTAGCCTTATGGGGGAACCTTGTGGCTGTGTTTTTTGTTTTTGTAAGACACTGATACTGTATATGCCCATTGTACGGAAGAGAAGTTACAGTACATTACTGAGGTTTCATGGCTGATACTGATTTCTTTTCAATTTAGTTTCCCATCATGACCGGTTACTATTGTTCTGTGTGGTATTAATCTGTGTCTGTGTATTCCTTCCCCCTGTGTGATACAGTACTGATGTGAGCGTATCTGTGTATTCCTTCCCCCTGTGTTCCAGTGGTTAGTCTGATCCAGACAGATGAGGCCAGGTACCCCTTTAGTCAGGCCCCGCCAACCTACGTCAGAGCCAGCCTCTACAAGTACTGGTTCACCCAGACCTCTGATGACGGGTGAGTACTACACCAAGACACAGGAGAAGGGAGGGAGAGGGAGAGGTAGAGGAGAGGGAGAGGGAGAGGGAGAGGGAGAGGAGAGAGAAGGGCAGAGTAGAGAAGAGAGGGAGGACTAGTCATTCATTCATCCTTGAATTAAAGGAATGGTGATTCAGGCACACATTCACACATTTGAGATGTTTCGTATTCAGAAAAATATAAGTTTAGAGTTTAATTGATAGAAATCCATCCACAAACCCCCCCCCCCCCCAGAACTGACCACAGCAAGTCAAGTATTTTCCCAATGGTTGTCAGAGGAGATTCTGTCTGAGGTTCTGTCTGTCCTGGCAGGTCCAGCCCTGAGCAGTGGTGGACGAGAGACTATGTGGGGGAGTTCTATCCCACAGTGCAGTTGGGTGACCCGACCCTGGAGGGCATGCTGAGTCAGCACGGACTGAAGGTAAAAGAAGAAGAAGTTAATGATGTGAATTATACAGAGTATGCTGTACAGAATGAATGTAGAATGTTCTGTATATTACTGTTACCATATACTGACATTTACACTACTACATTTTATATTCCTTTTTTCATTCACAAGAAAATTAGCCAACTGTGTTTGATGTGTTGTATATACAAACAATACATATGTGTGTGTGTGTGTGTGTGTGTGTGTGTGTGTGTGTGTGTGTGTGTGTGTGTGTGTGTGTGAGTAAGTCATTGGTATTCAGTATGTGGTGTGTGGCCAAGTGTAGCAAAGCCGATTCATCAGACACACTAACCAACCACACACACACACACACACACACACATGTCTGGCTTTAGAGCCTAGCAAACTATAGAGATTGGAATGTGGTCCCTTTGTGGGAATGTTCTATGTCTTCATCCTTGGCGTTCTGTCATTATATTGATTGATACTGTATAAGCCCCTTTCTCTTGATCCTGCGTGTATGTGTGTCTATATATATATATGTGTGTGTGTGTGTGTGTGTACGCACACACACACACACACAAATGAACTGACTGTATGTATACTCTGTTGTGTGCAGGAGAAGTACCCCGTCCAGCCCAGTCCTGATTCCCAGCTGTCCCAGGCGTTGAGGCATGTAAGGGGACATGTACAGACTCTCCCTGGGCCTCTAGTACTGTGGTCCCTCCTGGCCACCGTAGCCGTCATCTGCCTCCTCAAAACCCTCCTCTCTGGAGCCCTGGGGGGCCGTAAAACCAAGAGCCCCCCCCCGGCCGAACCCAGGGCCAAGAGGAGCAAGGCACAACTGGCCCCCCCCCCACCAGAGAAGAACGCCCCAGCCTCGGCCCTCAAAGGAGACAGGGACAACTCAGAGGAGAGGAGGCAGGATTCTGACAGAAGCCCCAGGAAGAGGAAGTGATGCGATGGTCCTGCCCACCCCCCCCCCAGGAACTTCCTGTTGCATTGTGTTGTTGGCGACCCATGTCTCAGGATGGAGGGGGTAGAGGAGGAGAGGAGGGGGTGTGACATGCCAATCTATCTCAGGTGTTTTTAATAACTGCCAAACGGTCATCACCACCACCACTGTGGCCTTGCCATTCCATCAGTTCTCATCTGTCCTCAACACACACATTTGTATGATGTAATCTCTCTCTCACTCACACACACACACATATATACGCTCTCTCTCTCGCTCTGTCTCTCCCACACATACGCTCTCTCTCGCTCGCTCTCTCTCTCTCTCTCTCTCTCTCAATCTATACATGCAAACACGTTTTATTTTCTCTGTGCCTCTGTCAGTTGTGGTATTCTCAGGTGAAGCTGGTGAAGAGCTCTCAGACATGCCCGTGGGATCATATCTGAAGGTGTACAGCGATCCCTTTGTCCAGTCAAAGTTATTTTCAGCCTCACCATTGCTCTTCTCTAGGGAACGGTCCTGGGTTATCTCTCCTTCATGCATTCCTACAGTTGAAACGCTTGTTTTGTCTATCGGCTCTGTCTTGGTCTTCTTGTTCCATTTGATATATCCAGGGACCTGAACACGTGATGGGGGGCTTGTTCTCGACTTACTGTACCAATGCCGAACCCCTGTTTTGTCATACTCGGTTCTGTTTTCAACTTTCCTACAGGGCCTGGGTTCTAATGGTATTTGAGAATCATTTCACATTCTTAGCTGTGCTTGTTTGAGTTTACCTGGCACAATGGAACCAATGGAATTGTCCCAAAACTGCAAACGCCTGCCCATTTGGCACTTAAGCCGACGCTCAAAGTATTTGAAATCGAACCTTTCTATGGCTGAGTCTCCTACTGTATCTAGAACTTCCGTGAGAAATGACAGTCATCGTCATGAATACTGTATTTTTAAGCTTTTGTCATGCCAAACAATGGCATTTGAACAGCAACCCACACATTCCTGACCTCGAAACCCTTTTGCTACTGGGTTGCATTCTTTAAACAGCTTAAATACGTCGCCACCTACACCTCAAGAGATCTCCACATTCCTCCACATGGTGTAAATTCCTTCAAAGGAGTAATACCGAAATGTACAGGACTGGATTATAGCCGAGGTCATGAGATATCAGACCCAAATCGCATGCTAAAGCGCTTCCGTTTTGATACTTATTATAGATTATATTATAGATTTGCACTAGATCTAGGCTTCTCTCGATGCAGATCATTAAAGCTTTGGCCATTGAGATGAATTTCAGAGTTGTAATTATTTATAGTCTCATTTGGCCAAGCACATAAAGACCATCTAGCACCTGATGAATCTCAAACTAACCCTTCAGTATTTAGAGTTAAGGTATTTATTGATGGTAGTGCTCCATTAAAAAAAAAACTAGAGCAGATTTCTATGTCCCATTTCGCTACCCTTTTTCCAGAAATAACCAATGCCCATGTGCACTTTCTCACCTGGATTTAACCAATCTTATGCTTTAAAATCGATGTGGGCAAGTACACAAAGGCATACTTCAGGAGAAGGGTGGAGAAATGGGACACAGCGCATCACTCTGGCTGTACACTGTGTTGCTACTACAACCACTATTGAGACTGGGGAGGTTTGAAACAGAAACGTTCACTACTTGTGTCCCAGCAATATTTTATTGTTAGCTCCAAAAAGAATAAAAGCGTAAGTGGAATTTCTAAAAACCAATACCCTGACTTTTTTGGGGGGGCTTATGTCACACTTGGCACAGTTGTCCATTGACTCTGTTGGTGACTGGGCTGTCTATCTAATGTTAAATATCAATGGATGTGCCATTGTTTGCTTGAAGCTCTCTTGTATATTTGGATAGATACAGAGATTTGTGGAAATAATATGAACATGAAAGTAAGAACTGTATGTATATTAGCTGGGGTTTGAATCTTCTTCGAGTGTGTGGCTTGGATGAATGGAACATTGTCATGCTAGCTAAAACTCTGCTGCCTTTTGCAATAAAGATTTGAAATGTCAGATGGATGATGTGCTTGATGTTTTGCACAGCACCCCCTGGTGGTACCTGCTAGTCACAACAAATCATCTATCGTAAAGCCAAACTTCAACTGCTTCTCCTTTCATTTGGCAGTGTATTCACATACACTAACAATCAATGTCATGGACATACACAGTACAAATGCAATTATTTCCACAGGTTTACTTCACAAGATACAAGATACATTACACACACACACACACATACACATACAAAACACAAACCAAAGACCCACCATAGGTAGAGAGATTATGGGGCGGTTCCCCAGACCCAAATTAAGACTAGTCCCGGACTACATCATACTTTTAGGGCCGGTTTCACAGATAGGGCTTGGATTAAGCCAGGAGTAGGCCTTAATGGGCCCGGTTTCACAAAAGACTAAAAAGCATCCTCAGTGGCAATTTGCCATTGAAAGTGTGAATTAGTCCAGGACTAGGCTTAAGACTTTGTGTACTTGTTAAAGTAGCTTCAATTTAGTCCTAGACTAGCTCTGATCCTCCCTCTTGCAATCGGCTTTGTTTAATCCAGAACAGGCTAAATCTACGACTATTTTAAATCAAGTCTGTGCAAGTCGCTTTCAGTTCAGACAGCTCAAACAGGCATTTTAGCCTGGGATTAGTCTTAAGACTCGTCTGTGAAACCGGCCCATTATCTTCTAGTCGGGGAATAGTCTTAATCTGTGTCCAGAAATATGGCTATACAAGGCACTTAAATCCGTAATGAGGTCGTTTGCGGGGGGACTGGACCCTGTTTGTCATGTGTCATCATCATGTGGCATGATCCAATAATCTCTCAGGAGGAGAAAAGTCACTCGGTGCTGCCCCCTCCTGGTAAAAACATGCCACAGCGCTTCTGTCCTCAACAGTTTGAAGTTGGCGCTGGTTAGCAGAAGACGATGGTGGGGGGGTGGGGGGGGGGTGGGGTCCCTCTCAGCTGTCCTGGAGCAGGTCATAAGAGCCACTGGCCACCACCTGGTGTTTGTCCTCCTCCTGTTAAACAACACACATTCACCCGTCACCTGGGGCGGCTTTACGCAGGACAGGACAGGACAGACCCCCCAACCACACTGAGCTCAGCTGGCTAGGATATTGTCCTTTCACATGGTCCTTTCCAGGACTGTTTCAGCAACTATGGTTAATGCGTAACCAAGCCAGCCTAGTACAGCTCGGCTCAGCTCAGTTTGGCTCTGTAGTCCGTGGTGTCATTGGAGGACTAGAGTTATTCTAAGAGACCTGTGTAGATTATCTGTTATCTGAAGGAGTGCTGTGATGGTTCTTTTCAATTAGAATGATGCTGGGACCAGTGGCAGACCAGCACGGCATATGACTTACCGGGAGCTCAGAAGAGGCGGGCTCACTAGGGCCGGGGGCGGAGTCATACATCGGGTTAGAGATGCTGGGGTTGATGTCCGAAGGGGTGGACTCCTCCCCTTCATCCTAACAAAGACAAAGTTCACCAAGCGTCATACGTTTATCGTTTGCAAATAGTACTTAGATGATGTATATGTGGCACACAAACACACATAAATGATGTCATTCATGTATCTTCTCTTGAGACAGGCTATCGCCGGAACACACACACACACACACACACACACACTCACACTCACACACACACACACACACACACTCACACACTCACCTTGAAGTAGTGGAACTGGAAGGGGTTGGTTTTGTGGGTGTAGAAGTGGTAACCTACGAACCCTGCCGCGGCCGTGATTACGATCAGCAGCAGAACCCCCACTCCCATCCCAGCCTGGTGCCCTGCGTGGACCTGACGGGCCGACCACAGACAGAGGTCAGGGGTGAAACGTAGGAGACAACGTTTCAACACAATCTGACGTAGAGTCAGTCCTCCCTATCCCAGTCAAAGCTAAACTACTGTCTCTTATCCATTACGAGCTGAACAACACGTCTCTTCGTTAACCAAACTAAATATGATGTCATTCTCTCACCGCTGGCCTTGGGGGCGGAGCTTTGAGGGGTCCCTGCAGCACGTGGATGATGCCATTGGACGCCAGGATGTCAGAGTCGATGACGAAGCGGTCGTTGATGTAACGCGAGGAACTCTGGGGAGGGAGGCGGAGTAAACGATGGGTTAAATTCCTCGCTGAGACTTTGAGGCTCTGAAACCTACGAAACGGCGGTCATAAAATAAAACGTTTTTTTTTTGCAGCGATATCTGGTCTAGATATTGCATTTCTATGTTGTATAGTGGCGCTTACAGTAGCACATTGCTCGTCCTCACAAGAACAGCGTTGTACAGTTAGCAGCAATGCTAACGTTGTCGGTTCGTTTCCCCGATGGGACCATACATACACCCAATGCATACACTCGCTGTCCTGTAAGTCGCTTTGGCATGTGGTTCTGTTTCTGATGACATGAGCTCCATGTCTTACCAGAGCCTTAGGGTTGAGGAAGTCAGCGATGCCCAGGACGGTGAGGCTGTGGCCCAGCCGGGTACGGATGCGGCTCCCGTTGGTCAGGTCCTTCAGCGCCAGGGCGTGGCCCTCAGAGAAGTGGTACTCTATGTCCCTCTGAGTGAGCGTCTGGACAACGCAACGACAGAGATAGTGAGATCAGAACGACAACGCGATGGACATGTAGGAGAAAGTGAACGCCGTGACGGCGTGTGAGGAGGGGTGCGTGTCCACTGGTCTGGTTGTGTGTGACGTTAGGTATGAATGGTGATGAATTTGAGGGGTCCCTGCAGCACACTGGATGGGGTTGTGTGTATCTGGTGTGTGTGTGTGTGTGTGTGTGTGTGTGTGTGTGTGTGAATATATCAGTCTAGTTTGGCTGTGTGACATTAGGTATCTGGTCTGGTTATTAATGTATATGCTAGATGGGTGGTGTGTGTGTGTGTGTGTGTGTGTGTGTGTGTGTGTGTGTGTGTGTGTGTGTGTGCGTGTGTGCGTGTGTGTGCGTGTGCGTGCGCGTGCGTGCGTGTATGTGTGAATATATGTCTCGTCTGGCTGTGTGACATTAGGTATCTGGTTATTAATGTCTATACTAGATGGGTTGTGTGCATCTGGTGTGTGTCTGTGTGCGCGTGCATGTGTGTATCTGAGACCTGGTTCTCATACAGCCCAGTGTTGTCCGGAACAAACAGAGTTGACTGGACGGTCAGGTTGCTGAGTCGCTTCATGAACTGTTTCCCTGACTCGGCAACCTGGGAGTAGTTGAGGATTTGCTGCAGGAGAAAGTGACAGGTTACGGTCAGTCATAAATCACGGTTAGGGGACAGTGGTCAGGACACGGTCGGTGGGGGGATGTTGATACTCACAGACAAGAAGTTGGAGAAGGTGGGTCTGGCGCTGAGGACCTGCAGGAGGTTTCCAGTACAGGAATATCCGTCGCCAATATAGCCTAGCTTACACTCACATTTGACCTCTGGAGTCAACACACACATGCACGCATGCATGCACATGGACACACACACACACACACACACACACACACACACACACACACACAGAGACATGGACACGGACACACACACACAGACACACACAAACACAGAGACACAGACACACACACACACAGGTGTCAGTCAGTAGAAACTGAATCCAAACCTAGGCCATTTCTATCTTTGACCTTCCTCTCCCTCCTCTCTCTCCTCTTCCTCCTCCTCTCTTACCCTTGATCCTGTGGCAGAATGCGTCCCATGTTTCGCTGAGGTTGGCGCGGGTGCCGTAGTCAACGATGCCCACGTGACCCATTCCACAGTTGGGGTTGGAGTAGGTGGTGGGGTAGCCCACCCTGGCTTCATCCAGCCAGCCTGCTGCACACATGTTTAACCCAGCCTACATGGACACACAGACACACACACACACACACACACACACACACACACACACACACAATGGGCTATCTTCTATAGGTCTGCATAGGAGAGATGTGTGTGTGTGTGTGTGTGTGTGTGTGTGTGTGTGTGTGCGTGTGTGTGTGTGTGTCAGGTATTCACCTGCTGCGCGTAGGAAAGCTGTGTGTATGTCGCTATGGTCCCCCCCTCGCCGGTGCAAGCGGCCTGGGCCTGGGCGTAATTCAGCTTGTACTGGCCCTTCTCCGAGCGGAAGTGGAACACACCAACTGTGCTGTCTATAGGGAGGGGTGGGGGGGGGGGTCAGGACAGTACAGTAGTTAGCATTATAAACAGTACTACACATACCAACAGTAGCCACACATAGTTATTGTGACAGGGGGCGGGGTTCGAACCTGGGTCTCCCATGTGGAAGATGTTTGCAACCTTTGTAAGCGAAAGCCCAGGCATCAGCTTGGGGAGCTACAGTAAGCCAACACATATCTTCAGGTCTCATAGCAGAATGTGATCATTTCACTCGTTCAGGGCCGAGGGTGAATAAAGTCGCCCAAATTGTCAATGCTCTAGAGCGCCACGGGTGACTTGAATCACCAAAAATCCATACAGTACATTATGATGCTTCATTTTGTAGCCAATCGAAGTATTGTTGCTAGGTAAATAGCACATAAAACATGTATAGCATTCTAGGTGGTGAGTGTGGAATTCTCTGGCAGTTGGTGAGTGAATGGTGATGATATGTCATGGTGTGTGTGTGTGTGTGTGTGTGTGTGTGTGTGTGTGTGTGTGTGTGTGTGTGTGTGTGTGTGTGTGTGTGTGTGTGTGTGTGTGTGTGTGTAGCAGCTGTACCCTCGTAGTGCAGGTCTGTACACTGAGCATCAGAGTGGCACAGTCCGTTCTCCTGGAGACAGCGGTTGATGGGCAGGTCCTTCACCTCACACGTCACGCCATCACCGATGTAGTTGTCTTTGCACGCACATTTACGCTTTCCCTGGAGATACAGGTACACACACATACACATACACATGGACACACGCGCGCACACACACACACACACACACACACACACACACATATTGACAAATTAATCAAGGAGACATGGGGGATCCATCTCCAATACAGTCAATGTGATCATGTTGAGATTGTACTGCTAGGTTCCATGGTGCCCCCCCCCCCCCAGAAGCCCCCGACCGCAGCCCCCCTCTCACCGGGTCCGTCATGGTGCAGGTGGCGTGCTCGTGGCAGCCTCCGTTGTCCTCAGAGGCACAGGGGTCCATAGGCAGGCAGGAGAAACCGTCTCCAGTGTGGAACTTCGGACAGGCGGAGCAGCTCACGATCTCTCCCTTCTGACTGCACTTGGTTCCCTTCCCACAGCCGCCGTTCCAGGTCTTACACAGGTCCGCCACTAGAGGGGGCAGGGAGGCAACGGATGGAAGGGCAGGGAAAAAATAGAAATGTTTTGACTCTAAAAGAAATTAAGTTATTTGTCTGGTTATTTATACAGTGGCGTTATGTACATGTCTGGTCTTTTATGTGCATGTGTGCGTGTGTGTGTGTGTGCGTGCGTGCGTGCGTGCGTGCGTGCGGGTCCTCAAGCCTCTCTCTCTCAGCCCTCATCTCTTACCGGTGCACGTCATGCCGTCTCCCTCGTAGAAGGGTTTACACACACACGTGTTGTTGTCTTTGCACACCCCGCTGGGGGCGCAGGGTGGGGAGCAGACCGGACCCTCAGCTACACAGGGACAGGGTGGGGGGGGGGTGGAGGGAGGGACAGGGTGGGGGGGGGATGGAGGGAGGGACAGGGTGGGGGGGGGTGGAGGGAGGGTTCATTTCATGTTTTCCATTGTTACCGAGGATACAGTATACAGCAAGAGAAGGTAACTGATCATAACGTTAACAAATACAAAAGTAAGCTAATACAACAAGATGACTAAATTGTCAATGAATGACAGTGTTTTCCAGTGTTGTATCAGGAGAGGCTGGTGGAGGTTGAAATCATTGCTCATTGCAACGCATGGAACGGAATGAGGAACGGTGATACCGTTCCTTATTCCGTTCCATGCATTACGATGAGCCGGTTCTCTGATTTCTACCTCCACCAGCCTCCCCTGTCTTGTAGGGGGTAAAACCAGTATGCTATTCATCATCCGATAGAGGGCAATGGAAGTAGAGAATATCTGGGTTCTGGCGGTTCTTTACCTTGTTGGGTCTCACAGCGCTGGCCGGTCCAGCCCTGCTCACAGAAACAGGAGCCCGTCCCTTTAAGACCCGCCTGGCATGACCCGTGCTCTGTGCAGTTACACGCTGAAGAAATGACATCAGAGCACAATTCAGGTTCAGACACATTTCACACAGATACAGTACCAGTCAAAAGTTTGGACACACCTTGCCAAGAGTGTTTGAGTGTCATCAAAGCAAAAGGTGGCTACTTTGAAGAATCTAAAATATAAAACATATTCTGGTTTGTTTAACACTTTTTTGTTTACTACATAATTCCATATGTGTTCCTTCATAGTTTTGATGTCTTCAATATTAATCTACAATGTAGAAAATAATTTTAAAAAAAATAAAGAAAAACCATTGAATGAGAAGGTGTGTCCACATTTTTGACTGGTACTGTACGTACTAAAGTACAAAAGTGGAAGACAACGTTCTTCATACACAGTTATACAGCGATAGGCTATCGTCCAATGAGGATGTTGGGTGCGAGGCTACACACCTTTGCATTGTGGTCCGTAGTGGCCATCTTGACACATCTCACAGGTCACGCCCTGGAAGCCCGCGGCACATGTGCAGTTACCGGTGCCTAGGTGACCGTCATCGCACTTTCCGTGGTTACCGCAGCGGGATCCAGCCCCTCCAGGACAAACTATCGACACCCACAAAGGAGGAGGCAAGAGGCATTGCGGGAGACAGACAACCTGTGTGTGACTATCAACTTCTGCTTTCCAAACCTCTCAGACAGGGAAGGCTGGTGGAGGGAGAAATCGGAGGACAGCCTCATTGTAATGCATGGAATGGAAACCATTCTTCATCCCGTTCCATGCGTTACAACGAGCCCGTCCTCCGATGTTCTCCCTCCACCAACATCCGCTGCTCTCGAGACCAAATCAACCTCCATTTTTTTGCACTCTTTCTTGTTCTACTGTAAAACTGGAAATGGACCTTGCTGGTATGAAGACTGAGACTGAAGGGTTAGGGTTAGGATTAGGGTTAGGATTAGGGTTAAAGGTAGAGTTAGGATTAGGGTTAGGGGTAGAGTTAGGATTAGGGTTAGGGTTAGAGTTAGGATTAGGATTAGGGGTAGAGATAGGATTAGGGTTAGGGGTAGAGTTAGGATTAGGGTTAGGGGTAGAGTTAGGATTAGGGTTAGGGTTAGGATTAGGGTTAGGATTAGGGTTAAAGGTAGAGTTAGGATTAGGGTTAGGGGTAGAGTTAGGATTAGGGTTAGGGTTAGAGTTAGGATTAGGATTAGGGTTAGGGTTAGGGTTAGGGGTAGAGTTAGGATTAGGGTTAGGGGTAGAGTTAGGATTAGGGTTAGGGTCTCTAGCGGTTCTTACCCAGACAGTTGCGTCCGTAGTATCCGTCACAACACTTGGGGTGCCTGAGGACCAGGGTGCAGGTGGTCTGACAGCCTGTGTTCTTACTGACAAAGATCTTGGGCAGGTCACACGGTTTCACCTCCTACGGACGCAGAGGAGAAAGCAGAGATACAGCCCTGCTCGTGAAGGACGCTTAAGTGGGATGGATGGAGGGAGGGATGGAGGGAGTGAGGGATGGGTCGATGGATGGACGGATAGAGGGAAGGATGAATCAATGAACAGATGGATAGATGGATGGATGAATGGACAGATACCTTTATTTTGGAGCCATCAGGACAACGTGATGTTGATGTGCTGCACCATCCACAGGGCATCTGTCACAGGATAAACAGGAGAAAAACACAATCAATCACCAAGGGAACGCTGAACTGATACATATACTAATCACACACTATGTACCACTGTTGATGATGTCATCACTGTTCCCTCTGACAAGCGGTGAGAAGATAGAGGATGAAAACGTACACAGATATCTATGGTGGTTCAATGTCAAAGCTCAGGAATATCTACGGTCCAGTAGTACTATGGTATAATGACTCACGGGGAAATCTAGAGTTTCCTTTGTGTCACAGCGACCACCAAGACTGGGTGGGTCCAGCAGGCAGTCGATCCCATAGGCCATGCCCCCTTTGAAACGCAGGTGCCTCTGAATGATCCTGCAGTTACCGTCGTTGATAAAGATTTCGCCCTGTTGGGAAAGGTCAAGTGCTGTTAAAACAGCGTTTTAAAACAGCAGACGACTGTAGGTCATCTCCCATCGTATTCAATCTCCATTTTTGCCTCATCAACAATACATCAACACAAACCACCACTCGTTTTTCCAAAACTCACGATCCTGTCTGTTCCTCCACAGTTGAATGTAAGTTCGGATCCTTGGAGAGTACGTGCCGGAGCCAGGTGAGGGAGCTCTGCAGCAGACACCTGAGGCAGGGAGGAGGGGGTGGGGGGGGGGGATAGAGCGGAATTATATGAGGTCTGTTGTCTATTGGGGCTATAAGTCCTTTGGGCAAATCGTCCTTTGGCTTGTTGGCCTAAAAGACAAATGGAAAACACAGATGAATTCAATAATGGAGGTCTCTGCAGCAGTGTAATGCATGTGGGGCGGCAGGGTTAAAGAGGCTGGCCAGTCATCGGGAGGTCGCTGGTTCGATCCCCACCCCAGGAGGTTAGAGAGGCAGGCCAGTCATCGGTAGGTCGCTGGTTCGATCCCCACCCCAGGAGGTTAGAGAGGCAGGCCAGTCATCGGTAGGTCGCTGGTTCGATCCCCACCCCAGGAGGTGGGCGGATGTGAGCTGGTGGTGACTGGAGGGTTGCTGGCATCCTATCTAAGGTGCCTACCACCACCTTGAGCAAGGCACTTAACCCCTAACTACTCCAGGGGGCGCCAAACTACGGCTGACCCTGTGCCCAGAGAAAATTACTATATTCCAACAATTGATTGCGTGGCTAATAAAACAGACAGACAGATGGACGGACGGACAGACAGACAGACAGACAGACAGACAGACAGACAGACAGACAGACAGACAGACAGACAGACAGACAGACAGACAGACAGACAGACAGATGTGTGGCCACCTGAGCTCACCTTAGTGTCTCGCAGGATGTGGTACTTGAGGTACTCCAGCAGCTGGGGCCTGTTGTGTTCGTCATACAGGAAGTCCTTCTGCTCCTGGGGCAGGGCTGCCATGGCGTGGTCAGACGGCAGGAACAGCGTCACTGGCTGATGGAGGGAATCGTTCACCAGGTCTAGCACGCCTGTGTCCTGACAGATGATTGGACGAACGGACGGACAGATAGACAGGGGAGTGAGTCACAGACATAACAACGAACACAAAAAAAGGTTGACTTCTAAACTGAGTTTGACTTGTATTGCTCCAGACCACATGTCAGACATGTGGCTGAATGGCTCGCCAAATGGTCTTATAAAACAAACAAACTGAGAACTCATACAGCGCTGCACACGGTTGGTGGCCCTCAAGATCCTTGAGAGCGACACCTCCGCTCCAGACCGAGGAGCAATAGCTATAATCGCTGGGTAT